>NC_069503.1:1072744192-1073054192 GCF_027579735.1 Bombina bombina | reverse complement strand
ATAGTTAATCACTTTATTACCCATTCCCAAGTTTTGCATAACCAACACAGTTATATTAATACACTTTTTACTTCTGTGATTACCTTGTATCTAATCCTTTGCAGACTGCTCCTTATTTCAGTTCTTTTGACAGACTTGCATTTTAGCCAATCAGTGCTCCCTCATAAGTAACTCCAGAGGTGTGAGCACAATGTTATCTATGTGGCACACATTAACTAACGCCCTCTAGCTGTGAAAAACTGTCAAATGCTTTGGGATAAGAGGTGGCCTTCAAGGTCTTAGAAATTAGCATATGAGCCTACCTAGGTTTAGCTTTCAACAAAGAATAGCAACAGAACAAAGCAAATTTCATTATAAAAGTGAATTGGAAAGTTGTTTAAAATTACATGCCCTATCTGAATCATGAAAGTTTAATTTTGACTAGACTATCCCTTTAAGAGGGATAGTCCATAATTTTGAGCTCTGTCCCTCTGAGACACCCATATGTCCTTATTTCAAGAATTTCCCTTAGACCTGCCCATAGATCACCCAGATACACCCATTAACTGACCAGACACACCCACAATCCCACCCACTATCTACCCATGACCACACCCCTTCTGGCACAGTCCGCCCTCAAAACATCAAAAGTGACAAATGTTAGGAGGTAAATCATAGGGTATACTTTTATGAGTCTGTGATTTGCTTATCTTGTTGGTGGTGTGGAAAATTGAATGAAATTTAGAAATTTGCTAGAATTTTTTTTTTTAAATTCAGAGTAAGTGTTGTTGCATCCTCTTTTTATTGTTCATTTATTGGTTATGCAGTTATACTGTATTTAATTGACTTTTAAAGTCAGCTCAGAGCAACAATGCAATACTGGGAGTTAAATGATCTAGGGGACGATGATGCAAACTTTGCTGAAAAAACTAAATGACACTCACAGTGGCTGCTCTCAAGGCATTATCTAAAAAAAGTGTATGTCCCTGCAAGTTATCTCCAATAGAATGTAATATAGCTCGTTGGAAAGGAAAACATTGCTGTGGAGAGCAAGGTTAGAAGGGAGCAGGGGTTGTCTTTTAAGTATTAAATACTGCAGCCAATACAGATCAGATTACAGGTAGCCCTCAGTTTATACTGGAGTAAGGTTCCAGAAGGAATGGTTGTAAATCGAAACCGTTGTAAATTGAAACCCAGTTTATAATGTAAGTCAATGGGAAGTGAGGGAGTTAGATTCCAGACCCCTCTCAAAATTGTCATAAGTAACACCTAATACATTATTTTTAAAGCTTTGAAATGAAGACTTTAAATGCTAAACATCATTATAAACCTAACAATATAGATTGTATCATCATCAAACTAAGTTTAATGAACAAAAACGTTTTTTTACTTGCATTTTTCTGCAAACAGTTCTCTGCATTGTTAGCATGTTAGATAATATTGGGTCTGCACCTATATGCATTTCAATCTGCAGGGATTAATAGGCAGTTAAGCATCCTCACCTCAAGCAGCTGGGCAGGAAGATAATAGGGAAGTGGCTGCTAGATCTTGTTGCTCAATAGGTCTGGTCTACTCTGTGTACACAGATCAATTTCAGTCTGCTAAGTTGCATAACTTTGCTGCAACACAAGCGGACAGCTCTACCTACTGGCTATTTTAATTAGTGCACTGCTTACCAATGCTTTTCAATGGCAGTCACATGACTGAATTCTGAAATGGCGCAAATTGAACCGGCGTAAACCGAGGGCCACCTGTACTCTACTTTCAACGTTGCCTTTATATTTTATGTATGTCGTTTTCTATGAGAGTAATACGTATTTTGTTTTTTTTCTGCAATCTTTCAGTCTGTGAGAAAAAACGGTGAGAACTACAGGGGAAAATGTTAACAGACCACACCAGACTTGATAGAGAAAATTCAGCTACGTCCATGGAACAATTTTGTTACAATTTTAATGCAATTAAGCAATACAATTTAAAATTGCATTTTTTTTCAATACTTCATTTATTCGTTTTATAGAATTTTTAAATTTAAATTTTTTGTAAGCCCTATTGTAATTTATGCATCACCTTCACATACTTAAAAGAAGGGAACACTCCTTTGTGAGACACATTGTTCTCAAGGTAAAAATTTCCTTTAGAGAATTATGACAGGGCCTTCCCTTGTACTAGCAAGAGTTCATACAGAATTCTCACCAGAGAACCTTAGATCATTGGGCTTGATCTGAGCAGCTAGCAGCAGCGTGATAATGTGCTGCTATAGAAATCCAAGGAGCACTTGCTATTGGCTGCACCACCTGCCTGTGAAAAGTAGAATAAAAGGGGTGTGCCCAGGCAGCTGTTATGATAAGCAGCAATATTGGTAGCTGTGATAATATATTGATAAATCCGTTGCTTATCAGTTAATTCAGAAGAAATCTTACAATCATTTTGACCCAAATTTCTTTAGTGTCCTCTACTGAACTGATGGGTATGCAACCTGGTGTTTCTTTTTTGAGTAAATCTATTCTGCTTTACTGATCCGGACCATTGCGGCCTGCAATGGGGCTTCTGTGACATGGCCTACAACCTCCTGTATAGGACAATCGGAGTAATCTGTATGATGAGAGACTGTGATTTTCAATGTGTATGAAGAATGGCAACGCTCTAGAGTTTCAATGACATTATTCAGGAGCTCTGTAACGTCCTTTCCTCTCATTTTAGTGTGCTTGAGAAGGAGCTAGAATGCCCAGTCGAAATGATTCCTCTATAATGCATGATACTGAAATAGACACTTCAGAGAAACTGTTGTCTGCCTTCTCCATCAGTATGAGTGAACCACCCTTCAAATGCATTGAGGTGAATCCTGTGAGGATCTCTCTGATGAGAAAGAGCGCTAGGGGACTCAATATGACTGCAGACTTACATGTTGGGCCTTACTTCAAATGGTTCACTACTGTTCCGAGATGTGCAGTCTTTTGGTTTCTAGCTTAGAGATGGAGGGACTAGACTGCCATGAGGTTTTGAGGAAACAGTGATATGTTTGTGTTGAAGATGAGGCCCGCTTTGGTTGTTTGCTAGGTGTGCGGCTCTGGCTGATTCATTGAGAAGGAGGACAGGATCTTGATAATTGTTAGAGCAATGAAGTGATTCTATAAAAAGTGAACTGCTCCCATCTAGCCACTACAACCCTAAATCAGCACTCAACTATCCGGGGTATAGTATGCATAAGCTCCCATCTTATCTTAAAGTTATATAAGCACTTGCTAATGTTTCTCATTTTCACCATTTTGGTGTGTTGCTATGGTTGCCAGCTTTCCTTACTGGATTGTTTAATTTAAATGAATTATACCAATGGACAGCGCTGTGGAATATGTTGGCGCTTCATAAATTAAGTATATTAATAATATCTCAGACCTCGTCTCCAGATACTCTACCTCCCATCCCCTTCACTCTCCTCATCACCTCCTGCTCTCATCCTCTCTTGTTATCTCCTCACATTCTAATCTACATGACTTTCCCACAATAGTCTCTAGTTCTAGTAGAACTCTCTACCTTGCTCCACAAGACTCTCACCGAGTTGTCAAAGTTTCAAGTGGTCCTTAAATACTCTACTGTTCAGTGATGCATACAATATACATGTATCGTCTATTACCTCAATTTCCCTCCTCACTTTGTCGTCCCCTTGAACCCCCTTATCATGTAAGCCTACAAGCCCATCTGTTTTGTAGATCACCTTCATGAGAGCTGATTTACAATAGTGAAACTCTTGGCAGGGCCCTTTACCTGTAAGTCTCCTATAGTTGCTTCCTTGCATATCATTACTTTGTTTATAGCGCTGTAAAATCTGTAGGCATTCTACAAATAAATGATAATAATATTTTTTTATATTTACTTTGATTTAACATATTATTATTTTTTTACTAAAGGAGCACAGTTTTATATCATTTTAAGCAAAATATTTTAGCATTTTTGCATGATAGCAATGTTTTGTGTTTAAAGGGACAATGAACCCAATTTCTTTCATGTAATTGGCAAGAGTCCATGAGCTAGTGACGTATGGGATATACAGTCCTACCAGGAGGGGCAAAGTTTCCCAAACCTCAAAATGCCTATAAATACACCCCTCACCACACCCACAATTCAGTTTTTACAAACTTTGCCTCCCATGGAGGTGGTGAAGTAAGTTTGTGCTAGATTTCTACGTTGATATGCGCTTCGCAGTAGGCTGAAGCCCAGTTTTCCTCTCAGAGTGCAGTGAATGTCAGAGGAATGTGAAGAGAGTATTTCCTATTTGAATACCATGGTCTTCCTCTAGGGGATCTATTTCATAGGTTCTCTGTTATCGGTCGTAGAGATTTCTTCTCCTACCTCCCTTTTCAGATCGACGATATACTCTTATATACCATTACCTCTACTGATTCTCGTTTCAGTACTGGTTTGGCTATCTACTTTATGTAGATGAGTGTCTTAGGGTAAGTAAGTCTTATTTCTATTTATGACACTCTAAGCTATGGTTGGGCACTTTATATGTAAAGTTCTAAATATATGTGTTAAACTTATATTTGCCATGATTCAGGATAATCAGTTTTCCTTCTTTCAGACTGTCAGTTTCATTTTTTTGGGAAAATGCATATGAATTATATTTTTTCTTACCTTTAAAAATTAAATTTTCAATTGACTTTTTTTCTAAATCGCGGGCTGTTAGGCTCGCGGGTGCAGAAAATGCTTCTATTTATTGCGTCATTCTTGGCGCGAGACTTTTTTGGCGCAAAAATTTCATTATTTCCGGCGTCATAGTTGACGCCGGAAGTTTTCATGTGATTGCGTAATTTTTTGACGTATGTGTGTTACGGACGTTTTTGGCGCCAAAAAATATGGGCGTCATCTTGGCGCCAAAAAATGTGGGCGTTATTCTTGGCGCCAAAAATGTGGGCGTCATACTTGGCACCAGTTTTTTTCACATTATTTCAGTCTCACTTTTTAGTTGCTTCTGGTTTCTAGAGGCTTGTTTTGTTTTGCATTTTTTCCCATTCATGAAACTGCCATTTAAGGAATTTGATAATTTTGCTTTATATGTTGTTTTTTCTATTACATATTGCAAGATGTCACTACCTGACCCTGGATCAGAATCTACTTCTGGAAAGACGCTGCCTGATGTCGGTTCTACCAAAGTTAAGTGCATTTGTTGTAAACTTTTGGTAACTGTTCCTCCGGCTGTAGTTTGTGTTAATTGTCATGATAATAATCCATTACCTGTTGTTGTTCCTTCAACATCTAATGTTCAGGATGTTCCTGTTAATGTTAAAGAATTTGTTTCTAATTCTATTCGGAAGGCTCTGTCTGTTATTCCTCCTTCTAGTAAACATAAGAGGTCTTTTAAAACTTCTCATATTTCAGATGAATTTTTAAATGACCACCATCATTCTGACTTATCTATTTCTGATGAGGATCTTTCTGGTTCAGAAGATTCTGCCTCAGATATTGACACTGATAAATCTTCATATTTGTTTAAAATGGAGTTTATTCGTTCTTTACTTAAAGAAGTGTTGATTGCATTAGATATGGAGGAGTCAGGTCCTCTTGATATTAAAACTAATAAGCGTTTAAATTCAGTTTTTAAACCTCATGTAGTTATTCCAGAAGTTTTTCCAGTTCCTGATGCTATTTCAGAAGTAATTTCTAGGGAATGGAATAGTCTGGGTACTTCATTTACTCCTTCTCCAAGGTTTAAGCAATTGTACCCTTTGCTATCTGATAGATTAGAGTTTTGGGAAAAAATCCCCAAAGTTGATGGGGCTATCTCTACTCTTGCTAAACGTACTACTATTCCTACGGCAGATAGTACTTCTTTTAAGGATCCTTTAGATAGGAAACTTGAATCCTTTCTAAGGAAGGCTTATTTATGTTCAGGTAATCTTCTTAGACCTGCTATTTCTTTGGCTGATGTTGCTGCAGCTTCCACTTTCTGGTCGGAGGCTTTAGCGCAACAAGTATTAGACCATAATGCTTATAGCATTGTTAAACTTTTTCAACATGCTAATAACTTTGTTTGTGATGCCATTTTCGATATCATTAGAATTGATGTCAGGTATATGTCTTTAGCTATTTTAGCTAGAAGAGCTTTATGGCTTAAGTCTTGGAATGCAGATATGACTTCTAAGTCAACATTGCTTTCTCTTTCTTTCCAGGGTAATAAATTATTTGGTTCTCAGTTAGATTCAATAATTTCAACTGTTACTGGGGGGAAGGGAGCCTTTTTGCCTCAGGACAAAAAATCTAAAGGTAAATATAGGGCTGCTAATCGTTTTCGTTCCTTTCGTCAGAATAAGGAACAAAAGCCTGACCCTTCCCCTAAAGGAACAGTTTCCGTTTGGAAACCTCCAGTCTGGAATAAATCCAAGCCTTTTAGAAAGTCAAAACCAGCTCCCAAATCCGCATGAAGGTGCGGCCCTCATTCCAGCACAGCTGATAGGGGGCAGGTTACGATTTTTCAAAGATGTTTGGATCAATTCGATTCAAAGTCTTTGGATTCAGAACATTGTTTAACAAGGGTACAGAATAGGTTTCAAGGTAAGACCGCCGGTGAGAAGATTTTTTTCTCTCACGCATTCCAGTAAACCCAGTAAAGGCTCAGGCGTTTCTGAAATGTGTTTCAGACCTAGAGTCGGCTGGGGTAATTGTGCCAGTTCCAGTTCTGGAACGGGGTCTGGGGTTTTATTTTACTCAAATCTGTTCATTGTACCAAATAAGGAGAATTCCTTCAGACCAGTTCTGGATCTAAAAATATTGAATCATTATGTAAGGATACCAACATTCAAAACGGTGACTATAAGGACTATTCTGCCTTTTGTTCAGCAAGGGCATTATATGTCTACAATAGACTTACAGGATGCATATCTTCATATTCCAATCCATCCAGATCACTATCAGTTTCTGAGATTCTCTTTTCTAGACAAGCATTACCAGTTTGATGCTCTTCCGTTTGGCCTAGCAACAGCTCCAAGGATCTTTTCAAAGGTTCTCGGTGCCCTTCTCTCTGTAATCAGAGAACAGGGTATTGCGGTATTTCCTTATTTGGACGATATCTTGGTACTTGCTATACATTCTGCAGAATCTCATACGAATAAACTTGTGTTGTTTCTTCAAAGACATGGTTGGAGGATCAATTTACCAAAAAGTTCCTTGATTCCTCAGACAAGGGTAACCTTTTTGGGTTTCCAAATAGATTCAGTGTCCATGACTTTGTCTCTAATAGAAAAGAGACGTCTGAAATTGGTTTCAGCTTGTCGAAACCTTCAGTCTCAATCATTCCCTTCGGTAGCTTTGTGCATGGAAATTCCAGGTCTCATGACTGCTGCATCGGACGCGATCCCTTTTGCTAGTTTTCACATGAGACCTCTACAGCTTTGTATGCTGAACCAATGGTGCAGGGATTATACAAGGATATCACAATTAATATCCTTAAATCCCAATGTTCAATCTTCTCTGACTTGGTGGTTTGATCACCATCGTTTAATTCAAGGGGCCTCTTTTGTTTGTCCAACCTGGACTGTGATCTCAACAGATGCGAGTCTTTCAGGTTGGGGAGCTGTATGGGGATCTCTGACAGCGCAGGGGGTTTGGGAATCTCAGGAGGCGAGATTACCAATCAACATTTTGGAACTCCGTGCGATTTTCAGAGCTCTTCAGTTCTGGCCTCTTCTGAAGAGAGAATCGTTTATTTGTTTTCAGACAGACAATGTCACAACCGTGGCATATGTCAATCATCAAGGGGACTCACAGTCCTCAGGCTATGAAAGAAGTATCTTGGATACTTGTATGGGCGGAATCCAGCTCCTGTCTAATTTCTGCGATTCACATCCCAGGTATAGACAATTGGGAAGCGGATTATCTCAGTCACCAGACGTTACATCCAGGCGAATGGTCTCTTCACCCAGAGGTATTTCTTCAGATTGTTCAAATCTGGGGACTTCCAGAAATAGATCTGATGGCCTCTCATCTAAACAAAAAACTTCCCAGGTATCTGTCCAGATCCAGGGATCCTCAGGCGGATGCGGTGGATGCGTTGTCACTTCTTGGAATTATCAACCTGCTTATATCTTTCCGCCTCTAGTTCTTCTTCCAAAAGTGATTTCCAAAATCCTAATGGAGCGTTCGTTTGTACTGCTGGTGGCTCCAGCATGGCCACACAGGTTTTGGTATGCGGATCTCGTTCAGATGGCCAGTTGCCAACCTTGGACACTTCCGTTAAGGCCAGACCTTCTATCTCAAGGCCCATTTTTCCATCAGGATCTCAAATCATTAAATTTGAAGGTATGGAGATTGAACACTTAATACTTAGTCATAGAGGTTTCTCTGACTCAGTGATTAATACTATGTTACAGGCTCGTAAATCTGTGTCTAGAAAGATTTGTTACTGAGTTTGGAAGACCTACATTTCTTGGTGTTCTTCTCATAAATTCTCTTGGCATTCTTTTAGAATTCCTAGAATTTTGCAGTTTCTTCAGGATGGTTTGGATAAGGGTTTGTCTGCAAGTTCCTTGAAAGGACAAATCTCTGCTCTTTCTGTTCTTTTTCACAGAAAGATTGCTAATCATAGTAATATTCATTGTTTTGTACAGGCTTTGGTTCGTATCAAGCCTGTCATTAAGTCAATCTCTCCTCCTTGGAGTCTTAATTTGGTTCTGAGGGCTTTACAGGCTCCTCTGTTTGAACCTATGAATTCTCTGGATATTAAATTACTTTCCTGGAAAGTTTTGTTCCTTTTGGCCATCTCTTCTGCTAGAAGAGTTTCTGAGTAATCTGCTCTTTCTTGTGAATCTCCTTTTCTGATTTTTCATCAGGATAAGGCGGTGTTGCGGACTTCATTTAATTTTTTACCTAAAGTTGTGAATTCTAACAACATTAGTAGAGAAATTGTTGTTCCTTCATTGTGTCCTAATCCTAAGAATTCTCTGGAGAGATCTTTACATTCTTTGGATGTAGTAAGAGCTTTGAAATATTAAGTTGAAGCTACTAAAGATTTCAGTAAGACTTCTAGTCTATTTGTTATCTTTTCTGGTTCTAGGAAAGGTCAGAAGGCTTCTGCCATTTCTTTGGCGTCTTGGTTAAAGTCTTTGATTCATCATGCTTATGTGGAGTTGGGTAAATCCCCGCCTCAAAGGATTACGGCTCATTCTACTAGGTCAGTTTCTACTTCCTGGGCTTTTAGGAATGAAGCTTCTGTTGATCAGATTTGCAAAGCAGCAACTTGGCCTTCTTTGCATACTTTTACTAAATTCTACCATTTTGATGTTTTTTCTTCTTCTGAAGCAGTTTTTGGTAGAAAAGTACTTCAGGCAGCTGTTTCATTTTGCTTCTTCTGCTTATAATTTCAGTTTTTTTCATTATAAGATTAAAACTTTTTGATTTGGGTTGTGGATTATTTATTCAGTGGAATTGGCTGTCTTTATTTTATCCCTCCCTCTCTAGTGACTCTTGCGTGGAAGTTCCACATCTTGGGTATCTGCTATCCCATACGTCACTAGCTCATGGACTCTTGCCAATTACATGAAAGAAAACATAATTTATGTAAGAACTTACCTGATAAATTCATTTCTTTTATATTGACAAGAGTCCATAAGGCCCACCCTTTTTGTGGTGGTTATGATTTTTTTGTATAAAGCACAATTATTCCAATTCCTTATTTGATGTTTTCGCTCCTTTCTTATCACCCCACTTCTTGGCTATTCGTTAAACTGAATTGTGGGTGTGGTGAGGGGTGTATTTATAGGCATTTTGAGGTTTGGGAAACTTTGCCCCTCCTGGTAGGAATGTATATCCCATACGTCACTAGCTCATGGACTCTTGCCAATATGAAAGAAATGAATTTATCAGGTAAGTTCTTACATAAATTATGTTTTTTTTTTCATTTGTGATTCAGATAGAGCTTGCTATTTTAAGCAACTTTCTAATTTACTCCTATTATCAATTTTTCTTCGTTCTCTTGCTATTTTTATTTGAAAAAGAATGCATCTAAGCTATTTTTTGGTTCAGACCCTGGGCAGCACTTGTTTATTGGTCGGTTAAACTAATCCACCAATCAGCAGGAACAACCCAGGTTGTTCACCAAAAATGGGCCGGCATCTAAACTTACATTATTGCTTTTCAAATAAAGATACCAAGAGAATGAAGAAAATATGATAATAGGAGTAAATTAGAAAGCTGCTTAAAATTGCATTGATTTTATCTGAATCACAAAGGAAAAAAATTGGGTTCAGTGTCCCTTTAATATTACACATTAAATCTAAACACCTGATAAAATGTTCAATTTATGAATACTAAAACAATACTGCAATATACATTTTTTTTTAATTATTATTGAGGTATGCAAATTACAAAAGACAAATGACAGCTGATTTACATGTTGTAAAATACAGATTCAATTCCAAAAACTCAGAAAATAACAGAAACAGAGACATCTGCGTGTCAGTTTACATGTCAAGATTCAATCCTAAATCAAATAACTAACATTTGTGGTGCAGACTAATAAATAAACCTAATTTTTCTTTTAATTTAACGTTTAAAAACAAGTAAGGCCACTGTTGGACCTCGGACATAGGAAAACACTAATTAGCAGGAGGAATATACAGAAAGAAGGTCAGTCTTGTACCTTCACAATGAAAGATCTCCCCAATTGTCAATATAGACCATTCAAGTGGATGATAGCATTAGACAATAATATGTAGAGCTGCATTCTAATAGAAAGCAAATGTAATGCTTCAGCGAAAGGGACATGAGAGTGAGTTCCAGGTGTACAAATTTGACAATCTTATTGTCCCCTCTATTATAACTATAACATAAGGGGATACATTTCTTACCTGAATCCATACAAGATAATACAAACCCAACAACTTAATAACCCATACCCTCAATAAAGACACAACACTCAGGGTTGGGAAGAAAAAAACAACCTCCCCCAACGGGGGGAGGGGTTGCTTTATTAATAGAATTAAATAAATAACAACTGCTACTAGCTGGCAAGATACCCTGTCCTAACAACCCACTAAGGGGTGTGGCCGCCCTGGGAATGAGGACGCCCTCATTCCGCCTACTTGTTCGCTCAAGGAAGATCGCCCAGCGAGCCAACCAATCCCTAGCCCCTCGGCGACTAGGGTCCTCAACGCTCACTATCCCTTCCCTCTATCCTTGTCCTAAGAATTATCCTTGTTGCCACACCCCTTTCCGCCCTGAGAAAGCATGACGCCATGCAAACTCCCAACTAGCTACCGGGTTGCAGGGTCTCCAAACTGGATAGACATCGGTCCCCCAGCCAAAAGACTGTTAGTCCCGACGGGAGACCCCATACTACTATTACTGCCCTTGGGCTTACAAAGGTCCACATGACTATGATGCCCCCTGCCAAGGGAAACTAGGCCATCTTAAATCACGAACCACCGTCCATCTGCATCAGCGCCTGTAAAGGAATGACATAAACCACAGGGAGGGCTGGGAGGGAAGACAAGAAACAGGTTAGTGATTTACTTTCTGTTTTACTTTCCTTTTATCACGTCTGAATCTCCTCCCCTTATTCCCTCACTGTCAGCAAACTACACTCCCATTTAACCCTTTCCACTCTTTCCTTCCTTCAGCATAAATTCCCCCTTAATTTGTTTCGTCCCTAAATAGGTCCTACACTTTTCTTATATATAGGAAAGCTTAAAGGAACACTCATGTCAAAGTAAAGCTTTATGATTCAGAAAGAGCAGCAGTTTTAAGAGATTTTCTAATTCACTTCCATTAATACATTTTGCACATTCTTTTTATATACACACTTTCTGGGGAACAAGCTCCTACTGAGCATGTGCACAAGCTCACAGGGTATACGTATACTAGTCTGTAATTGGCTGATGTCTGTCACATGATACAGGGGGGCGGAAAATGGGATAAAAAATAAATTTGCCCCCAAAAATAAAAAATCTAATACTTATTTGAAATTCAGAGTAGGTGTTATTGCATTGTATTTCTATTATGCACTTGTCCTGTATTGAGGGAATAACATATTTATGAGATGTTATTCTGAAGCAGGCATCATATCCAAAATTATTGGAGCTGAACTAGAGTCGTTAGAGCTGGGTAGAATAGTTGTATATAACTGAGAGGGGCAAATTAAACAAACAATACAGCTTAAGCTGAATCTGAGAGCATCAGTTAAAGCCTATGGACTAAATAGCAATTCTATACAGTTAGTTAAAGCACTAGCAATATACATTCTTTAATTGCATTAAACTACCTCTTAGGGCAAAATGTATCATCCTTTCTTGGTGGACAGATTCACAAGTAGTGAACTGTAAACCTGTCTGCCAGCAATTGCCGCTTGCTTGTGCTTTCTTGTTCAATGTCGCCCCCTGCTCTAGAGCAGGGCATATCAATCACCTGAACAAGCGAGTAATGGGGCGATTGAACTGGCCACCTCTGAGTTTCTGCTTCTTAAAGTGAAAGTAAATCCTAGCGTTTTACAAACGCTAGGATTTACTATTGAAACAAATAAAGGGGACTTTCATTCATGAAGTATAAGATACTTCATGTAGAAAGCTCCTTTATTTGATTCAATCAATCGCTGTTTTTACCTTGTACAGGAACCCACGGCAAAAAAAAACCCATGGGCACCAAGCCGGATTTACCGCACGGCTATTGGCTAAGAGGTGAAAACGTCACCTCTTAGCCATTTTTTTTTTTTGCCATGGGCTGCTGTACAAGGTAAAAACGGTGATCTATTGAATCAAATAAAGGAGCTTTCTACATGAAGTACCTTATACTTCATAAATGAAAGTGCCCTTTATTTGTTTCAATAGTAAATCCTAGCGTTTGTAAAACTCTAGGGTTTACTTTCACTTTAAATATGTGGCAGCAAGCTAACTCATGCAAACCTGCTAGAATAACTTAAAAAGCTGCAAATGCAGCTTCATAAATCTATACCTTAATATTTTTTTAGTTCTTCTTCCCACTAGGAAGACAGGTTATATTTACCTGAACCATCAATCTGCACATTGATTGGTTAGATCAAAGCATAAGCTGATATATAACTGTCCCTAATTGGCCACAACAAAGGTTTCCAGAAACACAGATTTTATCAGGTTTATCAAAGGATTTATCCCTGAACTGCTTTTACTTTGCAAAACCTTATGAATTATGCTAATACAATGACAGTGTTAAAGGGACAGTCTAGTCCTCTGGTTTTCAAACCTGTCCTCAATTCAAAAGATTAAAATTAAACATTTACAGTTAATTAAAGTTAAAGGGACAGTCTAGTCAAATATAAACTTTCATAATTCAGATAGAGCATGCAATTTTAAACAACTTTCCAATTTACTTTTATCATCACATTTGCATTGTTCTCTTGGTATTCTTTATTGAAAGCTAAACCTAGGTAGGCTCATATGCTAATTTCTAAGCCCTTGAAGCCCGCCTCTTATCTCAGTGCATTTTGACAGTTTTTCAAATCTAGACAGAGCTAGTGCATGTGTGCTATATATATATCTATATATAAATATCTATATATATATAAAAATAAATAAAACATTACACTCACTTCTAGTGGAGGTTTTTATGAATCAGCACTGATTGGCTAAAATTCAAGTCTGTCAAAAGAACTGAAATAAGGGGGCTGTCAGAAGAGGCTTAGATACAAGGTAATCACAGAGGTAAAAAGTATATTAATATAACAGTGTTGGTTATGCAAAACTGGGGAATGGGTAATAAAGGGATTATAAAAAAAAAGGTATCAGTAATACATAGTAACATAGTAACATAGTAGATAAGGTTGAAAAAAGACTGAAGTCCATCGAGTTCAACCTATACAAATCTAAAATACTTACAAAAAGCTCCAGTTAAGCTTAAATAACCCCATTAAAATGTGACCCATTTAATACTAGCAATCATATCCATGAATTTTGTTTATATACAGAAATTTATCCAGACTATTTTTAAATGTATCTATGGTATTGGCATTCACTACCTCCTTTGGTAATGAGTTCCACAATTTTATTGCTCTTACAGTGAAAAAACGTTTCCGTTGCAGGAGATTAAATCTCCTTTCCTCCAACCTTAAATTATGACCTCTTGTCAGAACCAATTTTCTTGGAATAAAAAGAGCTTCTGCCATCTCTGTATATGGGCCTTGAATATATTTATATAAAGTAATCATGTCACCTCTCAAGCGCCTTTTTTCTAAAGAGAACAGACCCAGTTTGGCTAGCCTCTCCTCATAGGTTAATTTCTCCAATCCCCTTATTAGCTTTGTGGCCCTTCTCTGAACTTTTTCTAGTTCTGCAATATCTTTTTTAGCAATCGGTCCCCAGAACTGCACTCCAAACTCAAGGTGAGGTCTTACCAGGGCTTTATATAATGACAGAATTATGCTTTCCTCCCTTGAATCAATGCCTCTTTTAATACATGCTAGTATCTTATTAGCCTTTGAAGCCGCTGCCCTGCATTGTGCACTCATCTTTAGCTTGTTATCTATTACTACTCCCAAATCCCTTTCCTCCTGTGTTTGGCTAAGTCTTATCCCATTTAAAAAATACATAGCCTGCTTATTTTTACTTCCAAAATGTAGAACCTTACATTTTTCCATATTAAATCTCATTTTCCATAATAATAGTAAAGTAAAAATATAAAAAATATGAATTATTCAATAAGGTTTGAAATGCTATAACATTAAGGAAATAGCCCAGTTGTCTCTTTTGTCAGACTCTGTTTCACTGTTTACTGAACACATTCCAACGCATATAACCATGATTAAGTACAATTTCTAATTTAAAACGTAAGAAAACCTCAAGATTTGTTTCACAGCTGAACGAGAAGCAGTTTGTGCTCACTTTATCTCTGTCACAAGGATCAAGACTGGAGCCAGTTTTGTTGTGATAGTCATGCAAATCTTGTGCTACACTCATGTTCTCTGATGCTTAAGACAGCTGAGCTGTCTCTCTTTTTAGTTTTTGTGTAACTTGATAATATTCCCTTGTCTGACACATCCCAAGTTAATTAACAATTTGTTAACGTTTGTTTTCCTCAGCTATGTGCGTGAATTCTTCTCTTTATATGTTTTAAACATCCTCCCTGATTACATACATGGTTGGAGATGACTGGACATCTAGATCTTATTAGATCACCTCTACTCATAATATGCGACTGTTGGTTGTTTGCTACACATATTAAGAAGAACATTGTCGTGTAAAAATAAAATGCCCTATTTTTTTTAGAGGGTTTTATTCTTTATACAAATTCCGTTCGTGTACTATGTATTTAATCCCTAAAAAGGTGTTACACTCATAGTTAAAATTGTGCTCCTGTGCCACTCCGTATGAGAGTACAGCTGGCCAATCAAGAGTAAGCATACATGTGTATGCTCCAATCAGTGACCGTATCCCTTTCTAGAGCAGAAAATGGGTGTTCCAGGAGTAGTACTTGACTATATTTAAACCTTTTGATGGAGTTAAATACATTGTAAAATAATATAATTTGTTTTAAAAATGGCATTCTATAATGAAATAGAGCTTTTTACTTTTACACCAAAATCTCTCTTAAAGGGACAGTCTAGTCAAAATTAAACTTTCATGATTCAGATTCAGGGCATGTCATTTTAAACAACTTTTCAATTTACTTTTATAATCAAAATTGCTTTCTTCTCTTTGTATTCTTTGTTAAAAGCTAAACCTAGGTAGACTCATATGCTAATTTCTAAGCCCTTGAAGGCTGCCTCTTATCTGAATGCATCTTACCGTTTTTCATAGCTACAGGGTGTGGTTAGTTCATGTGTGCTATACAGATAACATTATGCTCACGCCCGTGGAGTTACTTATAAGAGGGCACTAATTGGCTAAATTGCAAGTCTGTCAAAAGAACTTAAATAAGGTGGCAGTCTGCAGAAGCTTAGATACAAGGTAATCACAGATGTAACAAGTATATTAATATACACCATGTTGACTGTGCAAATCTGATGAATGGGTAAAAAAAGGGATTATCTATCTTTTTAAACAATAAAAAATTGGAGTAGACTGTACCTTTAAGCTTGTAATAAATTAGCCATTCCTGTTTTATTATATTATAGAAATATTATTTTGCCATAACAACATATACATATTAAAGGAAACAAGTTACAATATAAGTTGACTAAAAACAATTTACAAAATGAGTGTACCCAGCCATGTCTAGTGAGTACTGACATTAGTCTCAAGTTTAAAAAGTGCTATGATTTCCCTAGGAAAGGAAGGGTTCTAAGAAACCCTTATAATTAAAGTTTGGTCAGTAAATATTCTAAATAATACAAAGCTGGGAATCTTTCTATTAAAATTACATTAAAATAGATCTGCTGCACAATTATATGGTAGATAAGAATGGAAATATATTCCCCAAAACCTTGGATATTACTGTTTGGATCATCATTCTACTTTAGCTATTATGAGCTTCAAAAATAAAATGAAACAGTTTACATAAAATATTAATAAACCGAGGAACCAAAATCTGTTATCTCTGGGCTTATGTTTTTGTCCCCTGTAAATTATTTAGTTTCAGTGGCAGGTGATGAACAATTTATTTTTTTCATTGTATACCATTATTGTGAATTGACATTTTAATGGCTGGATGTGTACTTGTTAATGCTTGTTTTTTTTTTACCTTTTGAACATTTTCATACATTATTATACTTGAACACATTATTATCACAGTAGATTCACAAAATTATCACAGATTTCTTAGATAAAAAAGTTTGCAGTTCCTGTATTTCAGCATCATTTATAGCACTGTTACAGGAAATAATGAACCATATGTAACATCAATCAGTTTTTATCAATTGACAATGTTAGATCAAATAAAACAATAAACATGAAAATGAAAGTAAAAATATTAAATGCGTGTTTTTTTCTTTCCATTCTGAAATAAAGACAACGTTTGATATTACTTTCCAGTAACATTTTCTCTAATATAATTTAGAAGAAAAAAATCATGCATTTAAAAAGCGCAATGTAAGCAATTTAAATGTGTGATCTTTGGTATAAAACTAGTGATCTGTTCTACTAATTGTGAATTTTATTTGTAGGATTTTAAAGGTACACTAAAGTCAAAATTACATTTTTGTCATTCAGATAGAGCAAGCAGTTATAAGAGATTCTCCAATTTTCTTCCATTATCGATTAGCGCACAATCTTTTTATATGCACACTTCAATTTTCTTCCATTATCGATTAGCGCACAATCTTTTTATATGCACACTTCAATTTTCTTCCATTATCGATTAGCGCACAATCTTTTTATATGCACACTTCAATTTTCTTCCATTATCGATTAGCGCACAATCTTTTTATATGCACACTTTTTAGGCACCAGCTATTACTGAGCATGTGAAAGAATTTACAGTGTATATGAGCCTGTGATTGGCTGATGGCTGTCACATGATATAGTGGACTGGCAAATTGAAGTGCGTTTTGAAATGCTAAATTAAGTGCTATTACAGTGTGCTTTTTAATGCACTTGTTAGTTATGCAAGTCTACTTTATTTAATAGTAATTTAAAGGGACGGTAAACAACATTTAATTAAAATACATTTCTGTTCTCTCACTGTAGTTTAACATATCAACTAATTCTAAATGTTTTTTAAAAAAAATTAACATCTTGTTTTTCAGTAGTGAAACTCCTCCCAACACTTGCCTTTTTTTTAAATGAGCCAATCCAGGCTTGAGTCTGCTGGTAACAAGGCTAGTCACTGTCATTCTGATAGTATAAAAAGTGGGTTTAAAAATGTACTAAGAAGCCCCTTTTGGAATTCTCTTAAGTCAGTTTTTACCTAGAGAACAATCGGTCTTAATCAGGTGTCTCCTGTATTTACATGTCAGAAGCATACATTACAATAGGACACACACAAATCATAATTCAAAAATCATATAAAACAAGTATTGAGATAAAAAAATGCAGTAAAAATTGTATTGTTAAATTGCATTTAAATTCAGAACAAAATAGTTCTGCAAAAATTGTATTTTATGGAAAAAGTAACATTTGTAATAAAATTAAGCAGGAAAAAACATGTCCTTTTATGAATTGAAAGTACAATGCTAATCACTGGCATGAACGGTGAATTCTGCTGCGTTAAAACGCTATAATTCCTGTATAGTGTGATAATGGTCATGCTCAGTATATCTCCAGCAATCCCTGTTAATCAAAGAACGTGTGCCCCTAACACTTAAGGAGCTGCACGATTGATATACAGGGTATTGGTAAGAACTAAGCAGCATGTAAAAAAATCTCTACGCATAAGAAGTATTGGGCTGCCAGCATTAACTCCCTATATGTAAGGTTAGCGGTCTGTTTTATGTATGTTAGGAATTGCATTTTTTATGAACTAATACTATACTGTCATAGTTACATTTGGCATTTAGTAAAATGATATCCAAAATCCTGTTTACTGTCCCTTTAATGAACAGGTAAAAGATAAAAAAAAATCTAAGCAAATATCCAGCAAATCTTTTTTTTTTATGTTTATTTATAAGTCATTTCCTCACTTTAGGAATTTGGTTTGAAGGCAGATTTACTTTATTTATTTGCCAAAAGGATGTGTAATATCCTTTTTTATAACCTTTGTGATAGAGATTAACAGTACCCACTACTTCTTTCAACATTATCTCCTTTCAACATTATTTGTATTTTCTCTTTGTAACAACAAAGTGTCTACATGAATCAGATATCCCAGTTAGTTCATTGGCAATAATGGGGTTTCTGATGATTAATTATTTTATAATGTTCATTTTTATTCGTAAATCATGTGAAAGTTAGCAAATATGTGTATGAAGTGCCAAATAAGGTTTTTATTTGTCTGCCACCTGAGAAATACACACATCATCTTCCTTTTTAACTTCCATTATTAAAGGAGCAGGGATATATATATATATATATATATATATATATATATATATATTTATATATATATATATATATATATATATATATATATATATATATATATATATATATATACTGTATATGCCTGTATATTTATTTTACATTATCACACACACACACACACACATATATATATATATATATATATATATATATATATATATATATATATATGTTTAATAATAAAAATTTTAAAAAGTTCTATGTAAAAAACATAGAAATATAAAATATGTAACACAATTCGTGTTTAGGTGTAACAATTTAGGTGTAACTCGCTGTCAGATTAGCACACATGAATAATTACTAATCTTACAATCGTGTTCTTGAAATATTACATATAAAATATTTAAAAAGATAAATAATAATTACAAATTATTATTATTAATACTGTAATATATATATATATATATATATATATATATATATATATACAGACAGTATCTCACAAAAGTGAGTACATCCCTCACATTTTTATAAATATTTTATTATATCTTTTCATGTGACAACACTGAAGAAATGACACTTTGCTACAATGAAAAGAAGTGAGTGTACAGCCTGTATAACAGTGTAAATTTGCTGTCCCCTCAAAATAACTTAACACACAGCCATTAATGTCTAAACCATTGGCAACAAAAGTGAGTACACCCCTAAGTGGAAATGTCTAAATTGGGCCCAAAGTGTCAATATATTGTGTGGCCACCATTATTTTCAAGCACTGCCTTAACCCTCTTGGGCATGGAGTTCACCAGAGCTTCACAGGTTGCCACTGGAGTCCTCTTCCATGCCTCCATGACGACATCACAGAGCTGATGGATGTTAGAGACCTTGCTCTTCCTCACCTTCCATTTGAGGATGCCCCACAGATGCTCAATAGGGTTTAGGTCTGGAGACATGCTTGGCCAGTCCATCACCTTTACCCTCAGTTTCTTTAGCAAGGCAGTGGATGTCTTAGAGATGTGTTTGGAGTCGTTATGTTGGAATACTGCCCTCAGGCCCAGTCTCCAAAAGGAGGGGATCATGCTTTGCTTCAGTATGTGACAGTACATGTTGGCATTCATGGTTTCCTCAATAAACTGTAGCTCCCCAGTGCCGGCAGCACTCATGCAGGCCCAGACCATGACACTCCCACCACCATGCTTGACTGTCGGCAAGACACACTTTTTTTGTAATCCTGACCTGGTTGCCGCCACACACGCTTCACACAATCTGAACCAAATAAGTTTATCTTGGTCTCATCAGACCACAGGACATGGTTTCAGTTATCCATGTCTTTAGTCTGCTTGTCTTCATCAAATTGTTTGCGGGCTTTCTTGTGCATCATCTTTAGAAGAGGCTTTCTTCTGGAACGACAGCCATGCAGACCAATTTGATGCAGTGTGTGGCGTATTTTCTGAGCACTGTCAGGCTGACCACCACCCCTTCAACCTCTGCAGCAATGCTGGTAGCACTCATATGTCTATTTCCCAAAGACAACCTCTGGATATGACACTAAACACGTGCACTCAACTTCTTTGGCCGACCGTGGCAAGGCCTGTTCTGAGTGGAACCTGTCCTGTGAAACCGCTGTATGGTCTTGTCCACCATGCTGAAGCTCAGTTTCAGGGTCTTGGCAATCTTCTTATAGCCTAGGCCATCTTTATGTAGAGCAACAAAGCCACACTTCTTTTTTTCAAATCTTCAGAGAGTTCTATGCCATGAGGTGCCATGTTGAACTTCCAGTGACCAGTATGAGAGACTGTAAGAGTGATAACACCAAATTTAACACACCTGCTCCCCATTTACACCTGAGACCTTGTAACTCTAATGAGTCACATGACACCGGAGGGGAAAATGGCTAATTGGGCTCAATTTGGACATTTCCACTTAGGGGTGTACTCACTTTTGTTGCCAACGGTTTAGACATTAATGGCTGGGTGTTGAGTTATTTTGAGGGGACAGCAAATATACACTATTATACAACCTGTACACTCACTACTTTACATTGTAGCAAAGTGTCATTTCTTCAGTCTTGTCACATGAAAAGATATAATAAAATATTTACAAATATGTGAGGGGTGTACTCACTTTTGTGAGATACTATATATATTCTATGTATTATTTAGAATTGTTTACAGTGTGTATGATGCCCGCACAATACTCTGCTCTCCTGTCATGGGCTCACCAATAAGTAGTTCTGTTAAGATTACTGTGATTCGTGACTGGAGCCTGTAATTCAGCATTCTGCACTCAATCCACTGGGTGTTGTTATCTACTAACATATATAAACTACTGTATGTTAGTGGATGTTCTCCTCCTTGCTTGTACACTATACTTTCTAATAACCTCCCAATACTAACTAAATGTTGATTGGTCATTCTTCAGTACCTGGTTGTGCTTCAGGACTGACAGACTAGACTGACAGCTGTGACAGTACATAGACCCAAAAAGAAGTAAAAATCCGGAGCAGCAGTTAAATATTTCTTTCTTTATTCAGCTTATTGAAGCTTACATAAAAACAGGAACAAAAATTGCCATAGGTTTTGCATACCCCTAGCACACTACAAAGCTTACGCGTTTCGGCATTTAAGCCGTACTCATAGCTCTCTGTATTACCTTTCCTCCAAGGGCTTTTTAAAGGAAATTAAAAACATGTGATTCTCTAGGGTATGATTGACTGGTTAACTCCTTCATTACTGAATCCCTACAGCAATTGCACAATCTATAATATATAATATTTGCAACTTTTCTTTATAATTATTCCTGTAAGTATACCAACAATTATTTGTAATACATTAATTCTGAAATACCTCCATTTAACCAACCTATATCTACAAAAATTTAACCTCATATGTATGTTGTACAGGTATTTTTTACTCATACAAATCATTATACATTCATTAGCCTTGTTCCCAGTTATAACATTATGTTACTTTCCATTCTTTAACTTGTATAGGTTAGTGGGTAAAGAGTCATTGTGTGTTTCCCTAAGGATCCTTATTTAACCTTTATTTAAATAAATTTTACTTTTTAAATGTGAATGTAAATATGCACGCAAACCATGTGTACCTCAAGATACTAAGCTCACTGTAATAAGACTCCCAGTGCTATATAGAAGGGTAATCTACCCTGTTCACTACTTTCCTTAAAGTAAAATTCTGCATGTAAACCTAAGATAAATTTCCCAGCAAACTTACGTCTAATTCCAATAATTAATTAAGTCATATGATGAATTAAGTCCAGACGGATATCTGGTTTTTAATTGGAATATCCAAAATATTTCCCTTTTCGCCATTGCTCTTTCTCTGTCACCCCCTCTTTTGCCTGCATACGCAATTTCAATAATGGTCCATTTAAAGCTCCTCACATCTTTATTATGGGCTCTTTTGAAGTGTTGGACAAGAGGGGTTGTTAGTACCCCGGCCCTTATGTTAGTGAGGTGTTCCCTAATGCGTGAACGTGTCTCTCTTGAGGTCATCCCTACATACTGCAGGTGACAATCTATGCAACTCACTAGGTACATTGTATATTTACTTCTACAATTCATGGATTTTTTGTGTGTATATGTCTTATTAGTGGTCTCACTCTTGAAACCTTCACCTTCAATTAAATGTTCGCACGCTGTGCAGGTAAAATTGCTACATTTGTAGACACATTTAAACCTCAGACAAGAGCTTGCATCCTCCTGAACTAATGACCTCAATTGTGTTGGTGCCAATATATTACCCATTGAGATCCCTTGCCTGAAGAAACGTTTGCAACCTTTCTGCACTGTATCTGCTAGGGCATCATCCGCTGCTAGTAGCCTAAAATTCTTCTGAACAATATTAAAAATTTTATGATACTGTGTGCTATAGTCTGTAACAAAATTGGTCCCTCTGGACTTATCTTTTAATGACTTTGACTTGGTTAACAACTTTTTCCTATCTATTAATGTTACTTCCTTCCTTGTTTTCTCAATCTCTTGTGGTTTATAACCTCTAATTTTGAGGCGATCTGATAATGAGTTGGCATGAGCCTCATATTGCTCTGGATTACTGCAGTTGCGTTTCAATCTTACAAATTGTCCTTTCGCCACCGACTTGAAAACCTGCTTGGGATGACTGCTCCTGGCGTGGAGGAGGGTATTACCCATAATGGGTTTCCTGTCGACGTCTGTCTCAACCCCTATACCTGGTATACCTTTTAGGGTTAGATCCAAAAAATTGATTTCTGATTTATTAGACTCAAACGTGAATTCTAACCCTATATCATTATCGTGTAACCAATCAACAAACTCTTAAGTTTTGTATTGTGCTAGGGGTACGCGTAAGCTTTGTATTGTGCTAGGGGTATGCGTAAGCTTTGTATTGTGCTAGGGGTATGCAAAACCTATGGCAATTTTTCTTCCTGTTTTTATGTAAGCTTCAATAAGCTGAATAAAGAAAGAAATATTTAACTGATGCTCCGGATTTTTACTTCTTTTTGTACATTTGGGCCGTTTCGGATCCAGATTATCCCCCAAGGTGAAGTCTGACATAACAGTGTCTGCAGTCTCTAGGATTATATACATCGCAAAGTGATCCTTCGGTCTCTATTACCACTTACCCCAGGGAAGCCGGCGGCGTCGGATGACATCACAGCAGGAGCTGTAGTGAGTAAGGAGACGGAGGGTTGCGAGCGGTCGAATGGTAGGCTTGTGCGAGCGGTGGACTCCGAGCCCCAGGAATACGGACCGCAGCTAGCCTAGGAGAGTGGTCTCCCGAAAGGCTGGCACATAGGAAGCTCTACCGCAAACAAAGAGCCGTGAAGAAAGGGTAAGTGGGGAGACACTTGTAATCTAGTGGCGAAAAGTATTCATAACTATCCTGAGACGGAGGTCAGACTGGTGATTGGTGTTGCACTTATACACGACCAGGGACTTGTACACATCAGGGTTGCCTCTTAGAGGGCACTATTGACTGTTTGTTGTTTAGTACATAGACCCAAACAAGCACCTGAACCCATACAGCACAACTGTAACGTTTGGATGAGAAGTTAGAAGCAATTCTTTCTGCCTTGTAAGTGGTTTTTACTCCCCAAACTGCAGTGGCTCAATCTATGCCCTCTATGTTATCTGCACCTGCTCCAGCAGTCAAGAGCTTAAAGGGACAGTATACTATAAAATAGTTTTTCCCTTAATGTGTTTTCAATTACTTTTTTGCCTGCTGCAGAGTATAAAATGTATGAGATTTGCTTTTTTAAGACTTATTTGTGTATATTAATTAGCTAATTTTCGGCTAGATTTGGAGTTTTGTCGGTAACGACCCGAAAAGCTAACGCTGGCTTTTTTCTGGCCGCACCATAAAAATAACTCTGGTATTGAGAGTCCACATAAAGGCTGCGTTAGGCTCCAAAAGAGGAGCGTAGAGCATATTTAACGCAGCTTCAACTCTCGATACCAGAGTTGCTTACGGACGCGCCCAGCCTAAAAAACGTGCTCGTGCACGATTCCCCCATAGGAAACAATGGGGCTGTTTGAGCTGAAAAAAACCTAACACCTGCAAAAAAGCCGCGTTCAGCTCCTAACGCAGCCCCATTGTTTGCTATGCGGAAACACTTCCTACGTCTGCACCTAACACTCTAACATGTACCCCGAGTCTAAACACCCCTAACCTTACACTTATTAACCCCTAATCTGCCGCCCCCGCTATCGCTGACCCCTGCATATTATTATTAACCCCTAATCTGCCGCTCCGTAAACCGCCGCTACTTACATTATCCCTATGTACCCCTAATCTGCTGCCCTAACATCGCCGACCCCTATATTATATTTATTAACCCCTAATCTGCCACCCACAACGTCGCCTCCACCTAACTACACTTATTAACCCCTAATCTGCCGACCGGACCTGAGCGCTACTATAATAAAGTTATTAACCCCTAATCCGCCTCACTAACCCTATAATAAATAGTATTAACCCCTAATCTGCCCTCCCTAACATCGCCGACACCTAACTTCAATTATTAACCCCTAATCTGCCGACTGGAGCTCACCGCTATTCTAATAAATGTATTAACCTCTAAAGCTAAGTCTAACCCTAACACTAACACCCCCCTAAGTTAAATATAATTTACATCTAACAAAATTAATTATCTCTTATTAAATAAATTATTCCTATTTAAAGCTAAATACTTACCTGTAAAATAAATCCTAATATAGCTACACTATAAATTATAATTATATTATAGCTATTTTAGGATTAATATTTATTTTACAGGTAACTTTGTAATTATTTTAACCAGGTACAATAGCTATTAAATAGTTAAGAACTATTTAATAGTTACCTAGTTAAAATAATAACAAAATTACCTGTAAAATAAATCCTAACCTAAGTTACAATTAAACCTAACACTACACTATCATTAAATTAATTAAATAAAATATATACAATTACCTACAATTAAACCTAACACTACACTATCAATACATTAATTAAATACAATATCTACAAATAACTACAATGAAATAAACTAACTAAAGTACAAAAAATAAAAAAGAACTAAGTTACAAAAAATAAAAAAATATTTACAAACATAAGGAAAATCTTACAACAATTTTAAACTAATTACACCTACTCTAAGCCCCCTAATAAAATAACAAAGCCCCCCAAAATAAAAAAAATGCCCTACCCTATTCTAAATTACTAAAGTTCAAAGCTCTTTTACCTTACCAGCCCTGAACAGGGCCCTTTGCGGGGCATGCCCCAAGAAGTTCAGCTCTTTTGCCTGTAAAAAAAAACATACAATACCCCCCCCCAACATTACAACCCACCACCCACATACCCCTAATCTAACCCAAACCCCCCTTAAATAAACCTAACACTAAGCCCCTGAAGATCATCCTACCTTGTCTTCACCTCACCTGGTATCACACCGATCCGTCCTGGCTCCGATATCTTCATCCAACCCAAGCGGGGGCTAGACATCCACTGAAGAAGTCCAGAAGAGGGTCCAAAGTCTTCATCCTATCCGGGAAGAAGAGTAGATCCGGACCGGCAACCATCTTCTTCCAAGCGGCATCTTCTATCTTCATCCGATGAGGACCGGCTCCATCCTGAAGACCTCCACCGCGGACCCATCTTCATCCGGCGACGTCCAACTGAAGAATGACGGTTCCTTTAAGGGACATCATCCAAGATGGCGTCCCTCGAAATTAAGGTAGGAATATTCCGATTGGCTGATAGAATCCTATCAGCCAATCGGAATTCGAGGGACGCCATCTTGGATGACGTCCCTTAAAGGAACCGTCATTCTTCAGTTGGACGTCGCCGGATGAAGATGGGTCCGCGGTGGAGGTCTTCAGGATGGAGCCGGTCCTCATCGGATGAAGATAGAAGATGCCGCTTGGAAGATGATTGTTGCCGGTCCGGATCTACTCTTCTTCCCGGATAGGATGAAGACTTTGGACCCTCTTCTGGACTTCTTCAGTGGATGTCTAGCCCCTGCTTGGGTTGGATGAAGATATCGGAGCCAGGACGGATCGGTGTGATACCCGGTGAGGTGAAGACAAGGTAGGATGATCTTCAGGGGCTTAGTGTTAGGTTTATTTAAGGGGGGTTTGGGTTAGATTAGGGGTATGTGGGTGGTGGGTTGTAATGTTGGGGGGGTATTGTATGTTTTTTTTTACAGGCAAAAGAGCTGAACTTCTTGGGGCATGCCCCGCAAAGGGCCCTGTTCAGGGCTGGTAAGGTAAAAGAGCTTTGAACTTTAGTAATTTAGAATAGGGTAGGGCATTTTTTTATTTTGGGGGGCTTTGTTATTTTATTAGGGGGCTTAGAGTAGGTGTAATTAGTTTAAAATTGTTGTAATATTTTTCTTATGTTTGTAAATATTTTTTTATTTTTTGTAACTTAGTTCTTTTTTATTTTTTGTACTTTAGTTAGTTTATTTCATTGTAGTTATTTGTAGGTATTGTATTTAATTTATTTATTGATAGTGTAGTGTTAGGTTTAATTGTAGGTAATTGTAGGTATTTTATTTAATTAATTTATTGATAGTATAGTGTTAGGTTTAATTGTAACTTAGGTTAGGATTTATTTTACAGGTAAATTTGTAATTATTTTAACTATTTTAGCTATTAAATAGTTCTTAACTATTTAATAGCTATTGTACCTGGTTAAAATAAATACAAAGTTACCTGTAAAATAAATATTAATCCTAAAATAGCTATAATATAATTATAATTTATGTTGTAGCTATATTAGGATTTATTTTACAGGTAAGTATTTAGCTTTAAATAGGAATAATCTATTTAATAAGAGTGAATTAATTTCGTTAGATTAAAATTATATTTAACTTAGGGGGGTGTTAGTGTTAGGGTTAGACTTAGCTTTAGGGGTTAATACATTTATTAGAATAGCGGCGAGATTCGGTCGGCAGATTAGGGGTTAATAATTGAAGTTAGGTGTCGGCGATGTTAGGGAGGGCAGGTTAGGGGTTAATAAATATAATATAGGGGTCGGCGGTGTTAGGGGCAGCAGATTAGGGGTACATAGCTATAATGTAGCTGGCGGCTCTTTGCGGTCGGCAGATTAGGGGTTAATTATTGTAGGTAGGTGGCGGCGACGTTGTGGGGGGCAGGTTAGGGGTTAATAAATATAATATAGGGGTCGGCGATGTTAGGGCAGCAGATTAGGGGTACATAGGGATAATGTAGCTGGCGGCGGCGTGCGGACGGCAGATTAGGGGTTAATAAGTGTAGGTAGCTGGCGGCGACGTTGTGGGGGGCAGATTAGGGGTTAATAAATATAATATAGGGGTCGGCGGTGTTAGGGGCAGCAGATTAGGGGTACATAAGGATAACGTAGGTGGCGGTCGGCAGATTAGGGGTTAAAAAAATTTAATCGAGTTGTGGCGATGTGGGGGGACCTCGGTTTAGGGGTACATAGGTAGTTTATGGGTGTTAGTGTACTTTAGGGCACAGTAGTTAAGAGCTTTATGAACCGGCGTTAGCCCAGAAAGCTCTTAACTACTGACTTTTTTCTGCGGCTGGAGTTTTGTCGTTAGATTTCTAACGCTCACTTCAGACACGACTCTAAATACCGGAGTTAGAAAAATCCCATTGAAAAGATAGGATACGCAATTAACGTAAGGGGATCTGCGGTATGGAAAAGTCGCGGCTGAAAAGTGAGCGTTAGACCCTTTTTTGAGTGACTCCAAATACCGGAGGTAGCCTAAAACCAGCGTTAGGAGCCTCTAACGCTGGTTTTCACGGCTACCGCCCAACTCTAAATCTAGCCGTTTGTGTTTTGAAGCCACAACCTAATAAAATGGGTTGAGCTTGTAGGTATAATCAGATCTCATTACTTTATCACATTGTGTACATATAAATGCTTCTTTATCTTATATCTGTCCGTAAACCAATCACCAATACTTGGAGAGAACAATGGAAAATTAACATTTTATCACCTTATCTCTTCTATAACTGGGAGTATAATTTCGTCTACTGGCTGTGTTAACACATCTTGGTCTTGAGGCCAAAAACTTTCAGGATGGGTGGGGATACCACAGGCTAAATCAAATATTTAAAATGCCATTATAAGGGTAATGGAAATACTAGTAAACAATTTAATACACTCCAGCAGGTAAAGTGGACCATTGGGAACAAATTAAAGGGGAGAACATTTTTGAGTAAACTGTCCCTTTAAAGGGACGTGAAACACAATTTTCTTCTTTCATGATTTATAAGGAGCATGTAATTTTAAACAACTTTCTAATTGACTTCTATTATCTAATTTGCTTAATTATCTTGATATTCTTAGCTGAAAAGCATTTCTAGATAGGCTCAGTAGCTGCTGATTGGTGGATGCACATAGATGCCTTGTGTGATTGGTTCTCCCATGTGCATTGCTATTTCTTCAACAAAGGATAGCTAAAGAATAAAGCAAATCAGATAATAGAAGTAAATTGGAATGTTTATAATTGTATTCTCTACCTGAATCATGAAATAAATATTTTGGGGTTAGTGTCCCTTTAAATAAGCTGCCTCTATGGTACATAGAACCCCTATACCTGACAAGTATTTTTAACCATTTTTTGAATCAGCATTAAAGGGACATTGTAGAGCATTATTTTACTACTCACTTTAAAGTTGTTAAACCCATAGATAAAATACCACTTGGGAGTTGCAAGAACTTCAGCTCCAAACTTGAACACATGTATCTATCTATATATTTTATTTATTATTATTATACTTTATTTATAAAGCACCAAAATATTCTGCAGCGCTGTCCATGGGTACAATTAATTTAGATAAAACAATGTTATAAAACTTGTAAGAGACAAGACAACATTTTACAAACACATACAGGAGGAATTTAGGACCCTATTCCTGTGGCAACTTACAATCTATCTATCTATCTATCTATCTATCTATCTATCTATCTATCTATCTATCTATTAGGGCTGGGCGATATGGAAAAAATGAAAATTGCGATTTTGACCATGGGATTTTAATCGTGTTTTTTTTAAAATAACTCATAGCTAGCAAGGACAAGCCCCCCCAAGACTGACAGTTCATCTTACACATCTGATCCTGCAGCCCCTTTAGCTTGCCGCTTCCCACCATGTTTCCCTCTTCCCAGTGCTGCCGCTTAGAAGAATTATTAGGCACAATAAAAATATATGTTTTGAGGAGCTACACATTACAGCCCACAGTAGCGGCTGCAGGAAGGCCTAAAGAATAATATACCAGCACTGCCGCCATGCAGTCACTGCTGTGGGTTGTAATGTGCAGCTCCTCACTATACATGTTGTCCATATCCAGAAGGAGAAGAAGGAGATGTAGAAGAGCTCGTTCCCCAGCTCGGTGCCGAGCACGAACAAGTAATAGAGCAATGGGCGACGGACAGTGAAGTCTTGGCCCTTTTCACCTGTTAAAGAGTTCCGGCGCTGCAACTTCTTTCTCGGTTCCCAGCGGTACCGTTAGTGTCCCCGCACGCCCCTTTAGCCTGGTGACCCGCGCAGCTCTGCACCCGCATAGCCGCTGGAAGCGAGCCATGTGACTGGGGTCCTGCAGATAACGGGCCAGGCGTCACGGTCCTAGTCTGCCCCCATTCCCACTCCTTTGCTTCCATTCCCGAACCTCGACCATGGCGGTGCGGAAGTTGAAGTCATTGCCATGCCCCTTACCCGCATATGGCCACATCGAAGCCCTCCTGTACGTCATAGGTGACGTCATAGTGGGCAGGTTTAAAAATTGCATACTCCTGCGATTCGAATCATGCGATTAATTGTGCAGCCCTACTATCTATCTATTATCTATCTATCTATCTATCCACCTACCTTTTAGAAATATGCACCAATCAGCAGCTCCATGTGATCAGAGATCAGCAAGTTGGGGTGTGCAAAAGAAAGATTTTGTTTTTAAACTAATGTATGTTACAAAGACATGCTACTTTTTAAACTAAGGGATATTACAAAGGTTCTTAAAATATATGCCACTTACAAACCCTTAGCATACCTGCATATTCCAGTTACAACTGGTTTAGAAATAAGGATTTTTACTAACCTTTCACGTAGCTCTACAAAGTTTAACATTCTGATTTGCTCATATACGTTTGATATAATAAAGTTTTTACAAACGACTTCACATCTTGGACTACGATTCTAAAAAAGAGGCTGTCCCTGTGAGTGGCAAGATGTCTCCCATACAAATAATGAGAGTGCTCTGCTATGTAAAATTGGCAATGGAGTCTGAAGTACAGAAGGCGAAACCGGCATGTTTTAAAACTTATATATTACGCTTAATACAACTTACACAGTTTTCAGTGCACTGTACCTTAAATTCGCTGTAATTTCCATATGCATAGGTTTTCCTTTCAGAATAACTAGTGTTTTGAGTATTCTGGTGAAAACTCGCCACTTTTTAACTGGTGATAAAAAGCAGTTAGAACTGTAGTGTGAAAATGTTTATAGAATTATATATATGGGTGCGAACATTTCATATACGCCCATGGAATGCTCATGTTCAGCCCATTTAAAGGGACACTGTACTCAAATTTTATCTCTCATGATTCAGATAGAGGCCCATATTTATCAAGCTCCGTACGGAGCTTGAAGGGCCGTGTTTCTGGCGAGTCTTCAGAAACACAAGTTATGAAGCAGCGGTCTAAAGACCACTGTTCCATAACCCTGTCCGCCTGCTCTGAGCAGGAATACGATCAGGTTGATTGACACCTCCCTGCTGGCGGCCGCTAGTCAGCAGGGGGTGGTGTTATACCAGCAGGTCTTGTGAGCTGCTGGTGTAATGTTAAATGCGGAGAGCGTATTGCTCTCCGCATTTAGCGAGGTCTTGCGGACCTGATCCGAACTGTCGGATCAGGTCCGCAAGACCTTTGATAAATAGGGGCCAGAGCATGCAATTTTAAGCAACTTTCTAATTTACTCCTATAATCAATTTGTCTTCATTTTCTTGCTATCTTTATTTGAAAAGCAAGACAAAATTTGGCTGGCTCCTTAGCTTAGATGGCTTCTTTTTAAAATAAAGATAGCAAGAGTAAAAAGAAAAAATGATAATAGGAGTGAAATAGAAAGTTGCTTAAAATTGCATGCTCTATCTGAATCATGAGAGATAAAATTTGGGTTCAGTGTCCCTTTAAGAAAAAACAATTATACTTTGTATTTTGCACTTTTAAGTATGGATTTCTTGCTTTTTTTTGCACATCCAGTGTTTTAGACAACTTTTCAATTTACTTTTATCACCAATTTTGCTTTGTTTTCTTGGTATTCTTAGTTGAAAGCTAAACCTAGGAAGGCTCATATGATAATTTCTAAGCCTTTGAAGGCAGCCTGTTATCACATGTTTTTTTATTTGCTTTTCACAACAGGGGAGAGCTAGTTCATCTCAGCCATATAGATAACATTAATATAACAGTGTTGGTTATCCAAAACTGGGGAATGGGTAATAAAGGGATTACCTATCTTTTGAAACAACATAAATTCTGGTGTTGACTGTCCCTTTAACTTTGTACCATAAGAAGCACATTTTAGCAAACTTATAAATATCTTGTAGTATCTTTTAATTGATTCCTATTAATCTAAAAAATCCAGGTACAAGTTTAGTGCCCTGTAGAAGAAAGGGAAGTGTTATCTCATAACTCACAAAGCTTTCTTTGTGTAACTCAGTAGGAAATACTCTAACCCATATATGGTGTCTACTTCCTGTACAACACAGCTAAATGAAGCAGTGTTTTTTTTTTACCTCCATAGCTGGTATAAGGTTTCTTTCATGATTCAGATAGAGTATGTGATTTCAAGCAACTTCCTAGTCTACTTCTATTATCTAAATAGTTTTGTTCTCTTGATATCCTTTGTTTAAAAAGGATACCTAGGTAGGCTCACAAACTGCTGATTGGTTGTTGCGCAAATATGCATAATGTTATTGGCTCACCAGATGTTTTTTTTAGTTTGCTCCCAGTAGTGCACTGCTGTTCCTTCAAGAAAGGAGAATGCAGCAAATTAGATAATAGAAGTAAATTAGAAAGTTGTTTAAAATTGCATGTTCTAGTCAGGAAAAAAGTTACATATTTGAATTAAAACATATTTGCAATATGTATTGGCAAAAATGCTTCTGGTAAAAGTTATAACTGTTTCGTGTTAACATATTTCTCTGCAAGTGCACGTGAAGCATAGCTAGATATTGTCACTGCATTAGCATTTTAAATAATGCAACTGCTCATAGCACCAGTGGGGTTTGTATCACATCAGCAATTAACAAGATTACCAGATACTACAAGTACCTTAGGCTCTCTGAGCAAGTGCTGTGTTTAAAATGCTGGTACAGGTATACCTCACTTTACAGCTCTTCGCTAATACAGCGCTTTGTGAAGCTGAAGTTCAATCTCCAAGGATTTTGGAACAGTGCTGTAATCATCGTGAGATTATAAGAAAAGTGACTGGCACCATTTTGTTATGCACAGTTCATTCCGTTTACAGCATTACAGTGCAATCTGTGTCTCAGTACTATAGTCTGGCAAATTTTATTACAGTAATTGTCACTATTTTAAAAGGTACAGTATTTATTGAATACTAATTGAATACTGTGCTGTGCTAGTGTTAAACTAAACGTAGCACTATTGCACCCCTAATATATGTTAGTTCAAACATGTTTTCAAGTTTTTAATAACACACTGGCAAGTGAAAAAAAAGCTAAAACTGCCTCGTTTAACTTTAAGTCGGTTTTCACTTTACAGCGGGGCTCCGGTCCCTAACCCGCTGTATGAGCGGGGTATACCTGTATATGGTGCATATGTAAATACACTTTTAGTAGAAGAATTTTTGCTCATACATGTACAGTATATTACAAAAATGCTTCTATCCAAAACTGAAATGCATCCACGTGGATTCCAATTTTGGTTGCAATGTCCCCAATATTGTTTATAATCTCTTAGGATTGTGAACTTTGATAAACTCTATTGCTCCCCCCCCCCCCCTCAAAAATGTTAAACTAAAAGCTGTTTAAATGTAAACTAATATAGCAGTGTCAGTTGCGTATTCTAGTAATGTTCATTGACTTATAGGTACTTCCTGTCAGGGGCGGAACTACCGTTGGTGCAGCAGGTGCCGTGGGACCAGAGCCCGTGTGCTGAGGGGGCCTATAGCAGCCAGTCTATACATATGGCATGTGCAGAATATGTACAGTTCTAATGCAGGGGAGTCTTTTATTAGTGCAGGTTGCAAGTCCATCTATCCATCCTCATAATCATTATACAGAGCAGCATGAATAATGTTACTATTGCTTACTACCGAAGTATCTTTGGGGGGGGGGGGGGATATTTTTTTGCACCAGGGCCCTCTGTTGAGTAGGTCTGCTACTGCTTCCTGTTATGCACAATGAGCATCTGCAAAAGTACCTATCAACCAATTAGCATTTACAGGAAGTGCCTGTCAGCCAATGAGCATTAGTAGGAAGTACACAATAGATACAGCTGTATTAGTTGCAATTTAATATTAAAATTCAACATGTAAGATGCTGCTTTTTCATATGGATGACATTTTTGGGATCAGTGTCCCTTTTCTTGACTGGAAATAACCTACATTACCCATTGTCTTTGACCTATGGTACTAAGTATCTAGGTATATCCTTGATTTCTGTTTATATAACATGATGATCTTAGAAAAGTAGCTTATATTGTACAGCAACAATGAGATTAAAATACTAATGATTATATTTTCTTCTTTACCTCCCCCATGCCTCATAAATTAAAGCATATAATCTTATCACATCAGACATTGAGGGTAGTTATCAACGTGTCTACTTTACCTGCCTTCGCCGGTTCAATACGCCCGCCTAAGCTCGCCTACCATCGCCGCCGCGGACCTGCAAAATTTCGCCTAAGTTATCAAAAAAACTGTCAAAAAGCCGCGCACCAAGTACGGGGCGATGAGCAGCAGATTGTGATAGTTATCACTCATCCGATCTCGCTGCTCTTCGGCTTTTTGACAGCTTTATTGCTAGCCTGTTACTAAGCACCCACACTAACTACACTGTTCTACCCCCATTTACCGGCGCCCCCGGAGCCCCCCGCAACTCAATAAAGTTATTAACCCCTAAACCGCCGCTCCTAGACCCCGCCGCAACTCTTATAAATGTTTAACCCCTAAACCGCCGCTCCCGGTCCCCGCCGCAACTATAATAAATGTATTAACTCCTAAACCGCCGCTCCCGGACACCGCTGCCACCTACATTATACCTAGTAACCCCTATCCTGCCCCCCCTATACTGCCGCCCTCTATAATAAAGTTATTAACCCCTATCCTGCTGATCCCGGACCTCGCCGCAACTAAATAAATAGTTTAACCCCTAAACCGCCGCTCCCGGACCCCGCCGCAACCTATATTAAACTTATTAACCTCTAATCTGCCCCCCCTACACCGTCGCCACCTATAATAAATTTATTAACCCCTATCCTGCCCCCCACTACACCGCCGCCACTGTAATAAAATTATTAACCCCTAAACCTAAGTCTAACACTAACCCTAACACCCCCCTAACTTAAATATTAATTAAATAAATCTAAATAATATTTATCTTATTAACTAAGTTAATAAATTCCATAAAAAACATTGTATTTGAGAACATCACACTTCTCTTTCACTAAATCCAAACTCTGTTATAGTGGGTGTGGAGAACAGGATTCATATAGACACATGTGGTGGGACTGTAGGGGCATAAGGAACACCTGGAACCAATTAAATAAGCTACTAGGTAAGGTACTCAATGAACCTGTGACTCTCACCATTGACCAGGCACTTATGAACCAAAAACTCCATCAATTCAATACCATAATTAACAAATTCATTAAGACCTTGTCCACAGTTACCAGAGTATGCTTAGCTAGACACTGGAAGGTGGGCCTGCCCGCCTGGCAGGAAGTCTTAGATAAGATTAAAGATACATATAACATGTCAGAGAGAGTAGCTTGGATTCAGGGAGACACCGACCAATTCCATAAAACGTGGTTTTACTGAAATATGTACAACTCTCCATAAGTTGTTTATCAGATTCAAGATGAATTGGTTATGGGAACGCTGCATTTTCTTTTTGGCTTATATCTCAATGCTCGTGAGCTATGGTAATCATATAAAACCAGTTGAATGATGAATAAATAATAGTTAGACTTCTTAAACTCAAATGATGACCATTTTTTTTGTCTTTGTTTTGTTTTGTTTTTTGTTTTCTCTTTTGAAGTTAGAGTTGTGTACTTGTTTATTTTTCTTACAAAATTTAAAAAGAATTGATAAAATATTCATATACATATTGTAATGGGAAGGGTGTCTTTCTCTAGCATGGGAGAATTTAATGTTACTGTATCTTGGACCTCAGTGTCCATTGAGTGGTTGATCGTGACATTGGACTTTGTTAGAATATCCATTGGACAAAATGCATTTATTCTAAAAAGACTCTCAAAGGCATGCAGCATTTCAGTCTGCAGTTAATTTCGCAAATGACATTGAAACACTCAAACTGTAACTCTTTCCTACGGAGACAGAATGTATATGATGTTTTTTTCTGTATTGTATTTCTGACAACGCACCAAATGAAAAAGTATTTTAACATAAAATAACCAGGCTCTAATTTCTTATAAAGACCTTGCAAAAAAGTCTTCAAAGAGGGTGGTGCGCATGCGTGACCGTGCGGAACAACTGCACACGTGTTAGGGGTGCATGCCCGGTTAATTTAGATATACTAATTAGAAGGCATCTGTAGGCATTTTACACAGCGTGTTGGACAGCACTTATTTGTGGGATGTCGTTTGAGACCTCACAGTGAAGATAAATATACATGTTTGAGGTTTCAGTTTCACAGAAAAGTAAGTGGTTATTGTTGATAGTGTATATTTAAACCAATCTGTGTGTTTTAAAATTATCTTTTTAAACTTACTTTTATAATCCTTCAAAAACAAAAATGGACTAAGTAAAAAAAAAAAGAGAGAATATAAATTAAGCCCATAATAGATAGTAAATATTCTACATCAAACACACAGAACCATCATGTTGAAAATCACGTGGAATGACGTTCGGATTGGTTAGCTCAAAACACCACAATTTGCTATGATTAGTGCCCAGTGGTCCTCACCATATCATTATAATAAATGTGTTTTGAATATTTTATAAAAAAAAATCGCTAAACCATGCAAATGAAAAGGAACTTCCTAATCACCCACCTACTTGGGAGGCTATATTTTGGCATTTGAAGCACATTTATACTAGGAGCAGATGCTTTCCTTTAGGATCAGTAACAACCACATGAAAGTATAGCTCTTTTCCTTATTATTTCATCAAATTGACTCTAGCTTTTTCTTGGTATTATTTCCCCAAGCTGCAAACAGATATGTATTTTTCTTAGTATCCTAGGATATAGCTCTACCTATTTACATTTATATGTGGGAATAGAAATTGTCTTCCATTTATTCCCAGATCTGCTACCGAATTTAATTAAATGTACAGTATCCTTACATGGCTCTTGCAGTCAGCTGCCAGTAAGGAATATTGAACTTCAATACTCGCAGGCCGAGAAAGTCTAGACAATTGCTTAGCATAAGCTTTGCTGTGTACAGTTTGCATTCTCTCAGCTACAACATGCTGCTTGGGTAACGTGATTAACTTATATTAAAGTAAGGTGATACAAGGATAGACATAGACATAGCATTACATCAATGGCTTCTATTGTAATGTTCCCATATACATAAAAAACCTTTATATGATACAATTTTTTTAAAAGGAAATATAACGCTTTAAGAGTTTCTAATACAAATAAAAAATGAACATATGCTATCTTGCAGGAATGCTTTAGAAAATATAAATAAGGGACATAGAAAGGTCAATTAAAGAGACAGTCTACTTGAAATCTTTTGTTGTTTAAAAAGATAAATAATTCCTTTATTACCCATTCCCCAGTTTTGTATAACCAACGACATTATATTAATACACTTTTTACCTCTGTGATTGCCTTGTATCTCTGCAGACTGCTCCCTTATCTCAGTGCTTTTGACAGACTTGTATTTTAGTGCTGACTCATAAACACGGGAGTGAGCACAATGTTATCTATATGACACACATGAACTAGCATTTTCTATCTGTGGAGAACTGTCAAAATTAGATAAGAGGCAGCCTTCAACAGCTTAGAAATCAGTTTGAGCCTACCTAGGTTTAGCTTTCAAAAAAGAATACCAAGAAAACAAAGCAAATTTGATTATAAAAGTAAATTGGAAAGTTGTTTAAATTTGCAAGCTCTATCTGAATCATGAAAATTTAATTTTGACTAGACTGTCCCTTTAACTTTAATTAACTGTAAATATCTAATTTTAATCTTTTGAAATGTTTAGAAGGTCAAAGATACAGCCACAGCTTTTTATTAATCAATAATCTGAAAAGAATATTTGTTCTTGCAGTTGTTCTATGACTACTTGTTTTTCCAGGTCCTGAGATCCAATTCTCATCTCATATATCGTGTCAGTACTTGACAGTACATTTTACAACAGCAATTCAACGAGACAGAAATACTCCAGAGTTTTATCTTGGTTATCCAGCACTAAATATCTCCTGCCTTGTGTGTCTATTTTAGCAAATGCTAATAAACACACATTTATTGGATGCAGGCTTTTAGCATCAGTATAATCATTGGTGAGCCATTGTGGCACTGAGACAGCTTTGCCCTATTTTGCAGAGCTTTTCTTCTTCCACTGTTTTCTTCTGTTAACACTTTTAAAAGCAGAGGTCATATGCTTATACTTCTAATATTCCCACTACTGGTTGTTGATTTGTAAAATACTACCTTACCTCTACTGCATACAAGAAATGCCATTGATTATACGCTCTGCAACATTTGCACATATAGTTATATCAATTTTTCTTTGTTTTCATGGTATTTTTTGTTGAAAAGCAGGGACGTATCCATCACTATATGGCAGCAGTTTTGCAAGAATGTTATCCATATGCAAGAGCACTAGATGGCAGCATTATTTCCGGCCGTATAGTGCTCCAGATGCCTACCTAGGTATCTCTTTAACACAGAATATCAATGGAACGAAGCAAATTTGACAATAGAAGTAAATCGTAAATTTAAAAAAAATGGTATGCTCTGTCTGAATCACAAAATAAAAGTTTTGGGTTTCATTTCCCTTTAAAAACAATCCTTTTATTTAAAAAACAAATATTCAACCACATATACAAGGAAAATTTCAAATGTATTGGTTAATTAAATTAAATATATTGACTCACGTTAGTTCAAACAATAAAGGAAATACTACCTCATTTCCCTGACAAGAAAAAAAAAGAAGAAAACCCCCACACCGTCACTGCCCTTCCCTATACATCGCCTTGTACCCTCCTTCTAGTTCGTCTATAGTATTAATGAAAATCCACACCATTTAACCAGGGAATTCATTCCTAGAGTTAACCAGTTCAAAAAATGCAGTGCCCTTGAAAGGGGAAATTATTTGGATCGGGATCTCTTTTGAATATGACACATTTACTTTATTCCACTTACTGAAAAAATGTTTGACTTGCATTTCTGAATTGACTGCAGTATCCAATTGTTCCACTATTAATTGATTATTCAGTTTCTGCAAAAATTCTGTCAGATTTGGAGGTTTCATGGATTTCCAGTATTTCAGAATCAACATTCTTGCTACCAGTAAAATGGAATTAAGTAGTTGCGTATTTATTGTAAAGAGAAAAGTAGATCCGGGCTAACAGGGACAAGCTCCTCAAAGGTAAATGAATAAATCCTCTCGATCCACTCCCGAAAACAGTAAAAGTAAGAGCCGGTCAATACATAAAAAAGCAGGATCTTTATTGGGTACTTGATAAAAACAGAGTTTTAGACCCAGTATGCAGAAAAGCATCTTTTACCTTATCAATAGTAGAAGCAAAAGTATAGATATATTCCAACGCACAGTGGAACAAAAATTAATAAATTTGTCAGAAAGTTTAACCACTAAAAAGATGTCTAAAAGCAAATATTCGTATAATCTTACACCTTTACAAAAAGGAGCACTAAACAACTTAAAAAGTAATCATGACATAGTGATTAAAGAATCAGATAAGGGCGGGTAATGTAGTGGTCATGGATCGTGGGTACTACATCTCAGAGGCCCTAAGACAATTAAATGACCTAGAAGTTTATACTAAACTCACTTTCAATCCCACACAAAAATTTAGAGCAAAATTGGAGGATATTTTACAACTAGGTAAACAGGCAGGTGCCTTCAAAGAAACATACTTTGATACTTTACTTCCATCTACCCCCCTCACGCCTATTTTCTATTTCGTACCTAAACTACATAAGGACAGTACGAATCCCCCCGGTAGACCCATTATATCGGGGGTGGGTTCCCTTCTGGAACCGCTATCAGAACTAGTGGATTGCTACCTGCAGCCACTGGTAGGGACACTAATGAGTTACATCCGGGACTCTACCCAGGTATTAAATAAGGTCAATCAATTTGAGTGGCAGGAAACATATAATTTTCTTACCATTGATGTTACATCATTGTATACCTCCATTCCACACCACCTGGGTCTAACAGCTGTATCTTACTTTTTCAATAATTTTTCTAATTATAGTAAAGATATTATTTATTTTTTGCTTACAGCAATAGAATTTTTACTTCAACACAATTTTTTTATATTTGAAGGGGATTGTTATCTCCAGAGGCGTGGCACGACCATGGGGGCTAAGTTTGCCCCCTCCTATGCCAACCTGTTCATGGGTTGGTGGGAGGCCTGCGACGTCTATGGAGATGGCAATCCTCTCAAACATCATTTTGTTTATTATGGAAGATACATTGATGACCTGTTGGTGGTGTGGAATGGAGATGAAACAACTATTGAAAAATTCCTAACAAATATAAACACTAATGACATGAATTTAAAATTCACCGCAGAATATAATAAAACCTCCATAAAATTTTTGGACCTGGAATTAGTGGTGGACCCAAGTTCACATAAAATAAACACTACAATATATAGAAAACCTACTGGAGGAAACACTATTCTAAATTACAGATCATGTCACCCTGGGCATGTGAAGAAGGCGATCCCAAAAGGCCAGTTCTTGAGAACTAAACGAATATGTTCGAATGAAAACAATTATGAAACTCAGTGTAAAATTTTGGAAAACAGGTTATTAGAAAGGGGGTATCCAGAATCTCTATTAAAAAATACAAAGGAAAAAGTGGATAAAATACCCAGAGATAATCTGTTAAGATACAAAACTGATTATGGTAGTAAACACAAGGAGAAAGCAAAGAACAAGGTAGTTTTCAGTACCCCCTATAGCCTTGAGTTCAACAAAATTTGTAATATCATAAAAGAAAGCCTACCCATTCTAGCTGTGGACTCAAGTTTAGAGGAAATTTCAAGGGAGGGATGCAAATTTGTGTCAAGAAAAGGTCTAACTATTGGAAATATGGTAGCTCCATCTGACTTACCACCTTCACACAAAAAAACATGGTTACCCAACAGATTGGGTTTCTTTAAATGCAAAGCACAAAGGTGCAAAACATGTAATTATGTGAAAGAAGGTAATAAGTTCAAGTCTACAACAACAGGTCGTGAATATGACATTAAATTTCAACTAAACTGTAAATCTACATACGTCATCTACCTCCTTACCTGTAGGGGGTGCCAGATTCAATATACTGGTAGAACCAAACGCTGTGTCAAAGACAGGGCTTTGGAGCACATAAGAGATATTGAGGACCCAGATAGGGATACCCCTGTCTCAAGACACTTTAAAACCATGCACCAGGGTTATGCCTCCTTGCTACATATACAGGCAATTGATTTTGTACCAAAAAATAGAAGAGGTGGAGATAGAGAATATAAACTCAATTTCAAGGAAGCAAAATGGATCTTTGAATTAAATACTAGCCACCCCAATGGTATCAATAAGGAGAGTGATGTAAATTTATTCATTTAATCTAGCAATAAAAAAGCTCAAAATTAATAACTGTAGGGAAATAAAGTCTCTTTAAAAAGCTATTTTTGTGACAAATATTGACCACCCCTATTGTATCAATAAGTAGAGTGATGATAACTTAGTCATTTAATAAAGTGATAAACCTATCTAAAAAGTACTACCTGCAGGAAAATAAAGTCTCAGTAAAGTCTCTTTAAATAGTGACAACATTGTATCTGATATGCTGTAGAAATATATAAGATTTTATCAAAGCTAAGTTATACAATGAAATCATTCTTTGTAACTGACATTGACTTTCTTCCATCCTGTGTATTGTTTTCTAATTTAGAAAGGTAAGGGTTAACTTATATGTTGTTTTTAATTGATTTTGGTCCCTTTAAATAGAGGCTGAATGTGCAGTTTTCAGACAGCAGTGAACAAGCGTGTAGCTACACGCGAAACATGTCTGCAGTCTGCCAAGCTGTAGCCTTTACCTGAATTAATGGAGCCTTGTCTCTAACTCTGTTTTTATCAAGTACCCAATAAAGATCCTGCTTTTTTATGTATTGACCGGCTCTTACTTTTACTGTTTTTGGGAGTGGATCGAGAGGATTTATTCATTTACCTTTGAGGAGCTTGTCCCTGTTAGCCCGGATCTACTTTTCTCTTTACTTGGTCTCAGGGTACGCCGGAAGCGGAGGCGTTAGGATCAGGGCTCCAGGAAGCACTACCGGACCGAGGACGAGTGCCTACGCTGAAGCAAACGCAGCCTGAAAGCACGGATCCCTAGAGGTGGTAAGCGTCAACCTACTGTATTTCTCTTTTGCGTATTTATTGTAGGCTTTTCTTTTTGACCATCTATCAGAAAGAAAACAAATCTATCCAATAGTTTAAAGGAGTCTTTTGAGATACAGGCTTCTAAGCAGCATGCCTTTCCCTATACTTGTTATTGTAATTTTTAAATAAAGTTGCGCGGTGACATCATCACGTCATTGCGTGCGATGTCATCACACAAAACGTGAAGCCCCGCGATGCCTGTCACTATACAGGCCCGATCGCCGGGGTAGGAGCGGGTGGGAGCCCCCAGATCTCCCTCAAGGTGGGAGAGTGCTAGCGATGGCTCTGAGCCGTCGTTAGCACCTGAGTGGGAAACTCTGCGATGGCTCAGAGCGGTCGTTAGCACTCAAGGGGTTAAAGCATAAACCATCTGATTTATCCCATCTAACTTTAATATTAGGTGTAATATAAATGATGTTTATTTTCTTATATGGACAACTGTAAAAAACAGAAACAAAGGCGCCACATGTGTAGATCAATGGATACCAAGATGTAAATCTGGACAAGACACAGGATACTCACAAACGTGAAGGCACTCTCTTGTGCCTGTTAGAGGCAGGCTGGTATTCTAAACAGCAAACCAGCTGGCTGTGTAAACGAATCCCCGTCGTGATGTCCTGGAAAGATGGATGTCCTGCAAGGCAGTCCTTGCCTGGATAGTGTCCTAGAGGTTGGAACAGGGAGAAAGGCTAGACAGCCTCTGGGTTACTTAGAAGAGATTGATGCACACACCAGACTTAGTGAATCATAAAACTAGCATTTATTATACAAAATAAAATAGCCAGTAATGTAGCACATTACAGCTGGTGTGTTAAAATCAAATCTCTTATGGTATATAGAGAAATAAAGCGACGCGTTTCTCGGGAGTGACCCCGTTTCCTCAGGCTTGTATGCTCTATCTATGTCTTAATCACCCTTAAATAGGCCTAAGTAACCACATGTTCACAATAAACACTCCCCTTCCTTCCTTTAATTAAACCAATCAGAACCTTCCTTTCCCCCCACTCCCACTTGTTGCAGTGATTAGTAATTATTTGCTAGATAAATTTCTCATTAACAATATACTGTTTATTCCCTCTTATTCTTGTTATATATATACACAGGTGATCGTGAGATTTATTAACAAACTTGTTTTTGCGATCGTGTAGAAAGTTACAACCGGGATTATATAAACAGATGATGTGATGTATGTCTGACCCACCAATGATAACGAAGAACTATGGGGCTTGTCTTAAAATCTGAATCCGATTGGTGGGAGTCTATATGATTAAATAGACTCCCACCAATCGGATTCAGATTTTAAGACAAGCCCCATAGTTCTTCGTTATCATTGGTGGGTCAGACATACATCACATCATCTGTTTATATAATCCCGGTTGTAACTTTCTACACGATCGCAAAAACAAGTTTGTTAATAAATCTCACGATCACCTGTGTATATATATAACAAGAATAAGAGGGAATAAACAGTATATTGTTAATGAGAAATTTATCTAGCAAATAATTACTAATCACTGCAACAAGTGGGAGTGGGGGGAAAGGAAGGTTCTGATTGGTTTAATTAAAGGAAGGAAGGGGAGTGTTTATTGTGAACATGTGGTTACTTAGGCCTATTTAAGGGTGATTAAGACATAGATAGAGCATACAAGCCTGAGGAAACGGGGTCACTCCCGAGAAACGCGTCGCTTTATTTCTCTATATACCATAAGAGATTTGATTTTAACACACCAGCTGTAATGTGCTACATTACTGGCTATTTTATTTTGTATAATAAATGCTAGTTTTATGATTCACTAAGTCTGGTGTGTGCATCAATCTCTTCTAAGTAACCCAGAGGCTGTCTAGCCTTTCTCCCTGTTCCAACCTCTAGGACACTATCCAGGCAAGGACTGCCTTGCAGGACATCCATCTTTCCAGGACATCACGACGGGGATTCGTTTACACAGCCAGCTGGTTTGCTGTTTAGAATACCAGGCTGCCTCTAACAGGCACAAGAGAGTGCCTTCACGTTTGTGAGTATCCTGTGTCTTGTCCAGATTTACATCTTGGTATCCATTGATCTACACATGTGGCGCCTTTGTTTCTGTTTTTTACAGTTGTCCATATAAGAAAATTACATCACTTGTGAAGTGAAGACTGAGAGCTGCCTTCTTCATTTTTCCCTTGTTCAGACGGACTTTATTTGGGACTTTTTATTTGCACCATTTATTGGACTTCTTCCAGTATAACGTGTGTATTTTTACATATATACATTTGTATTTTTATTTTTATTGTCTGATCTACATATCATATTAATTTTCCAACCTAGTTTATATATGATTTTAACAATTTATATATGATTTTAACACTAGGACCACCCATACCACTTGCATAGTAAGCGCCTCCTATAGGTTATCTGTGACACCCAGTCACAGAGTTTCCAGTTTGTAATAAATGATGTTTATAAGTTTACTATGTGATTCCCTCCATGAGGAGGATACTGTCGTGGCATCTGTAAGTTTAAAGCTTTTTTGAATAGTTTCTGTGGAAACTTGCCATAAAGTTGCTATCTTTTGAACATTGTCTGGTCCATAAGATGCTATAATAGATTTATACAAAAGTGAGATAGGATGTCTACCTGTTTTGAATAAATTGAGCACAGGATCTAAATTTAGCCATGCTTTCTAGTCGACACTATCTTTTTCCAATTCGCCTACATAGTGACGGGTCTGTAAAAAGGAAAATAATTTTCTGTCCGATAAATCAAATTCCTGTTTTAGGTCAGAGAAGGCCCTGCACCTATTTGACTTTTTTTTCTTTGAATTGATGTAAAATGCAGGCCCTTTGACCATCTTTTAAAGGTTTTGTATTCTAATGCAGGGGCAATGCAAGGATTACCAGAAATTGTTAGAAATTTGGAATAATGGGGGTTATTGTGCAATATTTTCGCTATTTTTGCCAAGCCGAAATCACATTTTTAATAACAGGTAACTGTCTAACATTGAAAGGCCAATTATCCAGCCTGCAATGGAGAAGTGCCTTAAGGTAATATGGTTGAACTAACATTTCTTCCTCCCATTATGCTGAATAATATTCTACTCCAGTCAGCCAATCCAGAACAATCTTACCCACACAAACCAGTTTATATATTTCTATGTCTGGCAATGCAACTCCCCGTCTACTCTGAACAATGAGAATTTTTTGAGGGCAATAGCTCTCCGACCTTTCCCCCATAGAAACTGTAAAAAAGTTGAAAAACATTTGTAGCGGACAAGATGTTAATTAGTTACAACAACATTCACACTCTAGTTATATATTAATCTATTGGAAGATGTTTACCATCTCTTTAACAGGGATTAAATATATAGGGCAGTGAGACTTGGTCACAAAATAAATACATAAATAAATAAATACATAACTTCTCTAGCCAAATATATATATTTTTTCTCATACTCCAGGTAGGTAGTAGTTCTGGAATATTCTCAAATCTTTGGCAACATTCACACTCTAGTTATATATTAATCTATTGGAAGATTGCAGTAAAATTTAATTATAAGGTGTTTACGTCTCTTTAACAGGGATTAAATACATAGGGCTGTGAGAGTTGGTCACAAAATCTATGCTATAATCGCGTTTGTAACGTGTCCGTCGGTGTCCCCAGTTGCGCACACATCCTCAAAGGAATGTCAGCTGCGCGAGGCAGCCAAAAGAATGTTGGCTGCGCGCGCAGCCAAAAGAATCCACCTAGATGCAGCAAAGCTGCATCCCGGTGGATTCCAAAATTGGCAGGGTGGTGAAAGAATTCATCCTGCCATTTTTGGAATCCACCTGGATGCATTGTAGGCAAACCCGAAGCTTAAAAAAAACAAACAAACACACAATGCCCGCACGAAATAACTAAAAAGCACGTAACCGCCCGCAAGAAATAATAAAAAAAAACACGTAACCGCCTGCACGAAGTATAACAAAAAAACCTACCTCCCGCACAAAGTATTAACAAACACTGAAACCGCCAACCCCCACATCGCAAAACAATAAAGTAATTAACCCCTAATCCGCAAATAACATAATTAAAATATTAACCCCCAAACACCAACAAACCCCCACATCGCAATAAACCTAATTTACCTATTAACCCCTATACCGCCAACCCCCCCACAACATAAATAACTAATTTAATTACTAAGCCCCATAATCTAACACCCCCTAAATTAACCCCAATTACTACTAAATTACAATTAAAATAAAAAATCAAAACATTAAATTACAAAAAATAAAAAACTCTAAAATTACAGAAAAAAACAAACAAAATTATCAAAAATTAAAAAAAATGATACCTAATCCCTATGGCCTAGATTTGGAGTTTGGCGTTAGCCATGAAAACCAGCGTTAGAGGCTCCTAACGCTGGTTTTAGGCTACCTCCGGTATTTGGAGTCACTCAAAATAGGGTCTAACACTCACTTTTCAGCCGCGACTTTTCCATACCGCAGATCCCCTTACGTCAATTGCGTATCCTATCTTTTCAGTGGGATCTTTCTAACGACAAAACTCCAGCCGCAGGAAAAAAGTCAGTAGTTAAGAGCTTTCTGGGCTAACGCCGGTTCATAGAGCTCTTAACTACTGTGCTCTAAAGTACACTAACACCCATAAACTACCTATGTACCCCTAAACCCGAGGTCCCCCCACATCGCCGACACTTGATTACATTTTTTTAACCCCTAATCTGCCGACCGCCACCTACGTTATACTTATGTACCCCTAATCTGCTGCCCCTAACACCGCCGACCCCTATATTATATTTATTAACCCCTAATCTGCCCCCCTCAAGGTCGCCTCCACCTGCCTACACTTATTAACCCCTAATCTGCCGAGCGGACCGCACCGCTACTATAATAAAGTTATTAACCCCTAATCCGCCTCACTAACCCTATAATAAATAGTATTAACCCCTAATCTGCCCTCCCTAACATCGCCGACACCTAACTTCAATTATTAACCCCTAATCTGCCGACTGGAGCTCACCGCTATTCTAATAAATGTATTAACCCCTAAAGCTAAGTCTAACCCTAACACTAACACCCCCCTAAGTTAAATATAATTTACATCTAACGAAATTAATTATCTCTTATTAAATAAATTATTCCTATTTAAAGCTAAATACTTACCTGTAAAATAAATCCTAATATAGCTACAATATAAATTATAATTATATTATAGCTATTTTAGGATTAATATTTATTTTACAGGCAACTTTGTAATTATTTTAACCATGTACAATAGCTATTAAATAGTTAAGAACTATTTAATAGTTACCTAGTTAAAATAATTACAAAATTACCTGTAAAATAAATCCTAACCTAAGTTACAATTAAACCTAACACTATACTATCATTAAATTAATTAAATAAAATACCTACAATTACCTACAATTAAACCTAACACTACACTATCAATAAATAAATTAAATACAATTCCTACAAATAACTACAATGAAATAAACTAACTAAAGTTACAAAAAATAAAAAAATATTTACAAACATAAGAAAAATATTACAACAATTTTAAACTAATTACACCTACTCTAAGCCGCCTAATAAAATAACAAAGACCCCCAAAATAAAAAATGCCCTACCCTATTCTAAATTACTAAAGTTCAAAGCTCTTTTACCTTACCAGCCCTGAACAGGGCCCTTTGCGGGGCATGCCCCAAGAAGTTCAGCTCTTTTGCCTGTAAAAAAAACATACAATACCCCCCCCCAACATTACAACCCACCACCCACATACACCTAATCTAACCCAAACCCCCCTTAAATAAACCTAACACTAAGCCCCTGAAGATCATTCTACCTTGTCTTCACCTCACCAGGTATCACCGATCCGTCCTGGCTCCAAAATCTTCATCCAACCCAAGCGGGGGCTGGCGATCCATCATCCGGTGGCTGAAGAGGTCCAGAAGAGGCTCCAAAGTCTTCATCCTATCCGGGAAGAAGAGTAGATCCGGACCGGCAACCATCATCTCCCAAGCGGCATCTTCTATCTTCATCCGATGAGGACCGGCTCCATCCTGAAGACCTCCGACGCGGACCCATCTTCATCCGGCGACGTCCAACTGAAGAATGAAGGTTCCTTTAAGGGACGTCATCCAAGATGGCGTCCCTCGAATTCCGATTGGCTGATAGGATTCTATCAGCCAATCGGAATTAAGGTAGGAATATTCTGATTGGCTGATGGAATCAGCCAATCAGAATCAAGTTCATCAGCCAATCAGAATATTCCTACCTTAATTCCGATTGGCTGATAGAATCCTATCAGCCAATTGGAATTCGAGGGACGCCATCTTGGATGACGTCCCTTAAAGGAACCGTCATTCGGCTAGTAGGCGTCGGGAGAAGAGGATGTTCCGCGTCGGATGGAAGATGATGGCTCCCGAAGAAAGAAGATTGAAGATGCCGTTGATAGAAGACTTCATCCGGATCATGGACCTCTTCAGCTCCCGCTTGGATGAAGACTTCATCCGGATCATGGACCTCTTCAGCTCCCGCTTGGATGAAGACTTCAGCCGGATCATGGACCTCTTCAGCCCCCCGCTTGGGCTTGGATCAGGACATCGGAGGAGCTCTTCAGGACGGATCGGTGAACCTGGTATGGTGAAGATAAGGTAGGAAGATTTTCAGGGGCTTAGTGTTAGGTTTATTTAAGGGGGTTTGGGTTAGATTAGGGGTATGTGGGTGGTGGGTTGTAATGTTGGGGGGGGTATTGTATGTTTTTTTTTACAGGCAAAAGAGCTGAATTCTTTGGGGCATGCCCCGCAAAGGGCCCTGTTCAGGGCTGGTAAGGTAAAAGAGCTTTGAACTTTAGTAATTTAGAATAGGGTAGGGAATTTTTTTATTTTGGGGGGCTTTGTTATTTTATTAGGGGGCTTAGAGTAGGTGTAATTAGTTTAAAATTGTTGTAATATTTTTCTTATGTTTGTAAATATTTTTTTATTTTTTGTAACTTAGTTCTTTTTTATTTTTTGTACTTTAGCTAGTTTATTTAATTGTATTTATTTGTAGGAATTGTATTTAATTAATTTATTGATAGTGTAGTGTTAGGTTAATTGTAGGTAATTGTAGGTAGTTTATTTAATTAATTTATTGATAGTGTAGTGTTAGGTTTAATTGTAACTTAGGTTAGGATTTATTTTACAGGTAATTTTGTAATTATTTTAACTATTTTAGCTATTAAATAGTTCTTAACTATTTAATAGCTATTGTACCTGGTTAAAATAAATACAAAGTTACCTGTAAAATAAATATAAATTCTAAAATAGCTATAATATAATTATATTTTATATTGTAGCTATATTAGGATTTATTTTACAGGTAAGTATTTAGCTTTAAATAGGAATAATTTATTTAATAAGAGTTAATTAATTTCGTTAGATTTAAATTATATTTAATTTAGGGGGGTGTTAGTGTTAGGGTTAGACTTAGCTTTAGGGGTTAATACATTTATTAGAATAGCGGTGAGCTCCAGTCGGCAGATTAGGGGTTAATGTTTGAAGTTAGGTGTCGGCGATGTTAGGGAGGGCAGATTAGGGGTTAATACTATTTATTATAGGGTTAGTGAGGCGGATTAGGGGTTAATAACTTTATTATAGTAGCGCTCAGGTCCGGTCGGCAGATTAGGGGTTAATAAGTGTAGGCAGGTGGAGGCGACGTTGTGGGGGGCAGATTAGGGGTTAATAAATATAATATAGGGGTCGGCGGTGTTAGGGGCAGCAGATTAGGGGTACATAAGGATAATGTAAGTAGCGGCGGTTTACGGAGCGGCAGATTAGGGTTAAAAATAAAATGCAGGTGTCAGCGATAGCGGGGGCGGCAGATTAGGGGTTAATAAGTGTAAGGTTAGGGGTGTTTAGACTCGGGGTACATGTTAGGGTGTTAGGTGCAGACTTAGGAGGTGTTTCCGCATAGCAAACAATGGGGCTGCGTTAAGAGCTGAACGCGGCTTTTTTTGCAGGTGTTAGGTTTTTTTTCAGCTCAAACAGCCCCATTGTTTTCTATGGGGGAATCGTGCACAAGCACGTTTTTGAGGCTGGCCGCTTGCGTAAGCAACTCTGGTATCCAGAGTTGAAGCTGCGTTAAAAATGCTCTACGCTCCTTTTTTGGAGCCTAACGCAGCCTTTATGTGGACTCTCAATACCAGAGTTATTTTTATGGTGCGGCCAGAAAAAAGCCGGCGTTAGATTTTCGGGTCGTTACCGACAAAACTCCAAATCTAGCCGTATGAAAATAAAAAAAGCCCCAAAATAAAAACACCCCCTAATCTAAACTACCAGTAGCGTTTAAAAGGGCTTTTTGTAGGGCATTGCCCTAAGTTAAACAGCTCTTTTACATTAAAAAATTACTAAATCCCCCCTAACAGTAAAAAAGGGCATTGCCCTTAAAATGGCATTCAGCTCTTTTACTGCCCTTAAAAGGGCAATCAGCTCTGTTCCAGCCCATTAAATCCCTAATCTTAAAAATAAAAAAAAATAAAAAAAAGCCTAAGACTCAGCCCCAAATAGGTACTCACCATTCCTGAAGCCCGGCGGAGAAGGTCTTCTTCCAGGTGGCTCCATCATCTTCTATCTTCACCCAGAGTGAAAGTGGCACGGAGCAGAGGTGCAGAGCTGGCTTCACCGATGCGTGGATCCTCAGTGGCAGTCCTCAACAGCCAATAGGATTTCAGTAGCTCTTATCCTATTGGCTGATTTCAAAATGTCAGCCAATAGGAATGCAAGGTACCCCAAATGAATTGCAGTACCTTGCATTCAATCTTCAGTGTACGACGGACATTGGATGAAGAGGAGCCTCCATGCTGCCGAGGAACGCCACCGCCAAGGACCACCGCAAAGGACCGCCGCCGAGGACCGCCGCTGAGGATCCACGCATTGGGGAAGACAGCTCTGCGCTGCCTTTGTTCCGGATGAAGATAGAAGATGATGGAGCCGCCTGCAAGAAGACCTTCTCCGCCGGACTTCAGGAAGGGTGAATACCTATTTGGGGCTTAGTCTTAGGCTTTTTAATTTTAATTTTTGGGGTGTTTTTTTTTTAGATTAGGGGTTTTATTTGAGCTGAAAAAGAGCTGATTGCCCTTTTAAGGGCAGTAAAAGAGCTGAATGTCCTTTTAAGGGCAATGCCCATACAAATGCCCCTTTAAGGGCAATGGGTAGTTTTAATTTTTTTTAGTGTTAGTTTTTTTTATTTTGGGGGGTTTGGTGTGTGGGTTTTTTTTACTGTTAGGGGGTACTAAGTATTTTATAGAGGTAAAAGAGCTGTTTCTCTTAGGACAATGCCCTACAAAAGGCCCTTTTAAGGGCTATTGGTAGTTTAGTATTAGATTAGGGGGTGTTTTTATTTTGGGGGGATTTTTTATTTTTATATGGGTATTAGTTTAGGTTTAATTTTTTTATTTTGGATAGCTTTGTTTATTTTTTTCTGTAATTTTACTTTTTTTTATTGTTTGTAACTTTAGCTTGGGGGTTTGTATTTTTTAAACATAGACTGCCCTCTGGGCAGGCTTATCACGTAGTAAATACATAAATAAATAAATACATAACTTCTCTAGCCAAATAGAATAGGTTTTTTTTCTTATATTTTATTTTTTCCTCATTTAGAATGATTTGACATACAGATTTACTGTTAATAATAATGATAATATTTTGCAATATTAGGAGAGATTAAAACATTTAAAAAACTAGAATATTATCTAAAATTATATTACTCATTAAAATCTGCATTTCCATGTTTCTAAGGGATCTTTACATTCCCTTGTGTTTTGTGCATAATTATTATTTTTTATTTTTGTTTGTTATGTTTATTTAAAACAAGAAAATGTAATTTCCATAGAGAAACTAGACAGCTGCTTGTAGGTAAATTGTGGTGTGCTTTATAATCTAATTCAAGCGTGTGTGGCGGCAACCAGGTGAGGAGCACAAAGACAAGTGTGTCTTGCCTACAGTCAAGCATGGTGGTGGGAGTGTCATGGTCTGGGCCTGCATGAGTGCTGCCGGCACTGGGGAGCTACAGTTCATTTTGGGAACCATAAATGTGAGTATGTATAACTGATGCAACAGAGTTTGCAAAACAAAGAGAAAGGCTGCCTGTCTCTAAATGATTATATGACAAAAACCCATTGATACTAGGAATCAAATATATCTGATAAAATTGTCTCAAACAGCAACATTCGCCCCTCTGAAGAAGCGTTATGTGAAACGCGCGTCAGGGGCACTGTTCAGGAGGTCATAGTACCTCTCTGCTTTTAGATGCTTGCTCATTCAGACAATGATATTATTTGTTTATCGCTCAATCGAATTCAGCTCAGGATAACGTTAATCCAGTCTCCGATATAGTAGAGACTTTTCTAGCTCAGTTTCTTGTTATGATAAAATGCAGCCAGTATAACGTTAATTTTAGCCTCCGCTATAGAAGAGACTTTTTTTAGGAGGGCAATACTTTGTTTCCACACGGTTTATGCTACAGTTAACAAGCAATACAGTGCTTCAAGTATCTAAATAATATCCATCAAAGACAACTGGTATATTTAGCAATATAGCTATCTCGTTAGTCACTGTGATAACTGACAGGGTCACGGCTTTTATTATTTCATATGTGGTTTAAATAACTATAATGATGCAATTTACGTAAGGAGCCAAATCTGTTAGTCTATTTTTTTTTTTTACTTAATCTAGAGATATACTACATATAGACTATACTTGAGACTTTCTCTGCATAAATACTTACTGCATAGCCTAAGAGTGAATATATCTGTGGAGTGCATGTCTCCTATTGTTATGCTTCTACATATCCTGGAGAGTAATATATTTATATAACAATCTGGGCCAAAGTAGTCACAGTGTTAACTATCCTGCAAAATACCTATGATATTGCAATCTTAGACTAAAACCCCATGTGAGGGGCATTTAATTTTGCCTTAAGATTGCAGATAATTTCTTATAATAATCCTTTCGATTTTGTATTAGGCAATTTACTACTATAATATGTCTGTGAGTTCTAGCTATTTTTAACCAGTGTGTGTGTGAGCGTGTGTACGAGTCCAACTGGACTAATCTTTTGTCTCCAATAAAGTTTTTTGAGTTAAAAAAGTGTAAAGCTGTGGTGAGCTCCATGCCCAAGAGGGTTAAGGCTGGAAAATAATGGTGGCCACACAAAATATTGACACTTTGGGCCCAATTTGGAAATTTCCACTCAGGGGTGTACTCACTTTTGTTGCCAATGGTTTAGACATTAATGGCTGTCTGTTAAGTTATTTTGAGGGGACAGCAAATTTACACTGTTATACAAGCTGTACACTCACTACTTTACATTGTAGCAAAGTGTCATTTCTTCAGTGTTGTCACATGAAAAGATATAAAATATTTACAAAAATGTGAGGGGTGTACTCACTTTTGTGAGATACTGTATATATATATACACACACACACACACATTGGAGCCCTTTGCAGTAAAAGAGCTGAAAACATGAAAAATCATATTTATGCAATATTAATTTTTCATAAAGTGTTAGTGTATTTACTCTAATTATTTCACATTCCAATTTTGTTCACATAGGGGAGTATGTTCATATTATTGTTAAATAGATAATTATATATATATATATATATACCTATATACAGTATATATATATATATATATATATATATATATATATATATATATATACAGGGAGTGCAGAATTATTAGGCAAATGAGTATTTTGACCACATCATCCTCTTTATGCATGTTGTCTTACTCCAAGCTGTATAGGCTCGAAAGCCTACTACCAATTAAGCATATTAGGTGATGTGCATCTCTGTAATGAGAAGGGGTGTGGTCTAATGACATCAACACCCTATATCAGGTGTGCATAATTATTAGGCAACTTCCTTTCCTTTTGCAAAATGGGTCAAAAGAAGGACTTGACAGGCTCAGAAAAGTCAAAAATAGTGAGATATCTTGCAGAGGGATGCAGCACTCTTAAAATTGCAAAGCTTCTGAAGCGTGATCATCGAACAATCAAGCGTTTCATTCAAAATAGTCAACAGGGTCGCAAGAAGCGTGTGGAAAAACCAAGGCGCAAAATAACTGCCCATGAACTGAGAAAAGTCAAGCGTGCAGCTGCCAAGATGCCACTTGCCACCAGTTTGGCCATATTTCAGAGTCACTGGAGTGCCCAAAAGCACAAGGTGTGCAATACTCAGAGACATGGCCAAGGTAAGAAAGGCTGAAAGACGACCACCACTGAACAAGACACAAGCTGAAACGTCAAGACTGGGCCAAGAAATATCTCAAGACTGATTTTTCTAAGGTTTTATGGACTGATGAAATGAGAGTGAGTCTTGATAGGCCAGATGGATGGGCCCGTGGCTGGATTGGTAAAGGGCAGAGAGCTCCAGTCCGACTCAGACGCCAGCAAGGTGGAGGTGGAGTACTGGTTTGGGCTGGTATCATCAAAGATGAGCTTGTGGGGCCTTTTCGGGTTGAGGATGGAGTTAAGCTCAACTCCCAGTCCTACTGCCAGTTTCTGGAAGACACCTTCTTCAAGCAGTGGTACAGGAAGAAGTCTGCATCCTTCAAGAAAAACATGATTTTCATTCAGGACAATGCTCCATCACACGCGTCCAAGTACTCCACAGCGTGGCTGGCAAGAAAGGGTATAAAAGAAGAAAATCTAATGACATGGCCTCCTTGTTCACCTGATCTGAACCCCATTGAGAACCTGTGGTCCATCATCAAATGTGAGATTTACAAGGGGGGAAAACAGTACACCTCTCTGAACAGTGTCTGGGAGGCTGTGGTTGCTGCTGCACGCAATGTTGATGGTGAACAGATCAAAACACTAACAGAATCCATGGATGGCAGGCTTTTGAGTGTCCTTGCAAAGAAAGGTGGCTATATTGGTCACTGATTTGTTTTTGTTTTGTTTTTGAATGTCAGAAATGTATATTTGTGAATGTTGAGATGTTATATTGGTTTCACTGGTAAAAATAAATAATTCAAATGGGTATATATTTGTTTTTTGTTAAGTTGCCTAATAATTATGCACAGTAATAGTCACCTGCACACACAGATATCCCCTTAAAATAGCTATAACTAAAAACAAACTAAAAACTACTTCCAAAACTATTCAGCTTTGATATTAATGAGTTTTTTGGGTTCGTTGAGAACATGGTTGTTCAATAATAAAATTAATCCTCAAAAATACAACTTGCCTAATAATTCTGCACTCCCTGTATATATATAAATAAATATATATATATATATATATATATATATATATATATATATATATATATATACACAGTTATTACCGGACTTTTATATCTTAAAGGGACAGTCTATTAAAAAATTGTTATAGTTTAAAAAGAAAGATAATGCCTTTACTACCCATTCCCCAACTTTGCACAACCAACATTGTTAGATTAATATATTTTATAACATTTAAACCTCTAAATTTCTGCCTGTTTCAAAGGCTCTATTGACAGCCTCTTAATCACATGCTATTTTATTTGCTTTTCACAACAGGAGACTGATAGTTCATGTGGGCCATATATATATAACAATCAGCCAGATTACGAGTTTTGCGTTATGAGTGGCTTGCTACTAATTTGCAAATTATTTCCACCACTCACCTTTAATAGCGCTGCTATTACAGGTTTGCAAAAAGCCGGCATTTGTGGGCAATATGGCAGCGTTGAGCTACATACCGCACACAAATACCAGCGCTGCTTTGAGCTGCTTTGCCGTGCTCGTGCACGATTTCCCCATCAACATCAATGGGGATACCCGGCTAAAAAAAAGCCTAAAACACTGGCAATCACGGAGCGTAAAGCTCCGTAACGCAGCCCCATTGTTGTCTATGGGGAACCAAAATGTATGTTTACACCTAACACCCTAACATAAACCCCGAGTCTAAACACACCTAATCTGCCGCCCCTGACATCGCCGACACCTACATTACACTTATTAACCCCTAATCTGCCGCCCCCAATGTCGCCGCCACCTACCTACACTTATTAACCCCTAATCTGCCGCCCCCAATGTTGCCACCACCTACCTACACTTATTAACCCTTAATCTGCCACCCCCAGCGTTGCCGCCTCAACTATGCTAAAGTTATTAACCCCTAAACCACTGGCCTCCCACATCACTAACACTAAATAAATATATTAACCCCTAAACCTAACCCTAAGTCTAACCCTAACCCTAACACCCCTAACTTTCATATAATTAAAATAAATCTAAATAAAACTTACTATTATTACCTAAATAATACCTATTTAAGACTAAATACTTACCTGTAAAATAAACCCTAAGCTAGCTACAATATAACTAATAGTTACATTGTAGCTATCTTAGGTTTTATTTTTATTTTACAGGTAAGTTTGTATTTATTTTAACTAGATTGATTAGTTAGTAAATAGTTATTAACTATTTAATAAATACTTAGTTAAATTAAAGACAAATTTACACTAACACCTAACTTTACACTAAAATTAAATAAATTAAATTAAAAAAATACATTTATCTAAATTACAAAAAAATAATAAACACTAAATTACACAAAATAAAAAAAGAAATTATCAAAAAAAACGAATTACTCCTAATCTAATAACCCTATCAAAATAAAAAAGCCCCCCCAAAATAATAAAACCCCTAGCCTACACTAAACTGCCAATAGCCCTTAAAAGGGCCTTTTGCAGGGCATTGCCCTAAAGAAATCAGCTCTTTTACCTGTAAAAAAAAATACAAACAATCCCCCAACAGTAAAACCCACCACCCACACAACCAACCCCCCCAAATAAAAACCTACCTAAAAAACCTAAGCTCCCCATTGCCCTGAAAAGGGCATTTGGCTGGGCATTGCCCTTAAAAGGGCATTTAGCTCTTTTACAATGCCCAAAGTCCCTAATCTAAAAATAAAACCCACCCAATAAACCCTTAAAAATACCAAACACTAACCCCCCGAAGATCCACTTACAGTTTTTGAAGACCGGACATCCATCTTCATCCAGCCGGGAGAAGTCTTCATCCAAGTGGCAAGAAGTCCTCAACGAAGCCGGAAGAAGTCTTCATCCAAGCGGCAAGAAGTCGTCCTCCAGGCAGGCAGAAGTCTTCATCCAGGCGGCATCTTCTCTCTTCATCCTTCCGACGCGGAGCGGCTCCATATTCAAGACATCCGGCGCCGAGCATCCTCTTCATACGGTCCCAGCCGTACACTGAAGTTTCCCTTTTAGGGATGTCATCCAAGATGGCGTCCCTTGAATTCCGATTGGCTGATAGAATTCTATTAGCCAATCGGAATTAAAGGGTGAAAAATCCTATCCCAATCAGCCAATGGGATTGAGCTTGCATTCTATTAGCTGTTCCAATCAGCCAATAGAATGTGAGCTCAATCCTATTGGCTGATTGGATCAGCCAATAGGATTGAAGCCCAATCCTTTTTTTTTTTTTTTTTTATTTTTTTTTTTTTTAAAGTTTTTATAAATACAGAAAAGAAAAATATTGCATTCATTTGACAACACATAGATATGAAAAGTATCCACATCATGTCTAGACAGCGTCCAAACAAAACAAAAATAAGAAAAAAAAAAAAGAATACAATTATCAGATATAAGGCATATATCTCGTAGGGAAAATAAAATAACATTTCAGAGAAACCCCTTATATAACTATGATAATATAAACCAACATCATATACCTCTGAGTTTAACAAGAGAAAAGCAGAAAGGAAAGGAAAAAGGAAGGTGGAGGGAGGCTCTTCTGAGATCCCTTCATCAGTATTATCGTTCAAGCCCTGTTCAATTTTAGTTTAATAATTAACATCTTCTAGCTTTAAATGCACATTGGGTCCTTGGACCCAATTACTAATCTAAATAAGTCAAACTTAATCTACTCTCTGGAGGCTTGTAAACTAGCTCTGATACTTCCAAACACTAGGCTGCCTAGAGTATCTGAATCTAGGAACAGCAGATTTTGACTCTGTATATGTCTATTTCCCGGAACCCATAACAGTACTAATTAGGAGGTACCTTTGCCTGCATGAAGTCTATTTAGTGATTCTCAACAAAGCTCAATCCTAATATGCTAAATCGCTAAGTAGCATTAGCAATCTAGCCTTCTAAGGTTCAGCCCCAGAAGAGGGCAACAAGTGGTAAGCGGAGGGGAGGAGGAGGAAGAGAGAGGGAAAAAAAAAAAAAAGGGGAAGGGGGGAAGAGAAAGGGGAATAAATATATTACCCCCTCTCCATCTTATACAGCACATCAAAGATCTATGGCTCTAAAAACCAGGACCTTGGGAGATTTCCCCTGTCGATTTGTTGTTGTATCCACGTGGACCCTTTCCAATAAGATAACAGCTGACTCTGTGTTCCCATGGAGAGGGAGCTAATGAATCTCTTCCATTTATTAAAGAACCTGGGTAACTGTTTAGAATTGATATCTCTTATATTATATTGCTCAAATACCATCTGATGTTGTACTTCATTTAAAAAATCTCTAAATCTAGGGTTTTTTTTACCTCTCCAACTTTTAAGAATTAGATTCCGCCCTATCAAAATAAGTAGATTAACAAATCTATTGTTAGGAATAGCAGGGGTGTATTTACACAGGAAAAGAATTTGTGATGGGGTCAATTTAAATCTTGTCCCTGTTATCTTGTTGCTCCAAAAATTTATTTTCTGCCAGAATTGATGTATTTTTGGACAAGTCCAGAAACAATGTAGCAAACCTGCACTCTCAAAACAGCATTTAGGGCAATTTTGCCTTTCTGGGTTCCATTTTGCCAATCGGGCAGGTGTATAATACACCCTATTTAGCAATTTGAGGTGTGATTCTTTCCAACTATGCATAACCATAGCACCTGATACCAGTGTTATGCTCTGTAAAGTTGTTGTGGTGTCTAAAGTAACCTTGTCCTTAGCCCACTTATTCGTTATTTCCAAAATATTACGCTTCCCCCCAATTTTCAAGATAGTGTTGTAGATGCGGGAGATAGTGCACACCCCCTCCCGATATTCTCTTAAAATTATTTTTAATTCTTGGCTATCAATTTCTGGTCCTGTGTCCTGCCTTAATACCTCTATCCAATGTCTAACCTGTAAGTAGGCAAAGAAACTGGACCTAGGGAGATTAAATTGGTGAGATAATTGCTCAAACGTCTGAAGCCTTAGATTTTTACCTTCACATATCTGAACTACATCGTACACTCCTCTCTCCGACCATGTCTGAAATATAGAGGGGTCTAATCCCGGTAAGAAGCCCGGGTTACCTCGTAAAGGCAAGAACTCTGATTTGCGAAAGTCAATTCTTAGTTCACTACATATTTTTTGCCAGGCCTGTACTATAAATTTAAATATAGTCATTTGGTGTATTATTCCAGGCAATCTACTTACAGGGTGATGCAGAACTGCCTTTAAACTAAAAGGCTTAATTATTAATGATTCAATCTCAAAGAAGTAAACCAATTCCCTTTCAGAGATCCAGTCTAACGCAAATTTAGCTAAGGCGGCATAATTATAGAATTTAACATTAGGGCATGCCATACCGCCATAGGCTTTCGGTAGTGATAGTTTAAAAATGGAGATACGTGGTTTCTTACCTTGCCAAATGAATTGATTAAAGCTCCTCTGGAGAGAGATCAAGTCTCTGTTATATAATAACAAAGGTAGATTCTGTAGGAAATATAGAAGCTTTGGAAACAAAACCACCTTGATCAGTGTAATTCGAGCTGTAATTGATATTGGTAGATTACCCCACTTCTTGAGATTCCTATCAAGGCCTCTAATACATGGCTTAAAATTGAGCTCATACCATAAATTAGGGTCTTTACTCAATGTGATGCCTAGGTATGTAATCTGTGTTGTTTCCTTAAAGGGATAATTCCCAGAGTTGCGGGGTTTATGTATCCACATAATCTCAGATTTCTCATAGTTAATTTTATAGCCTGAAAAGGAACTAAATAAATTAAATATTGCAATAAGCTGGGGGATAGAAGAAGTTGTGTTACTAAGGAAAAGCAATAGATCATCTGCAAATAATGAAAGGACCAATCTATGCCCTCCAATCTGAATGCCCTGCATTACATTCCGTAGGTAAATTGCCAATGGTTCAATGGATAGATTGAATAAAAATGGGGATAATGGGCAGCCTTGCCGGGTTCCACACCTAAGAACTATCTTATTAGTAGGTTGCCCATTCACTATTATTGAAGAATATGGTTCTCTATAGAGCTGTCTAATAAATTGTTGGAAAATACCCGTTATACCAAACTTCTCCAGTGAAGTAAAAAGATGGTCCCATATGATAGCATCAAATGCTTTTTCAGCATCAATTGTAAGAATAGCCTGATCAGGCTTGGCATACTGTCTTTTCTTCTCCGCCTTATTCCAGTAATAGTCCAATACTAATTGGACTTTCCGTAGATTTTTGACTGGATTTCTGCCCATCATAAAACCTGTCTGGTCGGGGTGTATCATGGATCCTAGAGGAGATTTTAATCTATTGGCTAAAATATATGTGAGAATTTTATAGTCCTGATTAAGGAGTGAGATTGGCCTATAAGAAGATGGAAGTTCTGGGTCCTTACCTTTCTTTAATATCAAGACTATGTTGGATGCCGCAAATAAGGGAGATTGTGGTTTGTCATCTACAAAATATTCATTAAATAGATTACCCAAAACTGGAGATATATGTTCCGATAGTATTTTGTAAAATTCGGCCGGCAAATCGTCTGGCCCGGGAGCTTTTCCCAATTTTAACTTTTTTATAGTACTACTTATTTCTTCCCCAGATATAGGTTCGTTAAGACGCTGGAGATCTTCTAGTCCAATTTGGGGTAAATTTACTCTTTGCTAAAACTGCTCCTTATTTAGCATATTAACCTGTTTAGTTGCATAAAGCTGTTGAAAGGTTTGAAAAAAAGCTTCCCTTATTTCTACAGGATCAGTCACTCTATTATTCCCAATTTTCAGTGCAGGAATAAAATTCTTTTGTTGTCTGATCTTGATAATTCTCGCAATATACTTAGCCGAGACACCCTGTGTCCCTAAATAAAAAGCCTTCATTTTTTGTTCTTCTGCATTTGATTGTTGTTTTAAGAAGAAGTCGTATACTAGTTTATTATTTTTATATTTAGTCCAAAGATCAATAGAGGGATTGCTAAGATATTTACGGTAACTATTTCTCAATGTATTGGAAAGTTGCTCCTCTCTCTTAGCCCGGATCGCCTTAGTTCTTACTAAATACGCTTTAATCTCACCTCTGAAGACCGCCTTTGCTGTCTCCCAGAATATTTCTGGCCTATCTAGGTAATTTACATTATCAGCCTGAAATAGATTCCATCTATTCTGCATCCAATTTCTGAAGCTGGCATTATTAACCAGATACTGCGGGAAGAATAACCTATTATTGCCTGCTAGGGGTTTGTCAGTCAAGCTTATCTTCAATTGCATCAGCCAATAGGATTTTTTACCATTTAATTCCGATTGGCTGATAGAATTCTGTCAGCCAATCGGAATTCAAGGGATGCCATCTTGGATGACGTCCCTTAAAGGGAACCTTCAGTGTACAGCTGGGACCATATGAAGAGGATGCTCCGCGCCGGATGTCTTGAAGATGGAGCAGCTCCGCGTCGGAAGGATGAAGATAGAAGATGCCGTCTGGATGAAGACTTCTGTCCGCCTGGAGGACAACTTCTTGCCGCTTGGATGAAGAATTCTCCCGACTTCATTGAGGACTTCTTGTTGCTTGGATGAAGACTTCTCCCAGCTTCATTGAGGACTTCTTGCCTCTTGGATGAAGACTTCGCCGGCTGGATGAGGATGGATGTCCGGTCTTCCAAAACTGTAAGTGGATCTTCGGGGGTTAGTGTTAGGTTTTTTTAAGGGTTTATTGGGTGGGTTTTATTTTTAGATTAGGGACTTTGGGCACCGTAAAAGAGCTAAATGCCCTTTTAACGGCAATGCCCTTTTCAGGGCAATGGGGAGCTTAGGTTTTTTAGGTCGGTTTTTATTTGGGGGGGTTGGTTATGTGGGTGGTGGGTTTTACTGTTGGGGGGTTGTTTGTATTTTTATTTTTTACAGGTAAAAGAGCTGATTGCTTTGGGGCATTCCCCCGCAAAAGGCCCTTTTAAGGGCTATTGGCAGTTTAGTGTAGGCTATGGGGTTTTAGTATTTTGGGGGGCATTTTTATTTTGATAGGTCTATTAGATTAGGAGTAATTCCTTTTTTTTGATAATTTCTTTTTTTATTTTGTGTAATTTAGTGTTTATTATTTTTTTGTAATTTAGATAAATGTATTTTTTAAATGTATTTTATTTAATTTTAGTGTAATGTTAGGTGTTAGTGTAACTCAGGTTAGGTTTTATTTTACAGGTAAATTTGTCTTTAATTTAACTAGGTATTTAGTAAATAGTTAATAACTATTTACTAACTAATCAATCTAGTTAAAATAAATACAAACTTACCTGTGAAGTAAAAATAAAACATAAGATAGCTACAATGTAACTATTAGTTATATTGTAGCTAGCTTAGGGTTTATTTTACAGGTAAGTATTTAGTCTTAAATAGGTGTTATTTAGGTAATAATAATAAGTTTTATTTAGATTTATTTTAATTATATTAAAGTTAGGGGTGTTAGGGTTAGGTTTAGGGGTTAATATATTTATTTAGTGTTAGTGATGTGGGAGGCCAGAGGTTTAGGGGTTAATAACTTTAGTATAGTGGCGGCGGCGACGTTGGGGGTGGCAGATTAGGGGTTATTAAGTGTAGGGAGGTGGCGGCGACATTGGGGGCGGCAGAATAGGGGTTAATAAGTGTAGGTAAGGTGGCAGCGACATTGGGGGCGGCAGATTACATTTAGTGTAATGTTAGGTTTAACTGTAAAACAGGTTAAGTTTTATTTTACAGGTAAATTTGTATTTATTTTTACTAGGTAGTTATTAAATAGTTAATAACTATTTACTAACTAATCAACCTAGTTAAAATAAATACAAAACTTACAAACTTACCTGTGTAATAAAAATAAAACCTAAGATAGCTACAATGTAACTATTAGTTATATTGTAGCTAGCTTAGGGTTTATTTTACAGGTAAGTATTTATTTATTTTTAAATAGGAATAATTTAGGTATTAATTGTAATTTTTATTTAGAATTATTTTAATTATGTTAAAGTTAGTGGGTGTTAGGGTTAGGGTTACATTAGGGTTAGGGTTAGACTTAGGGTTAGGTTTAGGGGTTAATAACTTTAGTATAGTGGCGGCGACATTGGGGGCAACAGATTAGGGGTTAATAAGTGTAGTTAGCTGGCGGCAATTTTGGAGGCAACAGATTAGGGGTTAATAACAGTAATGTAGGTTGTGGCGATGTTAGGGACAGCAGATTAGGGGTTAATAAGTGTATGTAGGTGGCGACGACATTGGGGGCGGCAGATTAGGGGTTAATAATATTTAACTAGTGTTTGCGATGTGGGAGTGCGGCGGTTTAGGGGTTAATATGTTTATTATAGTGGCGGCGATGTCCGGAGTTAGGGGTTAATAATTTTATTATAGTGTTTGTGATGCGGGAGGGCCTCGGTTTAGGGGTTAATAGGTAGTTTATGGGTGTTAGTGTACTTTGTAACACTTTAGTTATGAGTTTTATGGTACAGCTTTGTAACGTAAAACCCATAACTACTGACTTTCAGGTGGCGGTACAGATCTTGTAGTTATAGGTTATACCGAACACTTTTTGGCCGGACAGGCAAACTTTTAATACCGGCGCTGTGGAAGTCCCATTGAAAAAGGACTTTTTGAAAGGTGTTGTAGTTACGTTGCGTTACGGCCAAAAAGGTGTGCGGTACACCTATACCAACAACACCTGTAATACCAGCGGTAGTGAAAAAGAGCCATAACACTGCTTTTTCACCATAACGCAAAACTCGTAATCTAGCCGAATGTGTTCACGTCCAGAAAGTTATTAAAGAGCTAACACAATACTAAATGCAACTCAATAGATTTTAAATAGTCACAGTCATGTAATCAGGTGGCTGTCAGTAGATGCTTAGTTACAAGGTAATCACAGAGGTAAAAAGTATATTAATATAACTGTGTTGGTTGTGCAAAACTGGGGAATGGGTAATAAAGGGAGTATCTATCTTTTAAAACAATAAAAATTATATTGTAGATTGTCCCTTTAAAATTATCCTTTACTAGTACTACTATTAAAGGATAAGATTAAGATATAAAAGTCCTGTGAGTGCTCTTTGAAAAAAATTGTCTATATTGGATTTGTAGCACCCTGGCAGGTGACTTTTGTTTTCTGGAGTGCTTATCTGCAGAACTAGTGTATGTATATATATATATATATTTATATTTTACCAAAAGAAAAAAATCACATGTATATATAAATATGTATTTAAGAGTCACATTAGCAAATTCTTATCTGGCATTTCTTCCTTGATAGCCTCTCACCACCTAAAAATTAACATGTCCAAGACTGAGCTCCTTCTAATCCCCCCCCCCTCTAACTGTATTTTCAAGGGGTCAACCTGCTAAAACAGAAAAGTAAAATAAATCCTGCAAAAATAAGTACATATATTTAATTATCCAATATCTTCTAATGAATTGGAAGACCATAATATTCATGCATTGTTTTGTAGAGAGTAGAGAAAGTGCCACATAGTGTTTCTGTGAGGGTTAAAATCAGAAAAGTGCAAGGTAGTATACACTCACCTGGAATGAAACACTAAATCGTAGTGCAAACAAAGCAGACCGGATCCTCAGAGTTGCCCGTTAAACTCTCCTCTCGTGTCAGAACTGGATGTTAAATCTGTCCACGATCTCACCTCTGTTGGAAAAGTCAGCGTTAAGGCAGCTGATCACAACCTTAGTGTCCAGTTGGCATTATTTTGGCATAATTTTACTGGTACCAACTTTCCTGCTCCTGCCCTTCAGAGAATTGAGTCTCCAAAGATAACTAACTGCAAACTTGTTATGGAGCAGATCAACGGATTATGGAACATCAAATACAAAGTTAAATCTACAGCCTGGCGTCACCAAGTGTTATTGACAACTTCTACATCTGTCCTACCAACAAGAAAAGGAAACCTGCAGAATTGGTTCTACACTATATGGCCTTTGAGACAAACGCTGACTTTTCCAACGGAGGTGGGATCGTGGACAGATTTAACATCCAGTTCTGACACGAGAGGAGAGTTTACCAGGCAACTCTGATAATCCGGACTGATTTGTTTGCACTACGCTTTAGTGCTTCATTCCACGTGAGTGTATACTACCTTGCACTTTTCTGATTTTAACCCTCACAGAATCCCGCTATGTGGCGCCTTCTCTATTGTCTTATAGGAACTTTTTGAAGTGGATGGTCTTACACCCGAGTAGAGCTGCCTATTTGTTATTCATATGAATATACCGGTCTACATTGGACTTCACTAACTCATTGTTTTGTATTCTTGTTTATCTATTTATCTATGGTGTTCTGATGTGGCATATGCTCGTATAGACACATATATAGATCTATTATATCTAGTCAGACACTGCAGAAACTACAGTGGTCTAGTTCCCACGTTTTGGCCGGACAGGCAAACTTGTAATACCGGCGCTGTGGAAGTCCCATTGAAAAAGGACTTTTTGAAAAGTGCGGTAGTTACGTTGCGTTACGGCCAAAAAGGTGTGCGGTACACCTATACCTACAACACCTGTAATACCAGTGGTAGTGAAAAAGAGCCATAACACTGCTTTTTCACCAAAACGCAAAACTCGTAATCTATCCGAATGTGTTCACGTCCAGAAAGTTATTAAAGAGCTAACACAATACTAAATGCAACTCAATAAATGTTAAATAGTCACAGTCATGTAATCAGGTGGCTGTCAGTAGATGCTTAGATACAAGGTAATCACAGAGGTAAAAAGTATATTAATATAACTGTGTTGGTTGTGCAAAACTGGGGAATGGGTAATAAAGGGAGTATCTATCTTTTAAAACAATAAAAATTATATTGTAGATTGTCCCTTTAAAATTATCCTTTACTAGTACTACTATTAAAGGATAAGATTAAGATATAAAAGTCCGGTGAGTGCTCTTTGAAAAAAATTGTCTATATTGGATTTGTAGCACCCTGGCAGATGGCTTTTGTTTTCTGGAGTGCTTATCTGCAGAACTAGTGTATGTATATATATATATTTATATTTTACCAAAAGAAAAAATCACATGTATATATAAATATGTATTTAAGAGTCACATTAGCAAATTCTTATCTGGCATTTCTTCCTTGATAGCCTCTCACCACCTAAAAATTAACATGTCCAAGACTGAGCTCCTTCTAATCCCCCCCCCCCTCTAACTCTATTTCACTTTCTAATTTTTCTATTACTGTTGGCGGCACCACTTTCTCCCATCACCCCAAGTCCGCTTCCTTGGAGTTACACTTGACTCCAATCTGTCCTTCATACCCCACATCCACTTGCTCTCTTCACCCTGCCACAAGCACCTAGGCAATATCTCCAAAATGTGTTTGTTTCTGAGCGCTGACACCAATAAGAAGCTAATCCACTCCCTGGTAATTTCCCGACTTGACTACTGGAATAACCTGCTAACTGGCCTTCCTCTCTCTTGCCTCTCCCTTCTTCAATCCATCCTAAATGCCTCTGCCAGGCTAATCCACCTTTCCGGATGCTCTGTATTTGCTGTACCTCTCTGCGAGTCCCTTCACTGACTCCCCATTCACAGAGGAATTAAATTCAAAATTCTCACCCTGACCTACAAAGCCCTTACTAATGCTGTTCCCCACCTGTCCTCACTATTCAACAAATATTCTCCAGCCCGCCCCCTAAAATCCAACAATGACCTGATCTTCAAATCTTCTACTATCATTTCCTCCTATGCTAGACTGCAGGACTTCTCGTTTGGCACCAGCTTTCTGGAAAGCACTTCCTAGTTCTGTCAGACTTTCCCCTAATCTGTCCTCCTTCAAACGCTCCCTAAAGATATTTTTGTTCGGGGAAGATTATCACCCAACTCAGTATCAAATAAATTTCATTTGCCTAATAATTGCCCTCATCTTTCTCACTTTTGCAGTCACCACCTCCTGTTTCTCACCCTCCTACCCTTCTAGATTGTAAGTTCCTACTGGAATAGGGCCCTCAATTCCTCCGGTATTTGTGTGATACATTGTTTCCTGTGTCTTAAATATATTGTATCATTGCTGTACTTTTATCTTTTTTACCAATGGACAGCACTGCATAATTTTTTTGTGCTTTATAAAAAAAGAATAATAATAATAACAAAAAATATATATTCTGCTATGTGAAGAACATTGGAATGTGAAATATTAATATTTAATGTTGGTTTAGTGCAGTTGGTTAAACGCAATCGGGTTTGCACATGAGTAAGGGTGTTAGGTTCGTATCAGATTAGCGCTTGTGCAAAAACGTTTTACGTTCAACTTGTAATATGCATGCTATCTGACGGCCCAAAAAGCTTACTTTTTGCAAAGTTAACACAGCACACCACTTGTTACCATTGTAACTAGATGGTCGATCACAATCCTTTAAAAAACTTTTTAAAATGATTTATCAACAGAAATCCGCATAGACTTTAATGGTGAGTATAGTAACGGATTGTTATCTGCCACTTTATTTAAAATTTTAACCCAAAATTTTTTATCAATAAAACTGTATTTTCAAGGGGTCAACCTGTTAAAACAGAAAAGTAAAATAAATCCTGCAAAAATAAGTACATATATTTAATTATCCAATATCTTCTAATGAATTGGAAGACCATAATATTCATGCATTGTTTTGTAGAGAGTAGAGAAAGCGCCACATAGTGTTTCTGTGAGGGTTATAATCAGAAAAGTGCAAGGTAGTGTACACTTACCTGGAATGAAACACTAAATCGTAGTGCAAACAAAGCAGACCGGATCCTCAGAGTTGCCCGTTAAACTCTCCTCTCGTGTCAGAACTGGATGTTAAATCTGTCCACAATCTCACCTCTGTTGGAAAAGTCAGCGTTAAGGCAGCCGATCACAACCTTAGTGTCCAGTTGGCATTATTTTGGCATCATTTTACTGGTACCAACTTTCCTGCTCCTGCCCTTCAGAGAATTGAGTCTCCAAAGATAACTAACTGCAAACTTGTTATGGAGCAGATCAGCGGATTATGGAACATCAAATACAAAGTTAAATCTACAGCCTGGCGTCACCAAGTGTTATTGACAACTTCTACATCTGTCCTACCAACAAGAAAAGGAAACCTGCAGAATTGGTTCTACACTATATGGCCTTTGAGACAAACGCTGACTTTTCCAACGGAGGTGGGATCGCGGACAGATTTAACATCCAGTTCTGACACGAGAGGAGAGTTTACCAGGCAACTCTGATAATCCGGACTGATTTGTTTGCACTACGCTTTAGTGCTTCATTCCACGTGAGTGTATACTACCTTGCACTTTTCTGATTTTAACCCTCACAGAATCCCGCTATGTGGCGCCTTCTCTATTGTCTTATAGGAACTTTTTGAAGTGGATGGTCTTACACCCGAGTAGAGCTGCCTATTTGTTATTCATATGAATATACCGGTCTACATTGGACTTCACTAACTCATTGTTTTGTATTCTTGTTTATCTATTTATCTATGCTGTTCTGATGTGGCATATGCTCGTATAGACACATATATAGATCTATTATATCTATTCAGACACTGTAGAAACTACAGTGGTCTAGTTCCCATAGCTATATTATCTAACTTCCAATTTTTTTTTGATAAGCGCCCCTATTTACACTCTTGGGTGTAATATTTCCATTGTTTTGGAGTAGTTAATCCAGTGCAAAGGCACTGAAAAGCTATTTATCTAAGTTTTACATGAATTGAAATGGCTTGGAATTTAAATATTCCATGGCGAAAAAATATTCTGTGAACGTGCTTGAACAGAATATAAAATTCACTCGTTTAATTGCCCTCAGTCCATTTATATCAAAGGCATCTTTAGTTCGCTTCATGTTATGCAATAAACAATTGTAAAAGAAAACACCATGTAATCCTCATATAACTATCTTAAATGCAGTAATATATAGGATCTTACAACATCTTCAGAGCTTACATTATTTTATTACGCAACATGCACTCAGGTTTCCATGGAGGGATATGATGCTTCTGTACTCTCATGAGAATTTCCAAGCGGCCATGTGCATAAGCCAATCAAGGATTCCTTATCCACCATTTAACTGCAAGGAAACTAAGAATCATGTATCACAATCACATGTGGCCTTAAAGGGACAAGAAACCCAATTTTCTTTCATGGTTCAAATAGAGCAAGTGATTTTAAACAACTTTCCAATTTACTTCTATTATCTAATTTGTTTGCCCTCTTAGTATACATAGTTAAAAAAGGATACCTAGGTAGAATCAGGAGCTGCTGATTGGTGGCTGCACATATATGTTTCATGTTAATGGCTCATCCAATTCATTCAGCTAGCTCCCAGTAGTGCATTGCTGTTTCTTCAACAAAATATACCAAGGGAATGAAGTAAATTAGATAATAGAAGTCAATTGGAAAGTTGTTTAAAATTGTATTTTGTGTCTGAATAATTGAAGACAAATTTTGTGTTTCAAGTCCCTTTAAATACTGAAACTGCTGTTGCATATTACTCACGCTTTAAAAATAAATTAAAAAAAACAACACAAATGTGCAAATATTGGGTAATGACAAGCAATTAGTTTAATTATATTAAAAATAGCAGTATACAACCTCTGTCTGTGAAATGCACAAGAAAATTTGAAAACTTTTTTATTTCTTTGTATATTGTTGATATTTTTGTTGCACTTACAATAAATTGTATATATATATATATATATATATATATATATATATATATAAAAATACATATGTATATATATATATATATATATATGTATATATATAAATATATATATATATATATATATATATATATATATATATATATATATATATATATATATATATATATATATATATATATATATATACTGTAAATTTAGGGCCTGATAATCTAAAGCTCTCTGGCCTGATGAGATTATCTAAGAATTCTCGTCAGCACTTTGAAACCCAGGGCTGCGCTAGGACCAATAATAGGCCCAAGCATTTTAAGGCACTGCAGTCCCCTCCCCCTTCATCCACACCTTTTGTTGTTTTACCATATCTCAAAAGTAATAAGTATAATGTACTAGTTTGATTTACAAAAATATGTTAAACTTGTAACACATTTCTGTCATTAAACAGTAAAAAATGACAAATTTTAATAAAATAAAGAATAACCACTTATTGCTCATCAGCCTGTGTAGTCACGACATATACAAGGACAATTCCAGCTAAGACGCTGGACAGGATACTTATAAAAGCACTTAACCCTCATGTGCATGGGCTTTACATATAGGATTAAAATATGCAAACTTTATTAGTTATATTTAAAAAGGGTAACACTCATTAAAAACATATGCAACAATTTATGTGGTATTCTAAATTTGTATGACTGGAACTGGAGCAAATATGGATTCTGGATTAATATTCTAGGAATTATATCCCCAGCACCTCTGGTTCTAGCAATGATACAACTCAATGTAGAAAGGATATGTTCAATAGTACTGAGGGTAATCTCCTGTGTATGTAGGTGGCCAACTCTGTGTGAATCTAAGGTCTTGGCATTGGACCTGTGATGGGCTTATCCATTAAGTACCACACTAAATATTATAATAATGGGCCTAGAAGTACCATCTGCATTATACAACATGCAAGTATTGGCATTAATGGTATCAGTACTTCGTGAGGAGTGGTTTATATATGGTAAATCTTCTAAGGTTAATAGAACTGATATTACTTATATCACTATTGCCATATTAAAAATGTATCATGGCTATGAATAGAGTCAGTTCTATATTACACTCATAGTATAGATCAAAATATCCACTTGTAATAAAGGAGTATAGCACATTAAAAGGCCATAATACCCAAATGTTTAAACACTTGAAAGTGATGCAGCATAGCTGTAAAAAGCTGACTAGAAAATATCACCTGAACATCTCTATGTAAAAAAGAAAGATATTTTACCTCAAAAGTTCCTCAGTAGCCACATCCCATTGTAAAGGATTTCTAAGCAGCATATTAGTATGTCTGTCCTGGGACAGCTTAGGGGATGAGCCTCGTGCACTCTCATATTATTTCCCTATTCAGGTTAAAGGAAGCTTACTATAAAATCTCATGAGAGTTTAGTCAAATCTCATGAGATCACAGTAAAAGAGTTCATGACCTCAGCACTGCTGATGCTGATTGGCTGCTGTTCATTTCTTCATTTTTTTTTTTTTTACCTGCAGCTGGGAGCAGCTGAGTATAACTTTTTACACAGAACTTACTCTGCTGAGCTGAGGAAATTATGAGGTAAAATATCTTCCTTTATTACATAGAGATGCTCAGGTGATATTTTCCTGTCAGCTTTTTACAGTTATACTGCATTAGTTTTTAGTGATTTAGCATATGAGTATTATGTCCCTTTAAAGGTATAGCACAGTAATTAAATTGCGGTAATTTCACTAGATTCTACCACAATGTAATATATGGTTAACAGAAATTACTGTGCAAACAGTTCTTATATACTTTATCTTAGTGCACATTGCTTTTGCCAAATAATGGTATCTGAAAACGCTGTGTCTGTAATTCGGCGTGTGGCCTATGAATGCACAAATAAAGTGTGTCTGATAATAATCACATCAATACAAAGTGACCATAAAGTAACTGTTACAATGCGGCTGCTAGCTCCAATATGATGACGTGATTGTTACATTACCTACTCTAAACTGGTATACTAAACCAGTACTGAAAGAGCTTAGTGATGTAAGCGTTAGACTTGCCGTGGAGTGATCGATTGGCACTATCACGGAGGTTAATTGTTAGCTACAACTTACATCCCTGCAGCCGTATATGCTGCTCAGTGTTGGCCTATAAATATGTAAATACTGCAAGTGTATATATAAACACTATCATAAGAGCCACCAATGTCCGTTATAATGTAACTATTACCTCACAAGTAGTGCCACAGCAAATTCTTAACATTCTGGTTGATCAATGTGATCTATATGTTTATCGTGCACTAAACTAGAGAGGCTAGGTAGGTTTATATTATCAATGCTGAGTTTGAGCCACACAGGTTTGTGCTAAAAATATAAGCATTGTTTATTTATCAGACCGGCCGGTGCCAGACAGTATCGGATTTAACCCGAACAACTTAGAGAGTTATCCCTAGCCCCAATATAGTAGAGATTGAAATATTGGAATATTAATACCACTGAGCCAGTGCAAAATTAAAAACAACAGGACACCCATGTGTAGTCACGGCATCTGAGGACTTGTCAGAGAAAAATAACACACTTACACACACAGACATCCAAAAGTACATAAAAATTCATCATACAAAATAATAATGCTGGCAACTGAGTAAGGCTAAGGAAATAGCCCTAGCCCACAACTGGCCCCACCCAGCCCACCAGGCAAAAGCCCTGCATGCCCTATGCTCAGCCTGGGCCTGGTGAGGTCGCTAAAACAGCTTTCGAAAGGCAAATTTTAGATTGTGATCTCTTTATTTTGCAATGCAGAGTTCTGGATGTGAAGGAGAGAAAGCTACTTCTATATAAAGTTAAAAAAAGAAAACCCCAAAGATTTTCTGTGATTTCTCTTCAAGAGAGCTAGTTTTTTTATCATCATACACATATCGTCATTACTCAGACTTCACAATACGTTTTTGAATTTAAAAGAAAACTATGAAAAGCCAATTTCTGCAACACTTCTTAAGGATTGGAATAAAATTCATTGTTGGATGACATTCTGTAAAACATTTCATAGTTTGATAATCTCCCCTACTTTATTAACATAACAGTGTGCACCACTCTAACATCCAAATGTCCCAGTTGCTAAAGCCAGATGACATAGCTTAATATTAATATATTACATCCTCCAACTGGAAAGATAAATTCAGACAGCAAAGTGAGTTATTGCTGGTCTTGAAAGTATTGATGGCATTAGTACTGCTTACTACATAAACTCCATAATTAAAGGGCTAAGTATTTTAAATAGTGTGTCAAATTTTTGTAGGAGTTTATATATATATATATATATATATATATATATATATATATATATATATATATATATATATTCATATTCATATTCTGTCAGGCTAGTTATGAATTGCAATGATTTGCCACTCAGTCTCACAAATAAATTGGGTTCAATGATGATAACTGAACCCTATTCTGATCCTAGACTGAGGGTCAACTTTTGGAGAGATGATACAGCAGCTTACAACAAAATTGTAAATACCTGATAATAATAATAATAATAATAATACTAAAATGGTGGGATGATATTCTCTCAGACCTGAAGAGGTTAATAGGTATATAGAGTATTGTCGGGTTTACAGGAGATGCAGGTAGACAGAAGAATCAAGCTTAAACAGGCTGTGTTAGTAACAGTAGAAGTATTGTATGTTAACCACAAGCAAAGTCTCAAGTATAGGGAATGCGTTTAGGCAAGCTAGAAAACTAGAAACAAAATGTACCTGACTTCTTGTAGTGTGAGAGACGGTACTTGCTTTTATAGTTTAGTAGATTTTCTTTGAATCCTGTCTTTAGAGATCAGAGTGTCTGGCTGCACAACAAACAGGCTCAGGAAGACGGAACCGCTCCTGTGGTTGAAGACACTGAGGCGAGTGCTGTCGGTGGATGGTGACGTCAGACAGCCCAGTGCAGCATTGTAACAGGAGCCCTGGTGGATTCCGACTCCTGGAAGATTTTACAAAACAGGTTACTATGTCTTGAAGCTGAGAAGGAAAATCCACAAGCTGAGATGAAATACTATAACGAAATCCAGGAGTCAGGAACTGGTATGTAGGTAGGAATACCCTACACTTGAGCAGAGTTAAAGATTCCCAGATATAAGGCTTAGAACTATCTGTAACTGAGAAGAGAGCTGAAAACACTCTCTCCCATAGATACAAATTACCAAGCACTGATGATTAAAAGGAGGGGCCATTTATAGTGATATGAATGGTGAATCATTATATTTAAATGGCTAGTAATGTTTGTACAGTGAACCATTACATGACAGAACCCTCCACACAAAGAGCCGCTCTGCGGATCAAGGAGTAAGTTGATATGGATGCCTGTGATGGAACAGGGACACCAGACGAGGGGCTGAGAGGTAAGAGGACGGTTCCCAGGAATCCTCTTCATGCACATAACCCTTCCAGTGCACGAGGTACTGCAAGGAATTATGATAAAATATAGAATCAATTATGGAATGTACCTCATACTCCATGCCATCTTGGAGAGAAAATGGAGTATCCTCAGGTAGAACTGCGGGTATAACAGACTTTTATGGTTTCAAGTGGGAGACATGAAAGGTGGGGTGAATACAGAAAGTTTGGGGGGGATCCAGGGTGACTGCATTCAGATTAAGAATCCTAATGATCTTATAAAGTTTGATGAATAATGCACCAAGCTTTCTACAGGTGTGTAATTTTAAGTACTTAGAAGAAAGCCAGACTAGGTCTCCTAATTTATAATCCAGAGTTTGTCTGTCTTCGATCGTAGTGGGTCTTTTGCGAGGCTTGGGCTTGCTTCAGCTTGTCTTCGATGAGAGTGAAACCATGAGCAATTTCATTGATAGTGTCATTCACCAAAGGAGATAAGCTTTCTACCCTTGGATAAAGATGAAATCTGGGATAAAAACCGTAGTTTGCAAAGAATGGGGACAACTTAGATGAGTTAACGGAGTTATTATATGCAAACTCAGCCGTCAGAAAGACTGAAGACCAATTATCTTGTAGTGAGGTACAGTGGCATCTTAAGTACTGTTCTAAGGACTGGTTGTTCTGTTCTGTTTGCCCATTAGTCTGGGGATGGTAAGCAGTACTGAGTCTCCTGTCTATCTTTAAGGTGAGGCATAGTTGGATCCAGAACCTTGAGGTAAACTGGGTACTTCTGTCTGAAGTGATGGAATCAGGTATGCCATGTAATTTAACAATGTGACACAGAAACAATCTTGCGGTTTCAGAAGCTGTAGGTAAGGAATGGTGAGGAATAAAGTGAGCTATTTTGGTGAATAAATCAACCATAACCAGTATGGTGTTGTTGGAGGGAGATGGTAGGTCTACAATGAAATCCATGGCGATGTCCTTCCACGGCCTATCAGGAATAGGAAGGGACATCAAGAACCCATATGGATGTGTCCTTTAAGGCTTATATTTAGTACAGACAATACAAGATTAAATATAATATTTGATGGTGTTGGACAACTGTAGCCACCAGAAATCCCTTTTTAAAAGATCCATTGTCTTATGAAACCCTGTGTGCCCCGAAATAATGGAGTCATGAATGGAGTTTAAAACCTCTTCTCATTGGTCGGAGGGAACATTAACTTGATCTTGATGGTAGTATAGTTCATCTTTTAGTTTGTGTAGTTTGTCTATTGCCAAATTTTGATCTGAAAGTTGACTTTCCCGGATTCGAGAGGATTTGTCTGTAGAGAATCCTAGAAACCTTCCAAGGGGTATGATGGAGGTTGATGGAGTAGAGTAAATTGGTCTAGGATCCTTTCTGGAGAGAGCATCAGCTTTTCTATTTTTCATGCCAGGTCTATAGGTGATAAGGAGTTAAATGTTGCAAAGTAGAGGCTCCATCTAACTTGGCGGGATGTTAGGGTTTTGTTCGATTTTAGGTATCCCAGGTTCTTGTGATCTGTATAAATAAGGATCAGCAGAGTGGAGCCTTCTAGGAGATGTCACTAATGTTCTAATGAGACCTTGATAGGTAACAATTCTTTTTCTCCTATGGGATAATTTACCTCTGAGGGGCTCATTACTCCTGAGAAGTAGGCAACTGGGTGAGTTGGGTCCTTGGGAGATTTTTTTGTGTGATAGTATTGCTCCAAGTGCAAAATCTGAGGCATCTACTTCTAGGATGTATTGTAAATTGGAATCTGGAAATTTGAGTATTGGAGTATTTTTAGTACCTTGACACATTCTGTTGGATAGGTCCTGGGTTTTAGGGAGAAGAAAAGGTTACAAGAGTTTTTGAACTCCCTGAATTGGGTTCTATCTCCAGTGAATTTCTCAGGGGGGCAACCTATGGTTCTTGGGTAGAATCACTGGAGACTGGCTTAGTAGTGATATTCTCTTTAATGTAAGTTCTTAAGTGTTGATTCTCTAGTTCAATCTCACGTAAACCCGTGAATGAGTACATCCATGTTTTGGGTTAATGCTGCAAATCTGTTAGTAAGCTCTGTAAACTCAATTTTTTAAGGCTTGGTAATATGTCAGGCTAGTTATGAATTGCAATATTTGCCACTCAGTCTCACAAATAAATTGGGTTCAATGATGATAACTGAACACTATTCTGATCCTAGACTGAGGGTCAACTCTTGGAGAGATGATACAGCAGCTTACAACCTGGACAAGTTCAGTATGAAACAGATTATCTTAGAGTTCAGTAACTGCAGTTAACATGAGGTAGATGGTGGAATGATATTCTCTCAGACCTGAAGAGGTTAATAGGTATATAGAGTATTGTCGGGTTTAAAGGAGATGCAGGTAGACAGAAGAATCAAGCTTAAACAGGCTGTGTTAGTAACGGTAGAAGTATTGTATGTTAAACACAAGCACAGTCTCAAGTATGGGTAATGCGTTTAGGCAAGCTAGGAAACTAGAAACAAAATGTACCTGACTTGTTGTAGTGTGAGAGACGGTACTTGCTTCTATAGTATAGTAGATTTCCTTTGAATCCTGTCTTTAGAGATCAGAGCGTCCGGCTGCACAACAAACAGGGTCAGGAAGACAGAACCGCTCCTGCAGTTGAAGACACTGAGTCGAGAGTGCTGTCGGTGGATGGTGAATGTCAGACAGCGCAGTGCAGCGTCGTAACAGGAGCCCTGGTGGATTCCGGCTCCTGGAAGATTTTACGAAACAGGTTACTGTGTCTTGAAGCTGAGAAAGGAAAACCACAAGCTGAGATGAAATACTATAATGAAATCCAGGAGTCAGGAACTGGCATGTAGGTAGGAATACCCTACACTTGAGCAGAGTTAAAGATTCCCTGAAATAAGGTTTAGAACTATCCGTAACTGAGAAGGGAGCTGAAAACACTCTTTCCCTTAGATACAAATTACCAAGCACTGATGATTGAAAGGAGGGGCCATTTATAGTGTTAGGAATGGTGAATCATTATATTTAAAGGGCCAGAAATGTTTGTACAGCAAACCAGTACATATATACATATGCGCACAAAAAGTTGAATTTCGAATATCATGACCACATTAATATATTATTCCATAGACTTTAATGGAGCGCAAAAGCTAAAAAAATACTAGCTCCCTAACCCGTTCAAGTTTATTCAAGTGCGCTAAACCCAACATGAAATATGAATATTTTACGTTCCAGTGTTCTTCACATACAGAACAATCTACTTTTTATTGTAAATTCACACACATACACATATATATATATATATACATACATACAGATGGCCCTCGTTTTACAACGGTTCAATTTACACCATTTCAGAATAACATCCTTCTTTTCCAGTCATGTGACTGCTATTGAAAAGCATTGAGAAGCAGTGCATTTATTAAAATAGCCAGTAGGTGGAGCTGTCCGCTTGTGTTGCAGCAAAGCCAAGCAAGCTGAAATTAATCAGTTTAACCAGACCTGAGCTATCGAGCAGATTTCAAAGGAACAAGATCTTCCTGTCTATAAATCAGTCCAGATTGGAATGCATAGAAAGAACTGTTTGCTGAAAAATGCAAGTGAAGTCTGTGTTGTATGATTATTTTATTAGTTTTATAATGCTGTTTAGCAAATGTTTTTGTTCATTTAACTTAGTTTAATTATATATTCTGTGTTGTGTGATTATTTTATTAGGTTTTTATAATGCTGTTTAGCTTTTAAAGTCTTCATTTCAAAGCTTTAAAATTAATGTATTAGGTATTACTTATGACAATTTTGAGAGGGGCCTGGAACCTATTTCCCTCACTTCCCATTGACTTTATAAACTGGGTTTCAATTTACAACGGTTTCGATTTTCAACCATTCCTTCTGGAACCTAACCCCGGCGTAAACTGAGGGCTACCTGTGTATATGTGTATATATATGTGTATATATATATATATGTGTGTGTATATATATATATATATATATATATACATACATACACCTGTATAGCTATTCATATAGTTATATAGCTATATATATATATTTATTTTATAATAACAATATCAGATATATATATATATACAAATATATATTTAATAATACAAACTACATTATTTTCAATGTAAAGAAAAAAGGAATTTAAAGTATGCGTAATGATCATTGGGATTCACAACTTTGGACTTACGTGACCAGGTTAGCACATATGGTGAATTTTTATCTTTAATGTGCATTATATACAGTAAAATCTTCTATTTTATCCATAGAATATATATATATATTACAGTATTTATAATAATTTTAAATAATTTGTATTAATATCTTTTAATAGTTTATATTTAATATTTCAATAACGCTCACTGAATATAGCAATTCTTCATGTGTGCTAACCCAAACGTGTTAGTCCTAATTTGTGAACCCTGATGCATGTTACACATAGTTTATATTCCTATGTTCTTCATATAGAAAATTATGTACTTTTTATTATTAAAATATATTTATATATATCTGATGCTGTTCATGTAAAATACATATCTATACCTATTAATTTATAGGATTAGCTATATAGGTATAGGTATATACAAATATATATAGAAATATGTATTTACAATAAAAAAGTACATTATCCTGTAAGTGAAGAACATTGGAATGCGAAACATGTACCGTACATAAACAGTAAAACACATAAATACTTATACATATGTACACACATATATATGCATACATACAGATATTAGACATGTGTATTATGTATATAGATTTTAAAGCCCTTTGCGGCCCTTTTTTCCAAACACTTTTTATACTATCTATCTTTGAGCCCTTATAATTTTAATATATTTTTTTTAAAGAATTTTTATCAGACAGTGTTTATGATTGTAACTGTACTTTTAAATGTATTTATGTTGTGTTTTATGCAACTTTTTTTCTTCCCCTACCCTTTACGCAAGCTCTGACTTCGTGCTAACCAGGGGCTCCATTTCATATGCGGTGTCGCCTGCAAAAGCTTGCGCCGCCGGTTTTTACGCACTTTTGGTATTACATATATACGGCGTAGCATACAACATATGCACGTATATTTCACCCGTCGGCCGTATTTTTTTCTCTCCTAGATTGACATAGAATAGCCACGCAATTTGGTATCCAATATACAGTGTAATGTGTTACGCGCGCATAATTCAGAAAATCGACTCCTTTCTCATCTCGCCACACATTGCAGGTGCAGCAACCCCTGTACTGACTAAAAAAACAACGTAACTCCCTGGAAGCCTTAACAAACACATACATTTAAGCAGCGTCTCAAATAGTTAACCCCTTAACGACCAAGGACGTACACCACACGTCCTCAAAAAAATACAGTTAATGACCGTGGACGTGTGGCGTACGTCCTTGGTCTGGAAAGCAGCTGGAAGCGATCCTGCACGCTTCCAGTTGCTTTCCGGTTATTGCAGTGATGCCTCGATATCGAGGCATGCTGCAATAACTTTTTTTAGCAATCCGGTGCAGAGAGAGCCACTCTGTGGCCCTCTCTGCACCGGACATCACCGGCTAAATCCGTTGGTGGGTGGGAGCCGGTTCGGGAGGCGGGTGGCGGCCATCGATGGCCCTGATGATGTGGAGGGGGGCGGGATCGTGGGCGGGGGTGAGCGGGGGCGCGCACATGCACGGGGAGGGAGCGGGTGGGAACCGCTCCACTACAGAAAAATAAAGTATTAAAAGTTTTAAAAAAGTAGACAATATTTATATAAAACTACATCAGTCAGGGGGTGGGGGATTGGTCTGTGTGGGGGGGAAGCTACACTACAGAAAAAGAAGATAAAAAAAAAACAAAAAAAAAAACATCTCTTGCAAACTGGGTACTGGCAGACAGCTGCCAGTACCCAAGATGGCCCCCAATAAGGCAGAGGGGGAGGGTTAGAGAGCTGTTTTGGGGGGGGGGATCCTTCAAAGTAGCATATGTAAATATGCTAAAAAAAACTTTTATTTAAAAAAAAAAAACAAAAAACTTTTATTTTAGTACTAGCAGACTTTCTGCCAGTACTTAAGATGGCGGGGACAATTGTGGTGTGGGGGAGGGAAGGGAGCGGTTTGGGAGGGATCAGGGGTCTGATGTGTCAGGTGGGAGGCTGATCTCTACACTAAAGCTAAAATTAACCCTGCAAGCTCCCTACAAACTACCTAATTAACCCCTTCACTGCTAGCCATAATACACGTGTGATGCGCAGCAGCACTTTGCGGCCTTCTAATTACCAAAAAGCAACGCCAAAGTCATATATATCTGTTATTTCTGAACAAAGGGGATCCCAGAGAAGCATTTACAACCATTTGTGCCATAATTACACAAGCTGTTTGTAAATAATTTCAGTGAGAAACCTAAAATTGTGAAAAACTTTGCGTTTTTTTTAATTTGATTGCATTTGGCGGTGAAATGGTGGCATGAAATATACCAAAATGGGCCTAGATCAATACTTGGGGTTGTCTACTAAACTACACTGAAGCTAAAATTAACCCTAGAAGCTCCCTACATGCTCCCTAATTAACCCCTTCACTGCTGGGCATAATACACGTGTGGTGCGCAGTCGCATTTAGCAGCCTTCTAATTAGTAAAAAGCAAAGCCAAAGCCATATATGTCTGCTATTTATGAACAAAGGGGATCCCAGAGAAGCATTTACAACCATTTATGCTATAATTGCATAAGTTGTTTGTAAATAATTTCAGTGAGAAACCTAAAGTTTGTGAAAAAAATTGTGAAAAAGTGAACAATGTTTTTTATTTGATCGCATTTGGCGGTGAAATGGTGGCATGAAATATACCAAAATGGGCCTAGATCAATACTTTGGGATGTCTTCTAAAAAAAAATATATACATGTCAATGGATATTCAGGGATTCCTGAAAGATATCAGTGTCCCAATGTAACTATCGCTAATTTTGAAAAAAAGTGGTTTGGAAATAGCAAAGTGCTACTTGTATTTATGGCCCTATAACTTGCAAAAAAAGCAAAGAACATGTAAACATTGGGTATTTCTAAACTCAGGACAAAATTTAGAAACTATTTAGCATATGTTTTTTTTGGTGGTTGTAGATGTGAAACAGATATTGGGGGTCAAAGTTAGAAAAAGTGTGTTTTTTTCAATTTTTTCCTCATATTTTATAATTTTTTTATAGTACATTATAAGATATGATGAAAATAATGGTATATTTTGAAAGTCCATTTAATGGCGAGAAAAACGGTATATAATATGTGTGGGTACATTAAATGAGAAAGGGGAAAATTACAGCTAAACACAAACACCGCAGAAATGTAAAAATAGCCTTGGTCCCAAACAGACAGAAAATGGAAAAGTGCTGTGGTCATTAAGGGGTTATAGGGACAGTATACTATGAGATTTGTTTTTTTAAGCTTTATTTGTGTATTTGAAATAGCTGATTTTGTATTTTGAAGCCACAACCTAATCAAATGCATGGAGCTTGTAGGTATAATCAGATCTCATTACTTTATCACATTGTGTACATATACTTGCTTATTTACTTTATATTTCTTCTTAAAACAATCACCAATACTTGGAGAGAACAATGGGCAATCATAATTGTATTACCTTTATCTCTTTAGAACCCATTGGGAGTGTAATTTATTCTACTGTTAACATAGCTTGGCATTGATGCTACAATATATAATGGGGCAGTCAAGTCCAAAGAAAACCTTCTTGTTTCAAATAGGGCATGTCATTTCAAACAACTTTCTTATTTAATTCGAACACCAATTTTGCTTTGTTCTCTTGGTATTCTTAGTTGAAAGATAAACCTAGGATCGCTCATATGATAATTTCTAAGACCTTGAAGGCCGCCTCTTTGCAATTGTGTAAAACAAATCACAAACACAACCTCTCACCTGCAGCCTTAAAACACCTGATAATGCACACCTATCGGTAACATCAGTATTATATATACCCATGTGTCAATTTATATTGGATGTGAGATACATTGATTTACATCTTAGAAGTGAATATTACTATAAGTACCCTTCATAAACAACTATTGTGGATGTGAGTTATAGTACAAGAATATGTCATACACATGATAATATTACTTGTTATTGCCATTTCCACACAGGTCATATTATATGTTTTAAAAATACTAGTGTAATAAAACACACCTTACATGAATGTGTATGACAATGACATGGTAAATAACAGAGGACAAGGTTTATGGTGAACTATAATAATATTGATTTATTTTGGGCTTCTTGGATGAGGGAGCGGAGGTGCCTGTAGTGGATTTCCTTGTTTTCCTGGTTTTAGAAGATTCTAAAGTTTCTGCTGGGGTGCTGGCCACAGATGATAGGATGGAGGCAGTGTCCTGCTGGTGTGTAAAGTGCTCAACCAACACACCCAAAAGTTGATTTTGTTATCTCCATCTATTGTCCATTTGCATCTGCATATCAGACAGAATTTGCATAATCTGTGACAGGTTCTGAACACTTGCACTTAACAATGCTGCCATGTCCCTCTGCAACTCTATGCTACATTGTTGTATCCTCTCTTGCCTCCTGAAGAACCTCTCTTGACCTCTTTGTATGCTCTCAGTGCTTGTTATGAGCCTCCTCTGGAGTGCAATATATTCCTCACCCAGGGGAGAATACAATGCATCCACAGGCTCTCGAACAACAGGCCTTCTAGTTGCTTGTGGGGCATGTTCACCTGCATCTGCTTGTGCTTGTGAGGCAGGTTCAGCTGCATCTGCTTGTGGGGCAGGTTCAGCTGCATCTGATTGTGCTTGTGGGGCAAGTTCAGCTGCATCTGCTTGTGGGGCAGGTTCAGCTGCAGCTGCTTGTGCTTGTGGGGCAGGTTCAGCTGCATCTGCTTGTGCTTGTGGGGCAGGTTCAGCTGCACCTGCTTGTACTTGAGGTGCAGCTGTAGTTTCGGATATATTTCCATCTGCAGATGGTGGAGCTCGTCCAATGGATGAGGATTGGAGAGGTCATCTCATGGATGAGGATGGTGGAGCTCGTCCAATGGATGAGGATGGGGGAGGTCATCCCATGGATGAGGATGGGGGAGATCGTCCCATGGATGAGGATGGGGGAGATCGTCCCATGGATGAGGATGGGGGAGATCATCCCATGGATGGGGATGGGGGAGATCGTCCCATGGATGAGGGAGGTCGTCCCATGGATGAGGATGGGGGAGCTCTCATGGTTGATTGATAGTCCCACTGATGATCAGTGTGTGACCACTCAGCCTCTCCAATTGGCACTTCTTGTGACATAGTCTGTGGGTAAAATACATGACTGACATGAGATTGTGTTGTGTGTGTGTGGGGGGGTAAATACATGGACCCTTTGTGGCTGTCTTGGCTCCCCCTCAAAGCAAAAGGAAGGATATTCCTCTGGCCATGAATCTTGCCAGGGGTCATATGTCAATGGCGGCATCACTCCTGGGTCCACAACTGAAGCCATCCAACCATGCTCATGCCTGAGAGCCTACTGTTCTAGCGGTTGCCTTAAGACTGGTGGTGGTGGTGGCAGTGGCATGGATGTTTGCATCCTCGTGACAGGAGGTTCTGTGGAGGAGTCAAAGGATGAGAGGGATTAGTACAGTAAGATATATGTCCATGTGGGCATACAATTACATGTGGCTTGTGGTCTGTGTTACTCTGAGACATGTTAGTATTGCACTATTCCACCTCATATCATGAATTGCATTTTGTTAAGTAGCAGTAATGTCAAGTATAATTGTAGATGTTTTTGTTAGTACGCCAAATACCATGCTCCTCATTGTGTACATGAATGCGTTATATTAAAGGATGCTATATCTCAAATACATATAATACTGGTGTGTTGGATGTTACTTACCAGCATGCTGTGCTGTGGTTGCAGCCCCTGAGTCACAAGCCCCTGGAAGTCTATGGACTGCTGTGATACTCAGGGACCTGTGTATCATCTCCTGCTAGGTATTATACTCTATATCCAGGGATGGACCACCGCCTGTTCCCTTCTGGTGCATAGCTTACTGCCCCATCTTTTCTTTGACCCGTCTCTTGCAGTCATTCCAGCACTTTTTCAGGCCCTCAACAGTCCTCCTCTGTGGAGCCACACTGTTGACGGCATCCTCTACCGCCAACCATGCCGTTTTTCTCTTTTTGGCAATGCCTTTGCCCTTCTCCTGCCAGAAGAGGGCACTGTAATTGTCCATGATGGCCTGGACAAGGGCAACATTTTCCGCAAATGAGAAGTTGGGACATCTCAGCCTCTCATCCTCCATGGCCACTTAGCTTCTTCCCTGCGATGTCCCTGGTCTGGGTTCCTCCCTATCCTCTCCCTCCTCCCCCCTTTTGTCCCCATGTGTACCCTCTGTCCCTCTCCTGGATGTGCCTACTCTCTGGGGCTCTCTGACATCTTCCCTACCATCATCCCTTCTGATTCTCCCTCTCCCCACTCCACTTACTCCCTGACGGGGACCCCACTGCTTCTCCTGTCCTCTCCAATACTCCTCTCCCTGCCACTCCTCTTCGCTCCTCCCCTCCTCCCTACCTCTCCCTGCCATCCTCAAACTAAATCACACACTCACAGTTAAATCACACACAATCACAACCAAACACTCAGCCTATCACACTGTAAAATTCAAATAAAATATGTGTGAGGTGTTAGAAAAAAAAGTGTGGTGTATTTGTATATGTATGTATGCAATGTGTGCAATATGTAAGAATATGTGTAAGTGTACAAGCTTACTCAACAACAATGTGACCTAACTAACTCCTCTGTTTGTGCCTCTCTCTCTCTCTCTACTCTGACTAATCCTCCACTCCAGTGTAGCAACGAACAATCCAAACACACTGAAAAAAATGGTGGCTGCGCATGGGTTTATATATGAATTTGAATATCGTAATTATGTGTCACATTTTTATTTGAATTCCGAGTTCGTTTTTACACGTGTTAACCTAATTTGCATAAACTACTCTTTATTGACACTTTCCGTGGACACAAGACTGGCGCAAGTTACTTGCGACAAAAAACAGAATTTATGTTTACCTGATAAATTTCTTTCTCCAACGGTGTGTCCGGTCCACGGCGTCATCCTTACTTGTGGGATATTCTCTTCCCCAACAGGAAATGGCAAAGAGCCCAGCAAAGCTGGTCACATGATCCCTCCTAGGCTCCGCCTACCCCAGTCATTCGACCGACGTTAAGGAGGAATAATAGCATAGGAGAAACCATATGGTACCGTGGTGACTGTAGTTAAAGAAAATAAATTATCAGACCTGATTAAAAAACCAGGGCGGGCCGTGGACCGGACACACCGTTGGAGAAAGAAATTTATCAGGTAAACATAAATTCTGTTTTCTCCAACATCGGTGTGTCCGGTCCACGGCGTCATCCTTACTTGTGGGAACCAATACCAAAGCTTTAGGACACGGATGAAGGGAGGGAGCAAATCAGGTCACCTAAATGGAAGGCACCACGGCTTGCAAAACCTTTCTCCCAAAAATAGCCTCAGAAGAAGCAAAAGTATCAAACTTGTAAAATTTGGTAAAAGTGTGCAGTGAAGACCAAGTCGCTGCCCTACATATCTGATCAACAGAAGCCTCGTTCTTGAAGGCCCATGTGGAAGCCACAGCCCTAGTGGAATGAGCTGTGATTCTTTCGGGAGGCTGCCGTCCGGCAGTCTCGTAAGCCAATCTGATGATGCTTTTAATCCAAAAAGAGAGAGAGGTAGAAGTTGCTTTTTGACCTCTCCTTTTACCTGAATAAACAACAAACAAGGAAGATGTTTGTCTAAAATCCTTTGTAGCATCTAAATAGAATTTTAGAGCGCGAACAACATCCAAATTGTGCAACAAGCGTTCCTTCTTTGAAACTGGTTTCGGACACAGAGAAGGTACGATAATCTCCTGGTTAATGTTTTTGTTAGAAACAACTTTTGGAAGAAAACCAGGTTTAGTACGTAAAACCACCTTATCTGCATGGAACACCAGATAAGGAGGAGAACACTGCAGAGCAGATAATTCTGAAACTCTTCTAGCAGAAGAAATTGCAACTAAAAACAAAACTTTCCAAGATAATAACTTAATATCAACGGAATGTAAGGGTTCAAACGGAACCCCCTGAAGAACTGAAAGAACTAAATTGAGACTCCAAGGAGGAGTCAAAGGTTTGTAAACAGGCTTGATTCTAACCAGAGCCTGAACAAAGGCTTGAACATCTGGCACAGCTGCCAGTTTTTTGTGAAGTAACACCGACAAGGCAGAAATCTGTCCCTTCAGGGAACTTGCCGATAATCCTTTTTCCAATCCTTCTTGAAGGAAGGATAGAATCCTAGGAATCTTAACCTTGTCCCAAGGGAATCCTTTAGATTCACACCAACAGATATATTTTTTCCAAATTTTGTGGTAAATCTTTCTAGTTACAGGCTTTCTGGCCTGAACAAGAGTATCGATAACAGAATCTGAGAAACCTCGCTTCGATAAAATCAAGCGTTCAATCTCCAAGCAGTCAGCTGGAGTGAAACCAGATTCGGATGTTCGAACGGACCCTGAACAAGAAGGTCTCGTCTCAAAGGTAGCTTCCAAGGTGGAGCCGATGACATATTCACCAGATCTGCATACCAAGTCCTGCGTGGCCACGCAGGAGCTATCAAGATCACCGACGCCCTCTCCTGATTGATCCTGGCTACCAGCCTGGGGATGAGAGGAAACGGCGGGAACACATAAGCTAGTTTGAAGGTCCAAGGTGCTACTAGTGCATCCACTAGAGCCGCCTTGGGATCCCTGGATCTGGACCCGTAGCAAGGAACTTTGAAGTTCTGACGAGAGGCCATCAGATCCATGTCTGGAATGCCCCATAGTTGAGTGACTTGGGCAAAGATTTCCGGATGGAGTTCCCACTCCCCCGGATGCAATGTCTGACGACTCAGAAAATCCGCTTCCCAATTTTCCACTCCCGGGATGTGGATAGCAGACAGGTGGCAGGAGTGAGACTCCGCCCATAGAATAATCTTGGTCACTTCTTCCATCGCTAGGGAACTCCTTGTTCCCCCCTGATGGTTGATGTACGCAACAGTCGTCATGTTGTCTGATTGAAACCGTATGAACTTGGTCCTCGCTAGCTGAGGCCAAGCCTTGAGAGCATTGAATATCGCTCTCAGTTCCAGAATATTTATCGGTAGAAGAGATTCTTCCCGAGACCAAAGACCCTGAGCTTTCAGGGATCCCCAGACCGCGCCCCAGCCCATCAGACTGGCGTCGGTCGTGACAATGACCCACTCTGGTCTGCGGAATGTCATCCCTCGTGACAGGTTGTCCAGGGACAGCCACCAACGGAGTGAGTCTCTGGTCCTCTGATTTACTTGTATCTTTGGAGACAAGTCTGTATAGTCCCCATTCCACTGACTGAGCATGCACAGTTGTAATGGTCTTAGATGAATGCGCGCAAAAGGAACTATGTCCATTGCCGCTACCATCAACCCGATCACTTCCATGCACTGAGCTACGGAAGGAAGAGGAACGGAATGAAGTATCCGACAAGAGTCCAGAAGTTTTGTCTTTCTGGCCTCTGTTAGAAAAATCCTCATTTCTGAGGAGTCTATAATTGTTCCCAAGAAGGGAACCCTTGTTGACGGGGATAGAGAACTCTTTTCCACGTTCACTTTCCAGCCGTGAGATCTGAGAAAGGCCAGGACGATGTCCGTGTGAGCCTTTGCTCGAGGGAGGGACGACGCTTGAATCAGAATGTCGTCCAGGTAAGGTACTACTGCAATGCCCCTTGGTCTTAGCACCGCTAGAAGGGACCCTAGTACCTTTGTGAAAATCCTTGGAGCAGTGGCTAATCCGAAAGGAAGCGCCACAAACTGGTAATGTTTGTCCAGGAATGCAAACCTTAGGAACCGATGATGTTCCTTGTGGATAGGAATATGTAGATACGCATCCTTTAAATCCACCGTGGTCATGAATTGACCTTCCTGGATGGAAGGAAGGATAGTTCGAATGGTTTCCATCTTGAACGATGGGACCTTGAGAAATTTGTTTAAGATCTTGAGATCTAAGATTGGTCTGAACGTTCCCTCTTTTTTGGGAACTATGAACAGATTGGAGTAGAACCCCATCCCTTGTTCTCTTAATGGAACAGGATGAATCACTCCCATTTTTAACAGGTCTTCTACACAATGTAAGAACGCCTGTCTTTTTATGTGGTCTGAAGACAACTGAGACCTGTGGAACCTCCCCCTTGGGGGAAGTCCCTTGAATTCCAGAAGATAACCCTGGGAGACTATTTCTAGCGCCCAAGGATCCAGAACATCTCTTGCCCAAGCCTGAGCGAAGAGAGAGAGTCTGCCCCCCACCAGATCCGGTCCCGGATCGGGGGCCAATATTTCATGCTGTCTTGGTAGCAGTGACAGGTTTCTTGGCCTGCTTTCCCTTGTTCCAGCCTTGCATTGGTCTCCAAGCTGGCTTGGCTTGAGAAGTATTACCCTCTTGCTTAGAGGACGTAGCACTTTGGGCTGGTCCGATTTTACGAAAGGGACGAAAATTAGGTCTATTTTTTGCCTTGAAAGGCCTATCCTGAGGAAGGGCGTGGCCCTTACCCCCAGTGATATCAGAGATAATCTCTTTCAAGTCAGGGCCAAACAGCGTTTTCCCCTTGAAAGGAATGTTTAGTAGCTTGTTCTTGGAAGACGCATCAGCCGACCAAGATTTCAACCAAAGCGCTCTGCGCGCCACAATAGCAAACCCAGAATTCTTAGCCGCTAACCTAGCCAATTGCAAAGTGGCGTCTAGAGTGAAAGAATTAGCCAATTTGAGAGCATTGATTCTGTCCATAATCTCCTCATAAGGAGGAGAATCACTATCGAGCACCTTTATCAGTTCATCAAACCAGAAATATGCAGCTGTAGTGACAGGGACAATGCATGAAATGGGTTGTAGAAGGTAACCCTGCTGAACAAACATCTTTTTAAGCAAACCTTCTAATTTTTTATCCATAGGATCTTTGAAAGCACAACTATCCTCTATGGGTATAGTGGTGCGTTTGTTTAAAGTAGAAACCGCTCCCTCGACCTTGGGGACTGACTGCCATAAGTCCTTTCTGGGGTCGACCATAGGAAACAATTTTTTAAATATGGGGGGAGGGACGAAAGGAATACCGGGCCTTTCCCATTCTTTATTAACAATGTCCGCCACCCGCTTGGGTATAGGAAAAGCTTCTGGGAGCCCCGGCACCTCTAGGAACTTGTCCATTTTACATAGTTTCTCTGGGATGACCAACTTTTCACAATCATCCAGAGTGGATAATACCTCCTTAAGCAAAATGCGGAGATGTTCCAACTTAAATTTAAATGTAATCACATCAGATTCAGCCTGATGAGAAATGTTCCCTGAATCAGTAATTTCTCCCTCAGACAAAACCTCCCTGGCCCCCTCAGATTGGGTTAGGGGCCCTTCAGAGATATTAATATCAGCGTCGTCATGCTCTTCAGTAACTAAAACAGAGCAGCCACGCTTACGCTGACAAGGGTTCATTTTGGCTAAAATGTTTTTGACAGAATTATCCATTACAGCCGTTAATTGTTGCATAGTAAGGAGTATTGGCGCGCTAGATGTACTAGGGGCCTCCTGAGTGGGCAAGACTCGTGTAGACGAAGGAGGGAATGATGCAGTACCATGCTTACTCCCCTCACTTGAGGAATCATCTTGGGCATCATTGTCATTATCACATAAATCACATTTATTTAAATGAATAGGAATTCTGGCTTCCCCACATTCAGAACACAGTCTATCTGGTAGTTCAGACATGTTAAACAGGCATAAACTTGATAAGAAAGTACAAAAAACGTTTTAAAATAAAACCGTTACTGTCACTTTAAATTTTAAACTGAACACACTTTATTACTGCAATTGCGAAAAAACATGAAGGAATTGTTCAAAAATCACCAAATTTTCACCACAGTGTCTTAAAGCCTTAAAAATATTGCACACCAAATTTGGAAGCTTTAACCCTTAAAATAACGGAACCGGAGCCGTTTTAAGCTTTAACCCCTTTACAGTCCCTGGTATCTGCTTTGCTGAGACCCAACCAAACCCAAAGGGGAATACGATACCAAATGACGCCTTCAGAAAGTCTTTTCTAAGTATCAGAGCTCCTCTCACATGCGACTGCATGCCATGCCTCTCAAAAACAAGTGCGCCACACCGGCGCGAAAATGAGACTCTGCTTATGCTTTGGGAAAGCCCCTAAGAAATAAGGTGTCTAATACAGTGCCTGCCGATATTATTATATCAAAATACCCAGATAAAATGATTCCTCAAGGCTAAATATGTGTTAATAATGAATCGATTTAGCCCAGAAAAGTCTACAGTCTAAATAAGCCCTTGTGAAGCCCTTATTTACGATCGTAATAAATATGGCTTACCGGATCCCATAGGGAAAATGACAGCTTCCAGCATTACATCGTCTTGTTAGAATGTGTCATACCTCAAGCAGCAAGAGACTGCACACTGTTCCCCCAACTGAAGTTAATTGCTCTCAACAGTCCTGTGTGGAACAGCCATGGATTTTAGTTACGGTTGCTAAAATCATTTTCCTCATACAAACAGAAATCTTCATCTCTTTTCTGTTTCTGAGTAAATAGTACATACCAGCACTATTTCAAAATAACAAACTCTTGATTGAATAATAAAAAACTACAGTTAAACACTAAAAAACTCTAAGCCATCTCCGTGGAGATGTTGCCTGTACAACGGCAAAGAGAATGACTGGGGTAGGCGGAGCCTAGGAGGGATCATGTGACCAGCTTTGCTGGGCTCTTTGCCATTTCCTGTTGGGGAAGAGAATATCCCACAAGTAAGGATGACGCCGTGGACCGGACACACCTATGTTGGAGAAAAGGGCTCGCTTCCATTGAGCCGTAATTAGGTTTGCATGCACTCGCAAACCGATAAATATGCTGTCGGAAGCAATATCGTTTATCGACTGTTTCCAATGTCGAGTTATACCTCAATATCGGCAGCCGGACCTCAGCTGACGAAAAGATCTTCGCGTCCCATAGAAAGTAATAGAAGCCATTAATTGATAAATTATACCAGGCTTCCAATGAAAGCGCTAAGCGTTAATACACTGCCGGAGGCTGTCAATACATTGAGAAATATTATACCCAGCTCTACTAGGTGTAAAGGAGGAAAAAGGAGCTTTTTGAGGCCTGTTTCTCATTGAAATTACAAATCACAAAAACATTTATGAGTGTTTCAATGTACATATTATATATGCTACATTTATTGGTCCTATGTATAAGAATATTTGCACCCATGTTTTCATAGACATATCAATATGTATGTACATAGAAAAATATATGCAAGCATATATCTACCTATTCAAAATGAAACCTTTGCCCAGGGATGCTATAAATATTCTCAATACATATAGAAATATAATTATATCTAATAATAATATTGTCCTACATGTATATATGTATGATAATTGTGTGTATATATATATATATATATATATATATATATATATATATATATATATATATATATATATATATATATATATATTTGACCTATATAAATCATATAATTTCAATAATTACTTTTAATTGTTAAAGGCTGATATATTTAAATAGAAAAATATAATAATTACATTCAGTGTCTTTGAATTTCTGATATGTAACTATTGTTGAAATTATAGTTCATATCAAAAATAAAAGTCATGAGTAAGTATATACTTTCAAACTGTTAATTAAATTAAGGATTAGATGATTTGAAGATAAGCCCCCCCCCCCCCCCCCAAATGTTATTCATTGCCATCACCAGTTTCACATATAACAAGCAACACACAACTATAAAAAAACACCACACCTAGCCTAACCTCAGAACAGATATTTCAAAATGCAGGGTGAGAGAGAAGCTGACAATGCTGAAGTTAGACAGCGTAGGCCTGACATCCCCAGAGTGAGGCTGGATATAGAAACCCTGAATGAGCAGCAGGTGGTTGAAAGTTTCAGGCTCACCAGGGAGAAAATATATCAGTTATATGCCCTGTAGCAAGATAGGCTGGAAAGCCATGGCTATTTAAGCAGGTCTGTCCCTGGAATGACCAAACTACTAGGGGCACTTCATTTTTTGGCTTCTGGATCCTTTCAGGTGACAGGGGGCATTGTAACTGGGTTGCATAAGTCCACTTTTTCTAAGCATCTTTCACAAGTTCTTGATGGACTTGATGATAATTGCAGAAATTATTTTTTTTCCCACATCACCCAGAGGTTGGCGTGATGTTAAGAGGGACTTTTTTCTTTTAGGTGGCATACCCGATGTCCTTGGGGCCATTGACTACACTCATATTGGCCTAAGACCCCTGTGCGCAGGGAGATAATATTTAGGAATCGGAAACACTTCCACTCCTTAAATGTGCAGATTATATGCGATACAAACATGCGTATATTAAATGTCATGGCAGGGTTTCCAGGAAGTAGCCATGATGCCTACATCCTCAGGAATTCTAGTGTGTGGAGATTGTTTGAGACAAATCAAATGCCTGAAGGACATCTACTCGGTACGTGTTTATGTACATATTATGATGCCTTCATGTGTCCAATGTTTTCACATTTTATTGTTTCATTGCTTTATAATCCTTTATGTATGTGTCTAAGGGGGTGTAATTGTTTAAATAAATAAAATGTTAATCATTTCAAAAGATTTATATTAACTATGTCATAGTTAGTAAGACATATACATAACATTATTTTATGTCATACATTGAAAGATGTGCTTGAATATAAATATATTTATATATGTAAAAAGATTTAAAGATTTATAATATCAAACCAGAAATGTAGTTAGCTCATTAGTATTTGATTTGTATTCACATTATATATTATAATCATATTTCTTGTTGTTTTAATACAGATATTATGAAGCACATATCAGAACACGTGCTATAATAGAAAGACTGTTTGGTGTTTTAAAAATGCGCTTTCGCTGCCTGGACAGATCAGGGGGAAATCTCCAATACAGTCCTGAAAAAGCAATAACAATCATAGTGTCATGTTGCTATCTACATAACATGGCACAGGAGCATGGGATGTTGAACGATTTACTTCCACCACCACAGCCCCCAGGTGAAATCTTTGAGCCTGATGTAATTTATCATCCCCAACCACTCAATGCCCATTTGGAGAGAACTGAACTATTCAAAATTTATTTTCAGGTATTTTTGTAGTATTGTAATGAGACCTTTGAGTTATTTATTATTATGTTTCTTTAAAAATACACATTTGTTTCTTTTAATGTTTTACAGATTGAAGATTGTCAGTTACAGATTCTCAGAAATGGAATACCACTCCCCTTCCTCTCGCCTCATCCTTATATTTACCACATTTTCCCTAAATAAATGTGTACTTTACTCAAATATAGTCATGGTGAATGTTTCTTTATTTCCAGCTATGTACTAATCAATGCATTCGTCTTTAAAGGGACCTAAAAATATCTCTTCTCTTATGATTTATGTATAACATAATTATCTAAAATCTCATTTTAATTATAGTCCAAATATTACTTTGTTCTCTTGGTATCATTTTTTTTAAAGAGCAGCAATGCACTCCTGGTTAATAAAAATGAGTACATGGGTGAGCCAATGACAACCAGGATATATATGTTGCCAACAATAAACAGCTCCAACATAGGTTATATGCTGCTTCTGATCTTACCTAGATAAAACTATAATCAAAGGATACTAAGGCCTAGATTTAGAGTTGGGCGGTAGCCGTGAAAACCAGCGTTAGAGGCTCCTAACGCTGGTTCTTACCGCCCTCTGGTATTTGGAGTCAGTCAGGAAAGGGTCTAACGCTCACTTTCCAGCCGCGACTTTTCCATACCGCAGATCCCCTTACGTCATTTGCGTATCCTATCTTTTCAATGTGATCTTTCTAACGCCGTTATTTAGAGTCGTGGCTGAAGTGAGCGTTAGAAATCTAACGACAAAACTCCAGCCGCAGAAAAAAGTCAGTAGTTAAGAGCTTTCTGGGCTAACGCCGGTTTATAAAGCTCTTAACTACTGTGCTCTAAAGTACACTAACACCCATAAACTACCTATGTACCCCTAAACCGAGGTCCCCCCACATCGCCGCCACTCGATTAAACTTTTTAACCCCTATTCTGCCGACCGCCACCTAGGTTATCCTTATGTACCCCTAATCTGCTGCCCCTAACACTATATTATATTTATTAACCCCTAATCTGCCCCCCTCAACGTCGCCTCCACCTGCCTACACTTACTTATTAACCCCTAATCTGCCTAGCGGACCGCACCGCTACTATAATAAAGTTATTAACCCCTAATCCGCCTCACTCCCGCCTCAATAACCCTATAATAAATAGTATTAACCCCTAATCTGCCCTCCCTAACATCGCCGACACCTAACTTCAATTATTAACCCCTAATCTGCCGACCGAATCTCGCCGTTACTGTAATAAATGGATTAACCCCTAAAGCTAAGTCTAACCCTAACACTAACACCCCCCTAAGTTAAATATAATTTAAATCTAACGAAATAAATTAACTCTTATTAAATAAATTATTCATATTTAAAGCTAAATACTTACCTGTAAAATAAACCCCAATATAGCTACAATATAAATTAATTATATTATAGCTATTTTAGGATTAATATTTATTTTACAGGCAACTTTGTAATTATTTTAACCAGGTACAATAGCTATTAAATAGTTAAGAACTATTTAATAGCTACCTAGTTAAAATAATTACAAAATTACCTGTAAAATAAATCCTAACCTAAGTTACAATTAAACCTAACACTACACTATCAATAAATTAATTAAATACAATACCTACAATTATCTACAATTAAACCTAACACTACACTATCAATAAATAAATTAAATACAATTCCTACAAATAAATACAATGAAATAAACGAACTAAAGTACAAAAAATAAAAAAGAACTAAGTTACAAAAAATAAAAAAATATTTACAAACATTAGAAAAATATTACAACAATGTTAAACTAATTACACCTACTCTAAGCCCCCTAATAAAATAACAAAGACCCCCAAAATAAAAAAATGCCCTACCCTATTCTAAATTACAAAAGTTCAAAGCTCTTTTACCTTACCAGCCCTTAAAAGGGCCCTTTGCGGGGCATGCCCCAAAGAATTCAGCTCTTTTGCCTGTAAAAAACAAACATACAATACCCCCCCAACATTACAACCCACCACCCACATACCCCTAATCTAACCCAAACCCCCCTTAAATAAACCTAACACTAAGCCCCTGAAGATCTTCCTACCTTGTCTTCACCTCACCGGGTTCACCAATCGGTCCAGAAGAGGGTCCGAAGTCTTGATTTAAGCCACAAGCGGGGGGCTGAAGTGTGACGTCCATCCTCGGGCTGAAGTCTGGATCCAAGCGGCAAATGAAGAAGTCCATCTTCGGGAAGAAATCTTCATCCTATCCGGGCAGAAGAGGACATCCGGACCGGCAAACATCTTCATCCAAGCCGCATCTTCTATGTTGTTCCATCGAGTGACGAGTGGCTGATCTTGAAGACCTCCGGCGCAGATCCATCCTCTTCCTTCGACGTCCAACTGAAGAATGAAGGTTCCTTTAAGGGACGTCATCCAAGATGGCGTCCGTCGAATTCCGATTGGCTGATCGGAACAGCCAATAGAATGCGAGCTCAATCTGATTGGCTGATTGGATCAGCCAATCGGATTGAACTTGAATCTGATTGGCTGATTCCATCAGCCAATCAGAATTTTCCTACCTTAATTCCGATTGGCTGATAGAATCCTATCAGCCAATCGGAATTCGAGGGACGCCATCTTGGATGACGTCCCTTAAAGGAACCTTCATTCTTCAGTTGGCTCGTCATCCGATGGAACAACATAGAAGATGCGGCTTGGATGAAGATGTTTGCCGGTCCGGATGTCCTCTTCTGCCCGGATAGGATGAATATTTCTTCCCGAAGATTGACTTCTTCATTTGCCGCTTGGATCCAGACTTCAGCCCGAGGATGGACGTCACTCTTCAGCCCCCACTTTGGCTTGGATCAAGACTTCGGACCCTCTTCTGGACCGATCGGTGAACCCGGTGAGGTGAAGACAAGGTAGGAAGATCTTCAGGGGCTTAGTGTTTTTTTAAGGGGGGTTTGGGTTAGATTAGGGGTATGTATGTTTTTTTTTTACAGGCAAAAGAGCTGAATTCTTTGGGGCATGCCCCGCAAAGGGCCCTTTTAAGGGCTGGTAAGGTAAAAGAGCTTTGAACTTTTGTAATTTAGAATAGGGTAGGGCATTTTTTTTAATTTGGGGGTCTTTGTTATTTTATTAGGGGGCTTAGAGTAGGTGTAATTAGTTTAAAATTGTTGTAATATTTTTCTAATGTTTGTAAATATTTTTTTATTTTTTGTAACTTAGTTCTTTTTTATTTTTTGTACTTTAGTTCGTTTATTTCATTGTATTTATTTGTAGGAATTGTATTTAATTTATTTATTGATAGTGTAGTGTTAGGTTTAATTGTAGATAATTGTAGGTATTGTATTTAATTAATTTATTGATAGTGTAGTGTTAGGTTTAATTGTAACTTAGGTTAGGATTTATTTTACAGGTAATTTTGTAATTATTTTAACTAGGTAGCTATTAAATAGTTCTTAACTATTTAATAGCTATTGTACCTGGTTAAAATAATTACAAAGTTGCCTGTAAAATAAATATTAATCCTAAAATAGCTACAATATAATTATAATTTATATTGTAGCTATATTAGGGTTTATTTTACAGGTAAGTATTTAGCTTTAAATATGAATAATTTATTTAATAAGAGTTAATTTATTTTGTTAGATTTAAATTATATTTAATTTAGGGGGGTGTTAAAGTTAGACTTAGCTTTAGGGGTTAATAAATTTATTAGAGTAGCGGTGAGCTCCTGTCGGCAGATTAGGGGTTAATACTTGAAGTTAGGTGTCGGCAATGTTAGGGAGGGCAGATTAGGGGTTAATACTATTTATTATAGGGTTATTGAGGCGGGAGTGAGGCGGATTAGGGGTAAATACATTTATTATAGTAGCGCTCAGGTCCGGTCGGCAGATTAGGGGTTAATAAGTGTAGTTAGGTGGAGGCGACGTTGGGGGCGGCAGATTAGGGGTTAATAAATATAATATAGGGGTTGGCGATGTTAGGGCAGCAGATTAGGGGTACATAGGGATAATGTAGGTGGCGGGGGTGTACGGAGCGGCAGATTAGGGGTTAAAAATAATATGCAGGGGTCAGCGATAGCGGGGGCGGTAGATTAGGGGTTAATAAGTGTAAGGTTAGGGGTGTTTAGACTCGGGGTACATGTTAGAGTGTTAGGTGCAGACTTAGGAAGTGTTTCCCCATAGGAAACAATGTGGCTGCGTTAGGAGCTGAACGCGGCTTTTTTGTAGGTGTTAGGTTTTTTTTCAGCTCAAACAGCCCCATTGTTTCCTATGGGGGAATCGTGCACGAGCACGTTTTTGAAGCTGGCCGCGTCCGTAAGCACCGCTGGTATCGAGAGTTGAAGTTGCGGTAAATATGCTATACGCTCCTTTTTTGGAGCCTAACGCAGCCATTCTGTGAACTCTAAATACCAGCGGTATTTAAAAGGTGCGGCCAGAAAAAAGCATGCGTAGCTAACGCACCCCTTTGGCCGCAAAACTCTAAATCTAGGCGTAAGGATATTAAGCAATATAAAGAATATAATTATATTAGATTTGCTTGTACATATATATGTTTTAGCAAAATAATGGAATCAAATATTTGTGTTATGTCACTTTAAATTAAGGGGATAGTGTATTACAAATAAATAATTAATGAGCCAGATAAATCATTCAATTCCAATCAACTTACATATGTACTCATAATAAATTTAATTTTGTTATGTTTCTTATTTCAATCATGTATTTAAAGGGACACTAACCCCAACATTTTTCTTTCATGATTCAGGTAGAGAATACAATTTTGAACAATATTCTAATGTATTTCTATGCTCTGATTTTCTTCATTCTTTAGATATCCTTTGTTGAAGAAATATCAATGCACATGGGTGAGCCAATCACACGAGGCATCTATGTGCAGCTACCAATCAGCAGCTACTGAGCCTATCTAGATATGCTTTTCAGCAAAGGATATCAGGAGAATGAAGCATATTAGATAATAGAAGTTAATTAGAAAGATGTTTAAAATTGAATATTCTTTCCAAATCATGAAAGAAACTTTTTGGGTTTCATGACCCTTTAAGATTAGGATCCGTTCCATTTAATGTTCAGCATCTGTGGTGCACTTGCTGATTGTTGCCTACATTTAGACAACATTTATCAAGCGCTCCCCGTGTGCAGAATCAAAATGGGTAGATTCCTAAGATAACATTCCTGTTTTACAAAATTACAGATGATAATGAAGTAAAATAGATTATAGGAGTACATATTTAATTATATAAATACTGCATGCTCTTATTCATGAGTTTAATTTTGAATAGACTATCCCTTTAAGAAATATGTCAGATGCTCATTTCAAAGAGACAAATCCATATATAATATAATCCTTCAAATAAACATACATTATCATTACATACAATCCCCTGATATTGCACAGTTGAATGGCATGGTTACCTGATAGAAAATAATATAGAAAAATAAGTCAAAGGAAATAAGTTGTTTATCATGAAGATGAGTTTTATTATTACAGATTTACCCTCATTCAAATGTAATTTTCAATGTGAAAATCATTGAACATATTTATTCAATACAAAACGATTACACATTAAAGTATAATGTGGCATAGTACTAATATTTATAAGATATATGTAATATCATGCCTGCTAAAGCAGATAATACATTTGCAATATTTAGACTATTAACCAAAACACATAAGTGCTAAATATTACATACTTCAAGAGATTTGAAGTATTCTCTTTAACATGGAGTTATTGAAACAATTTTAAAGTGCATAGTGCATTGGTCCCAGGGAGAGTCTGTGTCTGTTCATATGATGTCAATTCAATTGTATTAATCACCTCTATATCATGGCAATCACATATATGTTGTGCATACATTAGTGCTTAAATATCATAGAGATACATTTTTCTAATCAGTCTAAATATTTAATAATATTCTTGACAAAAAGGAGTGCATTAGTCATGATAGGTATTAGTCATGATATGTATAAGTTTCAGATATTACATTCAACACATGACTATAAGCATGAATGCAAAGTATTTGGCCATATCAACAGGAAGGAGTATTTACTATTCAACTCTTCTACAACTGGATAACCCTTATTAGCTTCATCTGAAGGAGCAAACAACATATGCTCGTGGAATATTAATCATAACATTAACACATGCTAGGTTAACTGATGTTAGATAGCATATACTGTATTTATTTCAGACACCTATCCTCAAGTATTCTTAAATGGCATAGTATTCTTGATAGAAGTACACATACATTTATTAACAATGTACACCTGCATATTAATTGACATCATGTGAAATAAAAATGAATAAATCTGGTAATATTTTGCTAATCAACAGCTATTAGAATAATATGGTAATATATATTTGAATTAAAAAAAATGTATGCATATTTATGAGATGGAAATCGCACTTAAAAAAGTGCTTTAGCGCAAAAATTAGATATGATATATCTTGGGGGGGAGAATATTAATTAATTCTTGCGGCAGGATTTGGACTTTGGAGGAGAGGTACTTGGGGGGGAAGTGTGGCGTCTTGTGCGCCTCCCACCAGCTGAATGTGAGGCTAACAGACGTGATTCAGGGTCCTGCAGGGAGATAACGGAGGATGTAAGCGAGGATGGAGTTTGCGGCCTATCCGCGAGCCTCTCCACTGCCTCTACCAGGCGGACAAGTGAGGCATTATGAATGTCCATTTGAGTCTGGATTCTGCGGAAAGCCTGCTGATGCTGGAGCCTGGACAGCCTAAGTTCTCTATATATCATCTTCTGTATATCATCCTGATGTGACTGTGCTGGACCCTGTTGTAGGCCTGGTGTCTCAGGAACAAATTGTTGGCTGGTTCCAGGGCTGTCTCTCTGTATTGTTGACTGCGAGGTTGTCTGTGATGGCACTGTTTGAAAAACATTGGTGGGTGCAGTGGGTGGTGGTGGTGTGGATTCCTGGTGTGCCATAGGAGTGGGAGGCATATAGTATAGATGATGCAGATCTGTATGCTGCTGTGGTGGGCGCATCATCTGCTTCGGTGAGTGCAGCTGTTGCTGTGAGTGCAGCTGTTGCGGTGGGTGCAGCTGTTGCGGTGGGTGCAGCTGTTGCGGTGGGTGCAGCTGTTGCGGTGGGTGCAGCTGTTGCGATGGGTGCATGTACTGCCAGTGTTGAGGAGGATGAGTCTGCTGGGGTTCATAACCCATAACATGGTATGTTGCCCCGAGGTAGATGGAGAAGGGCCTGACACATCCTTCACCTCATATGCCCTGGGCTGCTGCATATCACCTTCTAGGAGGCTGATATAGGAGCTAGTTTCCCCATAGACATCCTCCTCCTCCTCAGTGAATGTAGGATCATCCTACTGTGGTATTGGTGCAGCTTCATAGTTCTCCTGTTCGGAACCTACAAGAAAATATATGTATACAATAGTATCTAATAGAATATATTACTTTGTAGCATAACAATACAAACAATTAGATTTAAAATTGTTGTGTATATATGTACCTACATACATACACAGATACATACACACACATACACACATACATACATACATACATACATACATATAGTGTGTTTGGTATGAAATCCAAGCATATGTGACCATAACTGATGAATCTTTATAGATTTTGTCTTAAAGGAACATTGTAAATAACAGATTTATATGAAATGTTTAATACTATTGAATATTATATTATCAGTATCCATGCTTGTCGAAGCAGATATACTATACAGAGTGCTTGCTGAACATATTAAATACAACTATGTAAATTGATATTTGTAGCTAAAAGCAGATGGATATTTATGATCTAAAACATATATACAACTTATATTTGGTTATATTTAATATAGAATATTCACCTTCATACACCTCTTCAGCTGGCATAGAGGTGTCCATTGTCCTCTTTCATCCGTGAACAGCTTCACCCGAGATGGCATTGGACAGCATCTCCTCCCATGACTTCATGCAAATCTTCTTAGAAGGACCACCACCTGTCCCACGAACATATTTAGCCTGCTGCGCCATCTTGGCCTTGGTTTCCCTCCTGCCGTCATAATATCTATGTTTTATGCTGGCAGTAGAACGATTGCATTCTAAGCAGCTGACTGCCACTCGAATCTCCTCCCACAACTTGTTCCTGAAACCCGCCCTCAGGTTAGGGTTCTCCAGCTCAGGTGCCCTCTGCAAGTAGGCCTCAAAAAGAGCCTCCTTCTCCTCCTCTGAGTACCTCTACTCTATTAGCCTGACCTTCACACCTGAAGGGCCAGCAGAAACAGACTCTCCCTCCTGTGACTGGGGACCAGCCTTCTCTCCCTCCTCTGTCGATGCAGGCTGTGACAGGCTACCAACAGCCCCCCCCCCCACTTGCCATAGTCGGCCCCACTCTCCTTCTTCTTTGGGTGCCTAGTTGAGGCTGGCTCCTCCTCACTCCTCCCACCTCCACTCCTCTTCCACCCTCTCTCCTTCCCTCCTCTGCCAGGGTTTGAGGAAGGACAAATCCTCCACCCAAACCTCGGCTCCTAGACCTGTTCATACTCCTCCTTACTTCCCCCTCCCCCTCCCTCTATCCACCCTCTCCACTGCCCTCCTCCTAGCTACCCCCTCCCAACTCCACTAGGCCTATCCAACCCTTTCTTCTTCCTCCCTAACTCTAACCTAGCACTAAAGTTCCTAGCTTACCTACCTACACTAATTCACCTAACTAAACCCTAAATTAAATATCCCCAAAACTAACAACCTAACCTATCTAGGGATAAAGGGATGTAGATGAAAAATGGATGGGCTAAATAATAAAAAAAAGTATTATCATAAGGGATGCAAATGAAGAAAGTGATGGGCTATATAGTCAAATGAAAAAAAAAAAAAATGGGATGTAAAAAAAAAGGATGGGCAAAATGTATAAATGAAAAAAAAGTGTAATAAAGTTATAGTGGGGATGGGTAGTTTAAGGGGAGATGGGAAGTGGGATAAGGGGGTTAATGAAATGAGTAATAAAGGAAGATGGGGATATGAGGGTTAATGAAATAAAAAAAGATGTGAATGTGTTTGTATAAAATAAAAGTGTGTGTGTTTGTGTATATAAACTAATGTGTGTTACTTAACTAATGTATGGATGTGTGTGTGTGTTCCTAATATTATATGAGGCCTACAATAAGAATATATGAAAAACAAATCTCCAACTATCCACTGACTCTCAAAAACATATCCAAACCACCAAACTCCTACCCGCGCAATTAGCTCCTGTGTCTTCACGATCACAGGTAAAGAGCTCAGGCACAAACCGTTATTCTTATAGACAGAGGTCGGGTTACCATGGCAATGCACTTGTTATGGCGCGCTTTTCGTTGAATCCGACATCGGTTGGCAGCGCAAACTTACGTACTGCGAAAAAGAGCGACTGCGCGCAGCACTCTAATCTTTTCAATGGAAACCTGGTACTAAAATCTAACAGCGCAGTATATGTAATACCCCGATGTGCGAGGTGAAATTACGGGTGGCGTGGGTTTCAACGCTTGTGCCGAAGCCTGCGCCGTATATGTAATAGAGCACCTGACATGTGTTAAATTCAATTGCGCTCAAGCGAATGCGTTTACTTTCAGCTCGTAATATGCACGCTTTTTTGACATTTGCAAAAGGCTGAGAAAAACCCGATATTGCTTGTGCGCTACATTTAGCGTGCCACTCACAATCTAACCCAATCTGTGTGAATGTTTGATATATGAGGCACACAATTTTTAATTGATATTTTTAAAAAAAAATAGATTTCCTTGTATGTAGCTGACATATAATGAAATATTTCCTTCTTACTGCACCAACATCACCCATAACCTGATACCTTTTTTAATGAAATCTCTAGAACGCAAGTTACTTTTTCTGCGCACAACTTTATAATATTTTCCTTTAACTGCATTATTTATAATTTTACCTTTATGCGATTTCTTGAATTTTTTTAAAAAAAATTGTGTTTCATATTTAAAATTTTTAAGCCGAATTATGCAATACAATTGTGAAACTGGGCAAGAACCACATGCTTAGATGTTATTTGTTATTTTATAAGGGCACTTAAACTTATTACCAGCAAATGCGCTAATTTGCTATTTTTAGCAATTTCCAGTATTTTAAAATCCATTATGCCTTTTGATGTATTTCTGTCCCCAAACTTATATGACATCTTTATTGACATTGAGGAAAGCTGACAAAGAGGAAAAAGCTTTTTCTCCAGCTGCCCGTGTTTGATCGTAAACTCTGGTTCCACTCAGTAATCTAAATTGCCCAATTTTGTCCGGTTTTCCCATTTCAGTCATTTAAGGGACATAAAAACAAGGACAGAGTAACCTTTAAATGAGAAAAATAAGGTGATTTAGAAGACGCATTAGGGTTTTTACGTGTATCATTGCTTTGTGTTTTTATATAAGGCACCTGAGAGTTGTTTTCAATTGTCATTGGACATTAAGTACTTTATTGCAGATTCTCATAAAAAGGGAAACGCCATATTCCCATTTCCCATGCAATCAGGCCTCTTTGGTTTTATTTTGTTTTGTTTTTTTGTTCAAAAATGCAAATAGTCTATATTTATTTAACATTAACAACTATCACCTTTCTGATTACAGTAGTGTACTATATTGCTGGGGATACTAAGGAATAAAAAAATTATTACAAATTATATAAAATTACCTTTATGTTACATGTATAAGCTGTATTATGACATGTAATTATTGCCTAAATGACATTAAACTTGGTTCCACCCCCTCACCAAACTGTCCTACTTTACAGATGCAAATATTACAAAATCCATACTATTCCGAAATCCAAACCTTTTCCGGTCTCAAGCAATTTGGATAAAGGGTTTTCTACAATTGTATATATATAATTGCACATATTTATAATCTATTATATTACAGATTTAATTGTTTGTGAAGGTTGTTATAGCATAATTGTTTCTGCAGTTTTCTTTTTCATGGGTTGTTGGTGATGATGTTCACATAATGTTTAAAATGTCCTTATAAGGGTATTGTTTGTAAAATGTATAATATAAGCTGCTTACAATAGTGAGGAAGCATTGTGTTATTTGTCTGTGTAATGTAGACTAGTATAGGTCAGACCAGGATTTGAATCCCAGGGCTGACTTAGAACACTAACTCTCTGCACGTGTCCCACCAAAAGGTGATGCTGTAATGAAGACAAGAATTACAAGGTCGCTTATTTAGCAGGTGAACTGTAAAGAAGACCATTCAACAAAAAAATGAAAAGCGAGTTCAACAAAGATCAGGCAAGCAGGCAGTAAGTTCAGAATCTAAAAGGGTCAGACTAGGCTGTGTTAACGATCTGTGTGACCAAAACATGGCCGCTTGTTTATAGAATAACAATTTCACATAAAATCTGATAGCTGCATGAGGAATGCATATGATTTATTACAACAATCTACAATTAATCTAGACGAGGTACAATAGGACATATTTTTATAGAAAGTAATTCTTGTCAAAATTAAATAATATAGTTAAACACACGCCATAAAAATGTATTATTTGTATTCATATAAAAAGTTTATTGGATTGGCCTGCCGGGATACCGGGAAAAATCCTGATGGGCCACCTGGCTATTGGCAGACAGTGAACAGCTGAGGGAGCACAATGAGCTTGTTGAGCGCACAGAGGCTACTAATCACTTGAGCTCTGTGTGCTATTGCTCTCAGTGTACCATTGTTCTGAAAAAAATAGCAAACCTGTGAAAGCAGTGAACAACGTCACTTACTGTGATATGGCATTAGCTGTTTGACAAGTTCTTACCTTAAAGCACAGACTCCTTTTTGATGTTTTTGTTCAACTGAGGGCAAAAACAGCATTTCTTATTATACTGCCAACTGATTTGTATTAGACTCCATTATATATTTTAAAGTACTGTTTTGTATTTTTCTTTCTCAATAAAGTCGTTTTCAAAATATCAGCATCTAATTCTTTACGGTTCACTTTATTAATTTATCTATACTATTGTTTGGTTTGTAATGTCCGTCGCCGTAGGCAGTTGCGCACGCATCCTCAAAGGAATGTTGGATGCGTGCGCAGCCACCTTGCAGCGACGAGACAGCTTCAGGAGCTCCAACTCTCAGCTGTAATATAACAGCTGAGACCTGGAGCTTCAGGCATCTGCCGCATATGGAGCCGGAGCGCGATCATTGCTCTGCCTCCATATGAGGCCAGATGCCTGATCGTTACAGACAACACTGTGTGTGTCACCATCTGTAACGATCTTCTGCGGGTGCCGGCGGGAGGTGTGGGTGGGTGGCGGGTGGGCGGCTTAGCAGGGAAGAGGAGGCAGTGGGAGTGCCCTAATTAAAAAAAAAAGGACAGGGGGAGAGATAGCAAAAGAGAGGGGAGAAAGAGAGGGGGAGAGACAGCAAAAGAGAGGGGAGAGAGAGAGCAAAAGAGAGGGGAAGAGAGAGAGAGCAAAAGAGAGGGGGGAGAGAGAGCAAAAGATAAGGGGGAGAGAGCAAAAGAGTGGAGAGAGAGAGAGCAAAAGAGAGGGGGGAGAGAGCAAAAGAGAGGGGGGAGAGAGCAAAAGAGGGGAGCGAGAGAGCAAAAGAGATGGGGGAGAAAGAGCAAATGAGAGGGGAGAGAGAGAGAGAGAGCAAATGAGAGGGGGAGAGAGAGAGAGCAAAAGAGAGGGGGGAGAGAGAGAGAGCAAAAGAGAGGGGGGAGAGAGAGAGAGCAAAAGAGAGGGGGGAGAGAGAGCAAAAGAGAGGGGGGAGAGAGAGCAAAAGAGAGGGGGGAGAGAGAGCAAAAGAGAGGGGGGAGAGAGAGCAAAAGAGAGGGGGGAGAGAGAGCAAAAGAGAGGGGGGAGAGAGAGCAAAAGAGAGGGGGGAGAGAGCAAAAGAGAGGGGGGAGAGAGAGCAAAAGAGAGGGGGGAGAGCAAACGAGAGGGCGAGAGAGAGAGCAAAAGTGAGGGGGAGAGAGAGAGCAAAAGAGAGGGGGAGAAAGAGAGCAAAAGAGAGGGGGGAGAGAGAGCAAAATAGAGGGGGGAGAGAGAGCAAAATAGAGGGGGGAGAGAGCAAAAAGCGTGGTGAAAGAATCCACCTGGATGGATTCTTTCACTACCCTGCCTTTTTCGGAATCCATCTGGATGGCAGGTGGTGAAAGAATCTACCTGGATGCAGCTCCTTTCACGACCCTGCCATTTTCGGAATCCACCTGGATTGCAATGTGGTGAAAGAATCCACCTGGATGCAGCGTAAGCTGCATCCAGGTGGATTCTGAAAATGGCAGGGTGGTTCCGTCACCAGAATAGACTGCCCTTCCGAAAATGGCAGGGTGGTTCCGTCACCACAATAGACTGCCCTCTGTGCAGGCTTTTCCACTATTAAAAAATAATTGTAATGTGATTTGTTATAACTGTATATTACAGCAATATAAATAAAGGTACTGAAGTTCTTTGAAATTAAACTACATTACCCATCACTACTTACATATACAAACTACACCTCTGTACGCGAAACTGAAGCACTGACGTGTACGAGCAAAAATGCCATGACGCGGCATGCACTTGCACATTAAGGTACGAACTTGTCAAATAGATGATGCCACATCCCACAGGAAGTGACTTGGTTCGCTGATTTCCTGGGTTTGCTATTTTTTCAAAACACCGGCCCATGTGGCCTCCAGCTTGCCTCTTCCCTTGTCATGATATCCCCTCCCCCCTCCCCGCAGGCCTGTTAAACCTTGCATAGTGAGGCAGCCGCTCTGCTCTAATAGTACTGCGGGGAGGGGGCAGGGGATATCATGAGAGAAGCAAGCTGGAGGCCACATGGGCCTGCACATGCTATCTATCTATCTATGGGGTACTTATAGAGAGCAAACTAATCTCCCATGAGGGTCTCAAGGCACTAAGGGGAGCGGATTGGAGGAGGGGGGAGGGGATGGGCGTTCAATCAAAGAGCCAGCTTTTGAGGTCCTTTCTGAACATTGTAAGGGAGGTGGATTGTCTGAGGTGCACACTGGAAGCATGAGCACACAGAGCTCAAGTAGGTTAGTAGCACCGCTGTTAATCGTTGGGGGGAGATCGTCCGCTGCATTGCCGGCATTTGATTTGTGCAGGTATTATATGTGTGCTTATACAAGGGGGTGGGTATGCTGGGCCGGTGGGGTGGGGATAGGGCTGGGCCACTATATACAAATCTCCATGGCCAGTCTGATTTCCCAGTCTGGCCCTGAGAAGAACTGTAGGTAAATGCTTAATATTTCAACAAAAAAAAGAACCTGTGCTGGAAATGATCAGTAAAATAGCAGATGGGTTCCAGTGTGTAAAAGCACAAGGTAAGTATGCACCTGATGCTGTAAAATGGAAGCAAGATAATTAGCTGACTCCCTGTGTAACACGTTTATTTATTCAACAAAAACAAAAATACATCAACATTTATGCTATGGGGCCTATTTATCATTGTGTCAATCTCGACACATTCGCTGGAGTCAATATGCTCGCCAGACATCACTGCCGTGAATCTAAATATGACGCCCTTATTTATTAAAAAGTCTGTCAAAAACAAGCACGTCAAGTACGGAGCGATGAGCATCGGACTGTTGATAAATAAGAGTCATCGATGTTGCGGATATTCTGTTTTTTCCAACTTTATTTATACCATTTCATTACTGTCCATGAACAAGCACATTTATCTAAAGCAAATCTTTATTTTATCTGTTAATGTCCAAGAAATAGCTAGATTTATACCAGAACAAACAATAATATCTCATAGAATGTTATTTTCTATGTATTTGTTATACAAAAAAACTGATATATGATATTTCCACATAAATTAATGTGTATTTGTATTTCTATAAATCATGATATGCCTATCTCATGTTTTTTTTGTTTTTGTTTTTTTAAATGATTATTAATGTTAGAATTTGTACATATATCTTTGCACATACTTGTATATTTATATGTGTTATGTCAGAAATCTTTTGTAAACATATTTACATGTGCCTAAATTCCTTTTTTGTTCTAAACAATGTTGTCTTTCATATCTCTGTGTTTATTTATACCACTATATGTATATAGTGTACATTTATTATTATTGTGAGCATGAATAATTGCAAATATAACATGTAATCAGGGTATCATATGTTTTTATTTGCAAATGGATATTTTAAGAGCTGGGCCACCCCTACACAGGTGTTATAAAATGGGCTGGCATATAAGATGACATTTCTTAATGAAAATGAAATTCAAGAGAAGGAAGAAAAACACTAAAAATAACATGACAGTGAAGATGTGATTTTAATTTTTGCTGTATCTGAATCTTTACAGTTTAATGTTAGGTAAACTATCCCATTGAACAATCAGTTTAAGATTATATTGAATCAAATATCATTCGAATTTTAAAATCATTGTCTAAAACATTACACTGTGTGTCCTAATGTCATCATCAATGTTTAACTTTAATACAAATTTCACATATACATACTTTCAAAGTATGATACACAATGTAACAAATGGCACTTACAAGTTCTGATGAGTATCGAGCAATTTGATTCGTTAGTGATAGTAGAAAAACATAATTTATGTAAGAACTTACCTGATAAATTCATTTCTTTCATATTGACAAGAGTCCATGAGCTAGTGACATATGGGATATACAATCCTACCAGGAGGAGCGAAGTTTCCTAAACCTCAAAATGCCTATAAATACACCCCTCACCACACCCACAATTCAGTTTAATGAATAGCCAAGTAGTGGGGTGATAGAAAAAAGGAGTAAAAAGCATCAAAAAAGGAATTGGAAATATAATTGTGCTTTATACAAAAAAGCATAACCACCATAAAAGGGTGGGTCTCATGGACTCTTGCCAATATGAAAGAAATTAATTTATCAGGTAAGTTCTTACATAAATTATGTTTTCTTTCATGTAATTGGCAAGAGTCCATGAGCTAGTGACGTATGGGATAGTAATACCCAAGATGTGGAACTCCACAGAAGAGTCACTAGAGAGGGCGGATTAAAAACAGCCTTTTTCCGCTGAAAAAAATTAAATCCACAACCAAAAGAATAAGTTGTTTCTCATAAATGAAAAGAAAAAACTTAAAACATAAGCAGAGGAATCAAACTGAAACAGCTTCCTGAAGAACTTTTCTACCAAAAACTGCTTCCGAAGAAGCAAATGGATCAAAACGGTAGAATTTAATAAATGTATACAAAGAAGACCAAGTCGCTGCTTTGCAAATCTGATCAACTGAAGCTTCATTCTTAAAAGCCCACCAAGTGGAGACTGATCTAGTAGAATGACCCGACTCCAAATAAGCCTTATGAATCAAAAGCTTTAACCAAGATGCCAAGGAAATGGCAGAAGTTTTCTGACCTTTACTAGAACCAGAAAAGACAACAAACAGACTAGAAGTCTTCCTGAAATATTTAGTAGCTTCAACATAATATTTCAAAGCTCTTACAACATCCAGAGAATGTAAGGATCTTTCCAAAGAATTCTTAGGATTAGGACACAAAGAGCAGACAACAATTTCCCTATTAATGTTGTTAGAATTCACAACTTTAGGTAAAAATGTAAATGAAGTCCGCAAAACTGCCTTATCTTGATGAAAAATCAGAAAAGGTTACTCACAAGAAAGAGCAGACATTTCAGAAACTCTTCTAGCAGAAGAGATAGCCAAAAGGAACAACACTTTCCAAGAAAGTAGTTTAATATCCAAAGAATGCATAGGCTCAAAAGGAGGAGCCTGTAAAGCTTTCAAAACTAAATTAAGACTCCAAGGAGGAGAGATTGATTTAATGACAGGCTTGATACTGACCAAAGCCTGAACAAAACATTGAATATCAGGAAGCTTAGCAATCTTTCTGTGAAATAAAACAGATAGAGCAGAGATTTGTCCCTTCAAGGAACTTGCAGACAAACCTTTATCCAAACCATCCTGAAGAAACTGTAAAATTCTAGGAATTCTAAAAGAATGCCTGGAGAATTTATGAGAAGAACACCATGAAATATAAGTCTTCCAAACTCGATAATAAATCTTCCTAGAAACAGATTTATGAGCCTGTAACATAGTATCAATCACTGGTCAGAGAAACCTCTATGACTAAGCGCTAAGCGTTCAATTTCCATGCCTTCAAATTTAACAATTTGAGATCCTGATGGAAAAATGGTCCTTGAGACAGAAGGTCTGGTCTAAAAGAAAGTGGCCAAGGTTGACAACTGGACATCCGGACAAGGTCCGCATACCAGAACCTGTGAGGCCATGCTGGTGCTACCAGAAACACAAACAAATGTTCCATGATGATCTTGGAAGAAGAACTAGAGGCAGAAAGATATAAGCAGGTTGGTAAAACCAAGGAACTGCTAACGCATCCACCGACTCTGCCTGAGGATCCCTGGACCTGGATAGGTACCTGGGAAGTTTCTTGTTTAGATGAGAAGCCATCAGATCTATTTCTGGAAGACCCCACATCTGAATAATCTGAAAAAACACATCTGGATGGAGCAACCACTCCCCCGGATGTAAAGTCTGACGGCTGAGATAATCCACTTCCCAATTGTCTACACCTGGGATATGTACTGCAGAAATTAGACAAGAGCTGGATTCCACCCAAACAAGTATCTGAGATACTTCTTTCATAGCTAGGGGACTGTGAGTCTCAACCTGATGATTGATATATGCCACAGTTGTGATATTATCTGTCTGAAAACAAATGAATTGTTCTCTTTTCAACAGAGGCCAAACCTGAAGAGCCCTGAAAATAGCATGGAGTTCTAAAATATTGAGAACCCCTTGTGCTGTCAGAGATCCCCAGACAGCTCCCCAACCTGAAAGACTTGCATCTGTTGTGATTACAGTCCAGGTTGGACGAACAAAAGAGGCCCCTTGAATTATACGGTGGTGATCTAACCACTAAGTCAGAAAAAGTTGAACATTGGGATTTAAGGATATTAATTGTGATATCTTTCTATAATCCCTGCACCATTGCTTCAGCATACAAAGCTGGAGAGGTCTCATATGAAAACAAGCAAAGGGGATTGCATCCGATGCTGCAGTCATGAGACCTAAAACCCCCATGCACATAGCCACTAAAGGGAATGATTGAGACTGAAGGTTCTGACACGCTGAAACCAATTTCATACGTCTCTTTTCTGTTAGAGACAGAGTCATGAACACTGAATCTATCTGGAAACCTAAAAAGGTGACCCTTGTCTGAGGAATCAAGGAGCTTTTTGGTAAATTGATCCTCCAACCATGAGGCCCATTTATCAAGCCCCGTATGGAGCTTGTGGGCCCGTGTTTCTGGCGAGTCTTCAGACTTGCCAGAAACAGCAGTTATGATGCAGCTGCTCCATAACCCTTGCCAGAAACAGCAGTTATGAAGCAGCTGCTCCATAACCCTTCATTACCCTGTCCGTCTGCTCTGAGCAGGTGGACAGGAATCACCACAATTCAACCCAATCGAGTACGATCGGGTTGATTGACACCTCCTTGCTGGCAGCTGATTGGCCGAGAGTCTGCAGGGGGCGGCGTTGCACCATCAGCTGTTGTGTTGCTCTTCACATTCAGCGAGGTCTTGCGGACCTGATCCACACTGTCGGATCAGGTCCGCAAGACCTTTAATAAATAGGCCTCCATGTCTTTGAAGAAACAACACTAGTTGATTCGTGTGAGATTCGGCAAAATGTAAAGACTGAGCTAGTACTGAGATATTGTCCAAATAAGGAAACACCGCAGTACCCTGTTCTCTGATTACAGAGAGTAGGGCACCAAAAACTTTTGAAAACATTCTTGGAGATGTCGCTAGGCCAAATGGAAGAGCGACAAATTGGTAATGCTTGTCTAGAAAAGAGAATCTCAGAAACCGATAGTGGTCTGGATGAATCGGACTATGAAGATATGCATCCTGTAAGTCTATCGTGGACATATAATGACCTTGCTGAACAAAAGGCAAAATAGTCACCATTTTGAAAGTTGGCACTCTTACTAAACGGTTTACAATTTTCAGATTCAGAACTGGCCTGAATTAATTTTCTTTCTTTGGGACAATGAATAGATTTGAATAAAACCCCAGACCCTGTTCCTGAAACGGAACTGGTATAATTACCCCTGAAAGCTCTAGTTCTGAAACACACTTCAAAAAGGCCTGAGCCTTCACTGGATTTGGTAGACAAATCAGGATCTGTTTCCTGTTGCGCTAAACTTTCCAACCAAAAAGTTGATGCAGCTGCAACATCAGCCATAGAAATGGCAGGCCTGAGAAGATAGCCAGAATATAAATAAGCTTTACTTAGATAAGATTCAAGTTTCCTACCTAAAGGGTCCTTAAAAAAAAGTACTATCTTCCATAGGGATAGTAGAATGTTTGGCAAGAGTAGAGATAGCCCCATCAAATTTGTGGATTTTTTTTCCCAAAACTCCAATTTAATTGCTGGCAAAGGATACAACTTTTTAAACCTAGCAGAAGGAATAAAAAAAGTACCAGCCCTATTCCATTCCTTTGAAATCATATCAGAAATATCATCAGGAACTGGAAAAACCTCTGGAGTAAACACAGGAGGTTTATAAACAGAATTTAAACGTTTACTAGTTTTAATATCAAGAGGACTAGTTTCCTCAATATCCAAAGTAATCAACACCTCTTTTAACAAGGAACGAATATACTCCATCTTAAAGAGATAAGTAGATTTGTCAGTGTCGATATCTGAGGTAGGATCTTCTGAATCAGATAGATCCTCATCAGAGGAGGATAAATCAGTATGTTGTCGGCCATTTGAAATTTCATCAACTTTATGAGAAGTTTTAAAAGACCTTTTACGTTTATTAGAAGGTGGAATAGCAGACAAAGCATTCTGAATCGCATCAGCAATAAAATCTTTTATATTCAAAGGGATATCATGTACATTAGATGTTGAAGGAACAACAGGCTTTGTACTAGTACTGATGGATACATTCTCTGCATGTAAAAGCTTATCATGACAACTGTTACATACTACCGCTGGAGATATAATCTCCGCTAACTTACAACAGATACAATTATCTTTGGTAGAACTGTTATCAGGCAGCAGGAATCCAACAGTGGTTTCTGAGACAGGATCAGATTGAGACATCTTGCAAATGTAAGAGAAAAAACAACATATAAAGCAAAATTATCAATTTTCTTTATATGGCAGTTTCAGGAATGGGAAAAAAATGCAAACAGCATAGCCCTCTGAGCATAGAAAAAGGCAAGAGGCGGCTGGTGAGTTCCTGTGTGAGGGTGGAGACTAATGGCAGCATGTCTCATGTCGGCGTTCAGATCGACTGTTAACAACACACCCAACTCATTTGCTCCATAGCCCCAGACTGCTGTGGTATTAAGGGGCCTTGGCAAGTGCGATCTTGCCGAAGAAGGAACTCACTAAGGCCAAATTGGTCAGCGTTTTTTACCGCATCTCTTCTCTATATGTTTGGATCCAGTGACTACCGCTAGAAAAGTACCTGCAAGAGGGAGCCTCCAATCCGTGGTCTACCCTGGTTGTAGAGCCTCCGGACACTTATTGCCCCCACCCAGATAAGCCGGGCCTGATCTTGGGTCTAAGTGTTAAGTTGGGGGCAGTCAAATTACTTACCGGAATATTACGGAGCCAGACCCTTGCAGCCCAAGCGGTGTCTTCCGGAGTGGAGGAGGGCCTAGGTTGGAGGGACGGTGGAGGGATCTGCAGTCAGCTTCCTGGAGTGAAGCGCTGGAGGTTGTTCACAGCCTGCAGCCGTGTGGTGTAGGAGCGTCCACCGGAGGTTGGGCTTGGAGAGCAGCGCCGGGTGCTGGGGATCTGCGGTGCCCGGGACGGAGACGCCGGATTTGTCCTCAACTACGGACCTCAGTGTGTCAGCAACGGCTACCGGAGGTGGCATGCAAGGGCCAGAGCAGTGAATAGGAGGCCAGCAGCAGCGAGTCCCACCATAATTACAGAAAGGATCTCTATATGAAACAAAGCGTCAAATGGACCACAGTCACCGCAAGTATTTCCTTTTCTGTTAATCTCAAATTAAGGGACATTTCTCTCGCATTATACAGCATTTTTGGCATTAAATAACATTTGCAGTTAGGAGAGTCTCTAAGAAAGCTTGCTGTTTAAGTCGAATAAATATTAATGACATTACATCATTGCCTTGTCTGACTAGTTGGCTACCAATTGAAAAGGAAAAAGGAAAAAGGGACTGTATTAATGACTTTACCGTAACCAATGTTCACTGGAGAGAGAATGGCAATTTAAACAGTATATAATGTGCAGTAACAAGATATAACATTCTCCTTTTTTTTTTTTTTTCTTTCTTTGTGGTTTTATCTATATCCCAGATTATGTATGGAAAATGGCTTTATAGTATAGTGGATAAAACGCTATTTATGTGCCTTAGTTCTATAAATATATTCGACCTAATGCTGGTTTCTCAAAAGTATTAGGAAATGTCTGGCTAAAGTGGCTTATTTATAATCAGTAGGGGAGTCAGATAAGCCTCACACACTGAGCAAAGATTGACTAAAATTGCTATTATATCTATCTCATATTCAGTGCATAAGAATAGTTACAAGACAAAAGCATGTTGAGATGTGGTCATCTATTAAAAGATACTTTAGCTGATAGTCTTGTTGCCAATAGGCAGTGCGGATTGAATATACCTGCTCTAGGGAATTAGTAAAGCTAATTGGTATTGTTAGTCATTTTTCCCCAAATCACTAAAAAACACTAATTTTAATACTTACACACACTTTTAATCACTGTACAACAGGATATATTCCATAAATTGGTAATCAAGAACCTTTACTCAATATACTCATCACACTTTTTCACTAGACACCCTTAGTAGGGTCTTTTTTGATACTTTGTCTGTTTTTCTCACTTCCTTCTTTGCTATCTTTTGTGTCGTTTGTCTTCCCTTCCCCTTCACATCACGGTTGTCCTTTTTTTATCACATTTTTACCACCTTCTCTTCACAACATAAATGGAAAGATTTATTACACAGGCCAAAACTAATTCCCCAAAAATGCCAGCCAAATCAAAAGATAAAAAGGCCAAGCTGGCAGACAACAGTACAGAAAATATAACTGAAATCACACCCCTAACAATTGATACCCAGGCCCTCACAAGTCAGCTAGTGGCGTTGTTCTCACCTCAATTTGATTCCATAAAAACAGAATTAGGTGTCATCTCGGCAGACATAGGGGCACTCTCATCAGAAATAAAACAATTCGCAGTTAGACTCTCTGAAGCCGAAGATAGGATATCCTCAGAGGATCAGGCAAATTCACAACACACTGTCATACAGAAACATGAAGCTAAAATAAAAAGTATGCAATTGCGCCTGGAGGATCTGGAAGATCGCTCCAGGCGCAATAATATTAGAATTATTGGTTTGCTGGAATCTCCGGAGTTTGAGGATCTCATGATTTTCTCATCAACCACTCTGCCACAGGCTCTGGGCATTCCCATACACAAGGTACCCCTGATAATTGAGAGAGTCCATAGAGTGGGACCCAGGAAGCCAATCACTAATGAGGTCACCAGACCCAGGGTGGTTATCCTCAAACTCCTGAGATTCCAGGATAAGATTGAGATTCTTAGTCTCTATAAAAAAAAAAGAACCATTACTATTTGGGAGCAACAGAATTTTGTTGTTCCAAGACTTCTCTAGTGAGACCTCAGCCAGGAGAAAAGCTATGGCTCCGTATTGTACGCAACTAATAAACAAAGGCATTAATGCCTGGCTGAGCTATCCGGCCAGAATTATAATTAATGACAATGGTAATAGGCAGGTCTTTAGTGAAACATCAGAGGTAATTGAATTTCTAAAGGAAATAGGATAATAATATAATACCGATATTTGTTGTTCAAAATGTTTAAAAGTGTTATTAAGAATAAGATATTCAAAATGTCATTGGATTTGTATTTTCCCTCCTGTTGGTTTCTTTTTTTTTTTTTTTTTGCTCTCTTCTCTCCCCCCTCCCACACGCCTCCGATCCTGTTTAAGGATAAAATTGCTAATTAGTAGTACCATAAAAAATGGCAGCGGAAATTAGGATGTTTTCCTGGAACGTGGGGGGTATTAGCTCACCAATGAAACGCAAATTGATTCTCAGAACATTAGCTCAGATGCAGCCTGATATGGCCTGTCTTCAAGAAACACACCTTAAGGAGTCAGAAGCAGTTAAACTTAAGATTAAATGGGTTGGGGAAGTAATCTCCACTAATGGTTCTAATAAAAAATGCGGAGTCGCAATACTATTACACAAACAATTAGACTATAAGATTATAAAAACAGAGATTGACGATGAGGCCAGATTTATTTTACTGCACATAATGATAAAAAACATAAAATTTATAATTTGTTGTATTTATGCTCCCAATAAATTTTCACTAGGTTTCTGGGATAATATCCAAAATAAGTTGTTTCCGCTTATTAGGAACAACTTAATTTTATGCGGAGACTTCAATATGACGTTAGATCCCTCAATAGATAGGTTCTCACGTAAAAACATAGTTAGTAATAGACAAAGTGCTAAACATTTTCAGAGACTTTGCTATAAGTTAAAACTAATAGATATTTGGCGGATTCAAAATCCTGACACTGCGACATTCACTTGTGAGTCCAAAGGGCATAAGACATTCTCTAGAATCGATCTATTTTTGGTCTCTGAGTCGTTGTCTGTGTGGCAATCCAAGGCGACGATAGGAGAAATTCTGATATCAGACCATGCAATAATTTCATTAATATTTTCCTCTTGTAAAAAAGATAGGAGTCAGAAACCGGTATTTTGTTTCCCTCGGTATCTATGTTCAGACCCTAGGTTCCGGTTATGGTTACAATCAAAATGGCTTGAATATGGCTCCAATAACAGGGAATATGGAAACAAAGTCGAAATTTTTTGGGAGGCCTCCAAAACGGTTTTAAGAGGTGACATTATGGCCTACTTAAATATACGCAGGAAAAAGATTAAACTACGGGAGGTTACTTTGGCCGAGAGAGTGAAGAAGGCGTTTATATTAGTTCAGAATACCCCATCACAAAATAACTGGGATGACTATTTTCTTATTAGAAAAGAGAGAGATCTCTTTCTAAAAGAACAAGCACAAATAGAGGAGATCAGAATAAATAGGCATTACAAGGGGTTCCATGGCTGCTCTGCCAAATATTTGGCTAAGCTTACCAAAATCAGGAAGAGAAAGAATCTTATACCAGTCATTAAAGAGAATAAGACCAGATATTTGGCGACCGCAGAGATCTTCAGGGTTTTTGCTTCTTATTATCAAGATCTATATTCTTCAGTTAAAACTAATTCGGATATGCAGGAGATATTTTGGTCTAAAATTGATGTACCCAGGATTCAGATGGAAGAATTAACAATGTTAAATGATCATATAACTAGACTAGAAATTAGTAAGGCCATTGATAAATTGAAATCTAACAAAGCCCCTGGCCCAGATGGATTCCCCGCGGAATATTATAAATGTCTTAAGGAAGACCTGGTACCAGTACTTGAGAAGCTTTTCAACGAATATTATACACTAGATATCCCTATATCGTCCTATTTCTCTATGGCTAACGTCACACTGATATTAAAAAAGGGTAAGGATCCAGAGGAGCCAGGTTCGTACAGGCCGATATCAGTTTTAAATTGTGACTATAAGATCTTAGCCTCTATTCTAGCTAATAGACTTTCTCTCTCCTTACAGAAACTCATACACTTGGATCAGACTGGCTTTATGGCCAAGAGGAATGCCTCTAAAAATATTCGTAAGTTAACTACGCTGATAGATTACGCTTGGAATATGCAGCAAAAACCCAGTACAAGTAATTGTAAAGATAGGGCAGTTCTTACACTAGACGCTGTTAAAGCGTTCGATTCTATAGTATGGGATCATCTCTTTACTTCACTCAGGCAATTCGGGATAAAGGGAAATTTTTTGCAATTTATCTATAGAATTTATGCGAAGCCTATTTCATACATACTTGTAAACGGAATGATTTCGCCTAAAATAACTCTACAGCGAGGGACAAGGCAAGGATGTCCATTGTCTCCCTTGCTGTTCAATGTAGCATTAGAACCGCTAGCGATAAGATTAATAAATAGTCTATCGGGGATTACAATGGGCTCTCTGCGTCTAATTACATTACTATATGCTGATGACATTCTAGAATTTTTAGAAAATACACAACAATCTATCCCTATTTTGAGACAGATACTAGAGGATTTCAGCTCATTTTCAGGGTACAAAGTCAATACGGAAAAAAGTGAATTAATGTACATTGGGAATGTAGCCGCAAGTTATTCCAGTAATCCGTTTAAAGAGGTAGATTCTGTTAAATATTTGGGTCTTGTATTGCATAAAAATCCGAAGTACTGGTACACAGATAATTATCTTCCGTTATTTCAAAAAACCAAACAAGATTTGAAACTATGGATTTCTTTTCCTATATCACTCACTGCAAGAGTAAATCTGATTAAAACCATTATATTTCCACGCCTTCTCTACCCAATGCAAAACTTGCCCTTGTTCATAACTAACCGGGACTGTAGAAGTTTGTACAGTTCTTTTTCTAAATTTATCTGGCAAAATAAAAAATCACGCATTGCTCTAGCTAGACTAATGCAGAAATCACGGGCTGGTGGTTTATCATTGCCTGATATTAATCTTTATAATATTGCAGCGTTGGCAAAAATTGCTATTGATTGGTTGGCAAATACAGAAACATTTTCCTCTTTGGTACAGGAATCTTTGCTGATTTACCCTTTCGCATTACCTGCGATTCTGCACTGTAAGCCTCGTCAATTACCTTCTAACGTTTCCTCACTAATTACAATTAAAAATATAGTTTTAGCGTGGCATAAATTTTGTAAATTACTGGAAATAGATTTTTCAGTGTCAGAATTTCTCCCAATCCGGGGCAACCCGCTTTTTTCCCCCGGTTTACGTCAAAAAACTTTTAAAAATTGGGCCGAAAAGGGGTTAAATAGAATCTCTCAATTAATTGGTGCAGATGAGGTAGTGTTAGAAGGTGAAACTTTGTTTTCCCTCTATCAGTTACCAAGATCAGATTTATTTGCGTTTTTTCAGGTGCGTCATTTCATTGTGACACAGGATTGGAAGTTTCCCCTATCGCTTGCTTGGTCTGATATCAGAGTTCTAATACAGAAAATTGTTGCTGGTGTCACCTCGATCTCACTAATTTATGACATTATGCTTTCCAAACAAACGCAAGGCTTCCTTAACAAGATCAGCGGTCAATGGACTAGGTCAATCCGGGATATAGATCCCGATAGAATCACACAAAGTTTTAAGTCCCTAGAAAACTGTAAAGTTCCCTCAATATGGAAGGAATCGCACATGAAAGTAATAAACAATTTTTATCTTCATCCAGCTTAACTGGCACGATTTTATCCATCTAGATCAGCTCATTGCCCTAGGTGTGCATACAAGGAAGTGGACTTATCGCATATGTTCTGGACTTGTCCTAAGATAAACCAGCTCTGGTTGAAATTTATATATTGGTTTAATAATATACATGGTGTGTCTGCCTCCCTCACGTTCCGGGATATTATCCTATTGGTTGAATCCTCGAACAGTTCTGATAGGCACTGGATCCGCTCTTTAAATACTTCAATATTAGCCGTAAGACAGAGTATTCTTAAAAAATGGAAAGCAAAAAAAGGGCCTGTATTATCCGAGATCTTGTACGCTATCCAAGATCAAATTATCTTTGAATCATATCATCTACAGGATGCCTCAGAAGCTAGAATTAAAAAGTTTCTATTTGGCTGGTATCCAATCATTAACTCTTATCCTATGCCCATACAAAAACAGATTTTAGCGCCCTTCACATCCTCAGTAAGCTTTGCTGAAATGGTCATATTAGATCTTTTCCCACATTCATGGATATCTAATGGTAGAGAAATTTAATATCAATTTTGGTCACGATAAAGGGGCTGAGTGAGGGGATTCCCTTCCCTTCCCTTTTTTTTTTTCCCCCTTCTTTCTTCTTTTCTTCTTTTTTTTTTCTTCTTCCATTCTTCTATTGTCTGTCGTTTACCGATGTGAGTGTTTCTTTTTGTTTCTCGATGTACTTAAAACAGAAAAAACCCAGCTCAGTGTACAAATATCGCTCACATGGAGATGATTAATCAATTGTGAGAAAGTATATATGCTACTCTAATTGGTTATGTTTTTGCTTTATAACATGCTTTACCTTGCCCTGTGTGGCATAAAAGGCTGGATTTATTTGATTGTACACTGTGTTGGTTATAAAATAAATATATAAAAAAAAAAAAAAGGCAAGAGGCATATAGGAAGTGGGGTTTAAATAATTAAATAATTCCTTGCAAATTCGCCATTTTCGTCGTCTTAGTTGATGCCAGGTTCCTTTCACAAGGTTGCGTCTGCCATGACGCGAGTTGCGTCATTTCCGGATGTTGTTAGCACCAAAAAATTTAATTTTGAAGAAAAGACTATACCCCAGGTAAGAAGAAATAACTTCCTAAATATGTTTTCCCAATTTTGAAAATGATAGAAAATGATAGTCTGCAAAAGGAAATATACATAAGCCTGACTCATGGCAAATATAAGTACAATACATATATTTAGAACTTTACATTAATACATAAAATGCCAAACCATAGCTGAGAGTGTCTTAAGTAATGAAAACATACTTACCGAAAGACACCCATCCACATATAGCAGATAGCCAAACCAGTACTGAAACAGTTATCAGTAGAGGTAATGGTATATGAGAGTATATCGTCAATCTGAAAAGGGAGGTAGGAGATGAATTTCTACGACCGATAACAGAGAACCTATGAAAAGATTTCCTGCAAGGAAAACCATAGAATTCAATAGGTGATACTCCCTTCACATCCCTTTGACATTCATTGTACTCTGAGAGGAATCGGGCTTCAAAATGCTGAGAAGCGCATATCACAGAAGAAAATCAAGCACAAACTTACTTCACTACCTCCATAGGGAGGCAAAGTTTGTGAAACTGAATTGTGGGTGTGGTGAGGGGTGTATTTATAGGCATTTTGAGGTTTGGGAAACTTTGCCCCTCCTGGTAGGATTGTATATCCCATACGTCACTAGCTCATGGACTCTTGCCAATTACATGAAAGAAATGTATATTTAAATCAGATTGGTTGATGTCATAAATCATGTGATTATGCATTTTCCAATCAAAAGTGGTGAAAACTTTCACTAGTTTGTGGGTTGTTTTGGAGTATTGTGTCAAATTTGGTGCGTATTCTTGAGTGGGACTTGTATTACATGCCTTAAACATGGTGCAAATAGATTTATCAAAAAAAAAAAAAAAGGAAGTTAGCTATATTATGTTATGTAGTTATTTCATTTGTATCTCTATATCTACTAGTGCACCAAGTTTGGAGCAATACATTGCACCAAGTTGAGAGCAATTCTTTGCACCAAGTTTGGAGCAATACTTCGCACCAAGTTTGGAGCAATACTTCGCACCAAGTTTGGAGCAATACTTCGCACCAAGTTTGGAGCAATAATATTGTCCCCTTGCTTTGTAATGAGAGACAAAGATGTAACATAATCCATAAGTATTAATGTATTTATTTCATTTTTATCCCTATATCTACTAGTGCACAAAATTTGGAGCAATACTTTGCACCAAATTTGGAGCAATAATATTGTTTGATTTAGAAAGAGTATACAATTTTAATAAAGTTTCTAATTATTATCTAATATGCTTCATTGTCTTGCAGCATCGAACATAACCTTTCTGTGTTTTCAAACTCCCATTCATTTCTAAGGGTGGTGGTTTGAACGATAGGTACGCTGCATCGGAATTGACGCAAGCATACCTGTTAAATGTTTGATAAATTGAGAAGAGAGTCAAATAGAGTCGAATGTGAATTCGAAAAATCTGGATTGACGCAAGCATTGATCTGCTTCGGATTTAGATTGCGGCAGCGTATATTACGTCACACATTTCAACATTTGACGATCTTGACGTTTGTTAAAGGGACAGTCAAGTCCAAAAAAAACTTTCATGTTTTAAATAGGGCATGCAATTTTAAACAACTTCCCAATTTACTTTTATCACCAATTTTGCTTTGTTCTCTTGGTATTCTTAGTTGAAAGCTAAAACTAGGAGGTTCATATGCTAATTTCTTAGACCTTGAAGACTGCCTCTAATCTGAATACATTTTGACCACTAGAGGGCATTAGTTCACATGTTTCATATAGATAACATTGAGCTCATGCACGTAAAGTGACCTAGGAGTGAGCACTGATTGGCTAAACTGCATGTCTGTCAAAAGAACTGAAACAAGGGGGCAGTTTGCAGAGGCTTAGATACAAGATAATCACAGAGGTAAAACGTGTATTATTATAACTGTGTTGGTTATGCAAAATTGGGAAATGGGTAATAAAGGGATTATCTTTCTTTTTAACCCTTTGAGTGCTAATGACGGCTCTGAGCCGTCACAGAGTTTCTCACTCTGGTGCTAATGACGGCTCAGAGCCGTCATGAGCACTCTCCCACCTTGAGGGAGATCTGGGGGCTCCTTACTGCTCCTACCCCGGCGATCGTGCCTGTAGAGTGACAGGCATCGCCGGGGCTTCACGTGATGCGCGGTGACGTCACGCCAAATCATGTGATGACATCACTGCGCAACTTTATTTATACTTAACAATGTTAAGTATAGGAGGAGGGGGCATGCTGCTTAGAAGCCTGTATCTCAGGCATCTAAGCAGCTACAGACCCCCAAGACCCATTGTTGGAAAGGTAATCGCCTAACCTTTCCAACAGTGTAAGTTTTGGGGGTCTGTAAAAAAAAAAAAAAAAAGTTAAAAACAATTTTTTAAAAAATTAAAAGAAAATATTAGCACCCAGGTGGGAAATGGCTTAGCAGCCAAAGGGTTAAACAGCAAAAATTCTGTTGTTGACTGTCCTTTTAACTACGGCGGATCAATCACGCGTCAAATCTGATGTGGGATTCCAGCTAATTATCAGTTGAAACTTTGATAAATCTACCCCTATGTATATAATGACATTAGCTGTGAACAATTTCTCAGAAATTCATGTGCAAGAAATAAATAAGCAAAATGCTGTATAATGATTATGATAATATATTCTGTAGACTCATAAAATATACAGAATAACTTGGGCTTTTACTTATTTGAATAAAAAAGAATTGAGTGGCACTTGTCAGTTAATAACTGTCTGTTGTTTGATGTGGTTTTACTAGCATTATAATTACTGTTACTTTTAAAGCAACAACAGATTCCGCAGAGCTAAGCAAAATAAAATGCGCAACTGCAGTTAAAGGGACAGTATACTATAATTTTTTTTCCCTTTTTGTGTTTCTAATTACTTTTTTACCAGCTGCAGAGTATAAAATGTATGAGATTTGCTTTTTTAAGGCTTATTTGTGTGTATGAATGAGATGATTTTCGGCTAGATTACGAGTTGTGCGTTAGGGTTAAAAAGCAGCGTTGAGAGGTCCCAACGCTGCTTTTTAACGCCCGCTGGTATTACGAGTCTTGCAGGTACAGGCTCACCGCTCACTTTTTTGGCCAGACTCGGAAATACCGCAAATCCACTTACGTTAATTGCGTATCCTATATTTTTAATGGGACTTGCATAACGCCGGTATTATGAGTCTAACCAAAAGTGAGCGGTACAGCCTCTCCGGTCAAGACTGATACTGCATTTAAAAGCCAGTAGTTAAGAGTTTTACACTACAACGCCGTAGCAAAAAACTCTTAACTAAAGTGCTAAAAAGTACACTAACACCAATAAACTACCTAATAACCCCTAAACCGAGGCCCCCCCCCACATCACAAACACTAAAATAATATTATTAACCCCTAATCTGCCTAACCAGACATCGCCGCCACTATAATAAACATATTAACCCCTAAACCGCCGCACTCCCGCATCGCAAACACTAGTTTAATATTATTAACCCCTAAAGTCTAACCCTAAACCTAACCCCCCTAACTGAAATATAATTTTAATAAATCCAAATAAAATTACTATCATTAACTAAATAATTCCTATTTAAAACTAAATACTTACCTGTAAAATAAACCCTAAGATAGCTACAATATAACTAATAGTTACATTGTATCTATCTTAGGGTTTATTTTTTATTTTACAGGCAACTTTGTATCTATTTTAACTAGGTACAATAGCTATTAAATAGTTATTAACTATTTAATAACTACCTAGTTAAAATAAAGACAAATTTACCTGTAAAATAAAACCTAACCTATGTTACAATTACACCTAACACTACACTATAATTAAATTAATTACCTAAACTAAATTAACTAATTAATTACAATTTAAATACATTATCTAAAGTACAGAAAAAAAAAACACTAAATTACAGAAAATAATAAAATAATTACAAGAATTTTAAACTAATTACACCTACTCTAATCCCCCTAACAAAATAAAAAAGCCCCCCAAAATAAAAAAAGCCCTACCCTACACTAAATTACAAATAGCCCTTAAAAGGGCCTTTTGCGGGGTATTGCCACAAAGTAATCAGCTCTTTTACCTGTAAAAAAAAGTACAACTCCCCAACATTAAAACCCACCACCCACACAACCAACCCTACTCTAAAACCCACCCAATCCCCCCTTAAAAAAACCTAACACTAACCCCTTGAAAATCACCCTACCTTGAGAAGTCTTCACCCAACCGGGCTGAAGTCCTCCACGAAGCCGACAGAAGTGGGCTGAAGTCCTCTACAAAGCTTCTGCCATCTCTGTATATGGGCCTTGAATATATTTAGATAAAGTAATAATCTCACCTCTCAAGCGCCTTTTTTTTTTTTTTTGAGAAAACAGACCTAGTTTGGCTATCCTTTCCTTATAGCTTTAATTCTCCATTCCCCTTATTAGTTTTATGGCTTTTTTAAGTCTGCAATGTCTTTTTTTGAGATCAGTCCCCAGAACTGCACTCCATACTAAAGGTGAGGTCTTACCAGCGCTTTATATAGTGACAGAATTATGCTTTCCTCCCTAGCATCAATGCCTCTTTTAATACATGCTAGTATATTATTAGCCTTAGAAGCTGCTGCCCTGCATTGTGCATCTTTAGCTTTTCATCTATTACTACTCCCAAATCCATTTCCTCCTCTGTTTGGCTAAGTCTAGTCCAGTTTAAATAATAGATTGCTTGCTTATTTTTACTTCCAAAATGTAGAACCTTGCATTTTCCAGTATTAAATCTCATTTTCCATTTACCTGCCCATTCTTCTAATTTTTGTAGATCACCCTGTAAAGCAAGTTAATCCTGCCACCATGACCTAATGATCTTACACAACTTTGTATCATCTGCAAAAATAGAGATGCTGCTATTTAATCGTTGCTCCAAGTCATTAATAAAATATATTAAAAAGAACAGGGCCCATTACTGAACACTGGGGAACTCCACTAATTACCTTTGTCAAATCGGAGTATGATCCGTTTACTACTTTATTTTTTCCTTCTTTTATCCAGTTATCGATCCATGAACTTACATTTTCAGATATTCCCAGTCCCTTACTTTTGTTCATTAATCCCTCTTGTGGCACTGTATCAAACGCCTTTACAAAATCCAAGTATATCACATTAACTGATTCCCCTTTATCTATATTATTACTTACTTACTCATAGAATATAATTAGATTAGTTTGACATGATCTATTTCTTATAAAACCATAGGGATTTAAACTCGTAATCTTGTTTACTTGAATATACTTATGAATATAATCCCTTACAATACCTTTAAGTATTTTCCCCACTATTGATGTCAGAGTAACCGGTCCATAGCTTCCTGGATCAGCCCTGCTTCCCTTTTAAAGAGTGGCACCACATCAGCATTACGGCAGTCCTGATGTACTATGACTGAGGATAATGAGTCTTGAAAAATTAAAGGGACACTGAACCCAAACTTTTTCTTTCGCGATTCAGATAGAGCATGCAGTTTTAAGCAACTTTCTAATTTACTCATATTATCAAATTTTCTTCATTCTCTTGGTATCTTTATTTGAAAAGCAAGAATGTCAGGCCTAGATTTAGAGTTCGGCGGTAGCCGTCAAAACCAGCGTTAGAGGCTCCTAACGCTGGTTTTGGGCGCCCGCTGGTATTTGGAGTCAGTGATTAAAGGGTCTAACGCTCACTTTACAGCCGCGACTTTTCCATACCGCAGATCCCCCTACGCCATTTGCGTAGCCTATCTTTTCAATGGGATCTTCCTAACGCCGGTATTTAGAGTCGTTTCTGCAGTGAGCGTTAGAGCTCTAACGACAAGATTCCAGCCGCCTGAAAATAGCAGGAGTTAAGAGCTTTCTGGCTAACGCCGGTTTATAAAGCTCTTAACTACTGTACCCTAAAGTACACTAACACCCATAAACTACCTATGTACCCCTAAACCGAGGTCCCCCCACATCGCCGCCACTCGATTAAAATTTTTAACCCCTAATCTGCCGACCGCCACCTACGTTATACTTATGTACCCCTAATCTGCTGCCCCTAACACCGCCGACCCCTGTATTATATCTATTAACCCCTAACTTGCCCCCCACAACGTCGCCGCAAGCTACTTAAAATAATTAACCCCTAATCTTCCGACCGCAAATCGCCGCCACCTACGTTATCCCTATGTACCCCTAATCTGCTACCCCTAACATCGCCGACCCCTATGTTATATTTATTAACCCCTAATCTGCCCCCCACAACGTCGCCGACACCTACCTACACTTATTAACCCCTAATCTGCCGAGCGGACCTGAGCGCTACTATAATAAAGTTATTAACCCCTAATCCGCCTCACTAACCCTATCATAAATAGTATTAACCCCTAATCTGCCCTCCCTAACATCGCCGACACCTACCTTCAATTATTAACCCCTAATCTGCCGACCGGAGCTCACCGCTATTCTAATAAATGTATTAACCCCTAAAGCTAAGTCTAACCCTAACACTAACACCCCCCTAAGTTAAATATAATTTTTATCTAACGAAATAAATTAACTCTTATTAAATAAATAATTCCTATTTAAAGCTAAATACTTACCTGTAAAATACATCCTAATATAGCTACAATATAAATTATAATTATATTATAGCTATTTTAGGATTAATATTTATTTTACAGGCAACTTTGTAATTATTTTAACCAGGTACAATAGCTATTAAATAGTTAAGAACTATTTAATAGTTACCTAGTTAAAATAATAACAAATTTACCTGTAAAATAAATCCTAACCTAAGTTATAATTAAACCTAACACTACCCTATCAATAAAATAATTAAATAAACTACCTACAATTACCTACAATTAACCTAACACTACACTATCAATAAATTAATTAAACACAATTGCTACAAATAAATAAAATTAAATAAACTATCTAAAGTACAAAAAATAAAAAAGAACTAAGTTACAGAAAATAATAAAATATTTACAAACATAAGAAAAATATTACAACAATTTTAAACTAATTACACCTACTCTAAGCCCCCTAATAAAATAACAAAGCCCCCCAAAATAAAAAATTCCCTACCCTATTCTAAAATACAAATATTACAAGCTCTTTTACCTTACCAGCCCTGAACAGGGCCCTTTGCGGGGCATGCCCCAAGAATTTCAGCTCTTTTGCCTGTAAAAAAAAACATACAATACCCCCCCCCCAACATTACAACCCACCACCCACATACCCCTAATCTAACCCAAACCCCCCTTAAATAAACCTAACACTACCCCCCTGATGATCTTCCTACCTTGTCTTCACCATGCCAGGTTCACCGATCCGTCCTGGCTCCAAGATCTTCATCCAACCCAAGCGGGGGCTAGACATCCACTGAAGAAGTCCAGAAGAGGGTCCAAAGTCTTCCTCCTATCCGGCAAGAAGAGGACATCCGGACCGGCAAACATCTTCTCCAAGCGGCATCTTCTATCTTCTTCCATCCGATGACGACCGGCTCCATCTTGAAGACCTCCAGCGCGGATCCATCCTCTTCTTCCGACGACTAGACGACGAATGACGGTTCCTTTAAGGGACGTCATCCAAGATGGCGTCCCTCGAATTCCGATTGGCTGATAGGATTCTATCAGCCAATCGGAATTAAGGTAGGAATTTTCTGATTGGCTGATGGAATCAGCCAATCAGAATATAGTTCAATCCGATTGGCTGATCCAATCAGCCAATCAGATTGAGCTCGCATTCTATTGGCTGTTCCGATCAGCCAATAGAATGCGAGCTCAATCTGATTGGCTGATTGGATCAGCCAATCGGATTGAACTATATTCTGATTGGCTGATTCCATCAGCCAATCAGAAAATTCCTACCTTAATTCCGATTGGCTGATAGAATCCTATCAGCCAATCGGAATTCGAGGGACGCCATCTTGGATGACGTCCCTTAAAGGAACCGTCATTCGTCGTCTAGTCGTCGGAAGAAGAGGATGGATCCGCGCTGGAGGTCTTCAAGATGGAGCCGGTCGTCATCGGATGGAAGAAGATAGAAGATGCCGCTTGGAGAAGATGTTTGCCGGTCCGGATGTCCTCTTCTTGCCGGATAGGAGGAAGACTTTGGACCCTCTTCTGGACTTCTTCAGTGGATGTCTAGCCCCCGCTTGGGTTGGATGAAGATCTTGGAGCCAGGACGGATCGGTGAACCTGGCATGGTGAAGACAAGGTAGGAAGATCATCAGGGGGGTAGTGTTAGGTTTATTTAAGGGGGGTTTGGGTTAGATTAGGGGTATGTGGGTGGTGGGTTGTAATGTTGGGGGGGGGGTATTGTATGTTTTTTTTTACAGGCAAAAGAGCTGAAATTCTTGGGGCATGCCCCGCAAAGGGCCCTGTTCAGGGCTGGTAAGGTAAAAGAGCTTGTAATATTTGTATTTTAGAATAGGGTAGGGAATTTTTTATTTTGGGGGGCTTTGTTATTTTATTAGGGGGCTTAGAGTAGGTGTAATTAGTTTAAAATTGTTGTAATATTTTTCTTATGTTTGTAAATATTTTATTATTTTCTGTAACTTAGTTCTTTTTTATTTTTTGTACTTTAGATAGTTTATTTAATTTTATTTATTTGTAGCAATTGTGTTTAATTAATTTATTGATAGTGTAGTGTTAGGTTAATTGTAGGTAATTGTAGGTAGTTTATTTAATTATTTTATTGATAGGGTAGTGTTAGGTTTAATTATATCTTAGGTTAGGATTTATTTTACAGGTAAATTTGTTATTATTTTAACTAGGTAACTATTAAATAGTTCTTAACTATTTAATAGCTATTGTACCTGGTTAAAATAATTACAAAGTTGCCTGTAAAATAAATATTAATCCTAAAATAGCTATAATATAATTATAATTTATATTGTAGCTATATTAGGATTTATTTTACAGGTAAGTATTTAGCTTTAAATAGGAATCATTTATTTAATAAGAGTTAATTTATTTCGTTAGATAAAAATTATATTTAACTTAGGGGGGTGTTAGTGTTAGGGTTAGACTTAGCTTTAGGGGTTAATACATTTATTAGAATAGCGGTGAGCTCCGGTCGTCAGATTAGGGGTTAATAATTGAAGGTAGGTGTCGGCGATGTTAGGGAGGGCAGATTAGGGGTTAATACTATTTATGATAGGGTTAGTGAGGCGGATTAGGGGTTAATAACTTTATTATAGTAGCGCTCAGGTCCGCTCGGCAGATTAGGGGTTAATAAGTGTAGGCAGGTGTCGGCGACGTTGTGGGGGGCAGATTAGGGGTTAATAAATATAACATAGGGGTCGGCGATGTTAGGGCAGCAGATTAGGGGTACATAGGGATAACGTAGGTGGCGGCGGTTTACGGAGCGGCAGATTAGGGGTTAAAAGTGTAATGCAGGGGTCAGCGATAGCGGGGGCGGCAGATTAGGAGTTAATAAGTGTAAGGTTAGGGGTGTTTAGACTCGGGGTACATGTTAGGGTGTTAGGTGCAGACTTAGGAGGTGTTTCCCCATAGGAAACAATGGGGCTGCGTTAGGAGCTGAACGCTGCTTTTTTGCAGGTGTTAGGTTTTTTTTCAGCTCAAACAGCCCCATTGTTTCCTATGGGAGAATCGTGCACGAGCACGTTTTTGATGCCGGCCGCGTCCGTAAGCAACTCTGGTATCGAGAGTTGCATTTGCGGTAAAAATGCTCTACGCTCCTTTTTTGGAGCCTAACGCAGCATTTGTTTGAACTCTCGATACCAGAGTTAAATTTATGGTGCGGCCAGAAAAAAACCCGCGGAGCGTTAACAGCCCTTTTACCGCCGAACTCTAAATCTAGGCCTCAGTTTAGATGCCGGCCCATTTTTGGTGAACAACCTGGGTTGTCCTTGCTTATTGGACAGCACCAATAAACAAGTGCTGTCCACGGTTCTGAAACAACAATTGGCTGTTTTCTTAGCTTAGATGTCTTCTTTTTCAAATAAAGATAGCAAGAGAATGAATAAAAATTGATAACAGGAGTAAATTAGAAAGTTGCTTAAATTGCATGCTCTATCTGAATCACGAAAGAAAAAAAATTGGGTTCAGTGTCCCTTTAAGTGTAGAGTTTTGTCTATAACAGTGCTAAGTTCCCGGAAAACCATTGGCTGCATTCCATCTGGTCCTGGAGTTTTATTTACCTTAAAGGACCACTCAATGCAGTATAATGACATAATTAGCATGTACATAATAAAAATACAATGCGATAAAACTTACTCTGAATTTCAAATGAGCAGTAGTTTTTTTTTTCTGACAGATTTATTTTTTCTCCTATTTTCCAGCCCCCTGTATCATGTGACAGACATCAGCCAATCACAAACTAGTATACGTATACCATGTGAGCTTGTGCACATGCTTAGTAAGATCTTGTTCCCCAGAAATTGTGAATATAAAAAGACTGTGCAAAATTTGACAATAGAAGTAAATTGGAAAGTGTCTTTAAACTGCTGCTTTATCTGAATCGTAAAAGTTTATTTTGACTTGAGTGTCCCTTTAATATTATCCAGTTTTTTCCTGATTTCTTCTAGAGATAACCCATTTAATGGTATGGGCTTGTATGTTCTAGTTTGTTTCAACATATCTCCCATTGGTTCCTCTCTTGTGTATACTGAAGAAAAGAACTGGTTTAGTACCTCAGCCTTCTCCCTGTTACTGTTGAAGGGACATTCCAGTCAAAATATAAATGCACATAGATGAATTGCATAGTTGAATAGAAACATATTTGCAATATACATGTATTGGCAAAAATGCTTCTTGTAAAAGTTAGCACTGTTTTAGTGTTATCATTTTCTCTGCACGTGCATGTGAAGCATAGTTAGATATTCTCAGTACACCAGCATTTGTCAGGGTTTTTTCCCTGTTGTGTTTGCCATGTGCTGCTGGCAGCCATTTTACTCACCTCTCTTCCTGACTTGGTGCATTGTGGGGGATGCTGCTCAATTCCTGCACTTCCTTTTATGGCCAGACTGGTGTGCATCATCCATTTGAGACAGGATGCAGTCTCAGAATTGTGATGTCATCACTTATTATTTAACCCCTTAATGACCACCACACTTTTCCATTTTCTGTCCGTTTGGGACCAAGGCTATTTTTAAATTTTTGCAGTGTTTGTGTTTAGCTGTAATTTTCCTCTTACTCGTTTACTGTACCCACACATATTATATACCATTTTTCTCGCCATTAAATGGACTTTCTAAAGATACCATTATTTTCATCATATCTTATAATTTACTATAAAAAAAAAAATATGAGAAAAAATGGAAAAGCACACTTTTTCTAACTTTGACCCCCAAAATCTGTTAGACATCTATAACCACAAAAAAACACCCATGCTAAATAGTTTCTAAATTTTGTCCTGAGTTTAGAAATACCCAATGTTTACATGTTCTTTGCGTTTTTGCAAGTTATAGGGCCATAAATACAAGTAGCACTTTGCTATTTCCAAACCATTTTTTTTCCAAATTAGCGCTAGTTACATTGGAACACTGATATCTTTCAGGAATACCTGAATATCCCTTGACATGTATATATTTTTTTTTAGAAGACATCCTAAAGTATTGATCTAGGCCCATTTTGGTATATTTCATGCCACCATTTCACCGCCAAATGCGATCAAATACAAAAAATAGTTCACTTTTTCACAAATTTTTTCACAAACTTTCGGTTTCTCACTGAAATTATTTATAAACAGCTTGTGCAATTATGGCACAAATGGTTGTAAATTCTTCTCTGGGATCCCCTTTTGTTCAGAAATAGCAGACATATATGGCTTTGGCGTTGCTTTTTGGTAATTAGAAGGCCGCTAAATGCCACTGTGCACCACACGTGTATTATGCCCAGCAGTGAAGGGGTTAATTAGGGAGCTTTTTGTGGTAATTTTAGCTTTAGTGTAGTGTAGTAGACAACCCCAAGTATTGATCTAGGCCCATTTTGGTATATTTCATGCCACCATTTCACTGCCAAATGCGATCAAATTAAAAAAAACGGTACATTTTTCACAATTTTAGGTTTCTCACTGAAATCATTTACAGACAGCTTGTGCAATTATAGCACAAATGGTTGTAAATGCTTCTCTGGGATCACCTTTGTTCAGAAATAGCAGGCATATATGGCTTTGGCGTTGCTTTTTGGTACTTAGAAGGCCGTTAAAGGCCGCTGCGCATCACACGTGTATTATGGCTAGCAGTGAAGGGGTTAATTAGGTAGCTTGTAGGGAGCTTGCAGGGTTAATTTTAGCTTTAGTGTAGAGCTCAGCCTCCCACCTGAAACATCAGACCCCCTGATCCCTCCCAAACAGCTCTCTTCCCTTCCTCACCCCACAATTGTCCCCGTCATCTTAAGTACTGGCAGCAACTCTGCCAGTACTAAAATAAAAGGTATATTTAGGCTTTTTTTTAAAAGCATATTTACATATGCTGCTGTGTAGGACCCCCCCTTAGCCCCCAACCTGACTGATCCCCCACCAAACAGCTCTCTAACCCTCCCCCTCTGCCTTAATGGGCGCCATCTTGGGTACTGGCAGCTGTCTGCCAGTACCCAGTTTAGTATAAAATAGTTGCTTTTATTATTTTTTCCCCTTTTCTGTAGTGTAGCCCCCCCACCAGAGACCAAACCCCCCACCCCCTCCTAGATAGCTTTGATTTATTTATTTTTTTAACTTATAACACCCCTTTCCCCACTTTTATAACAATATACTTTCTGTAGAGTAGCGGTTCCCACCCGCTCCCGCCCCCGTGCGCGCCCCCATTGGCCCCACCCCCGATCCCGCCCCCATCTACATTACCCGGCCCATCGATGGCCGCCCATCCGCCTCCCAAATCGGCTCCCACCCACCAACGATACCGGCCACCGATGTCCGGTGCAGAGAGGGCCACAGAGTGGCTCTCTGCATCGGATGGCCAAGGGGTGTTATTGCAGGATGCCTCAATATCGAGGCATTACTGCAATAACCGGAAAGCGGCTGGAAGTGAGCAGGATTGCTTCCAGCCGATTTAAACCCCTAATGTCGTACAGGGTACAGGTTGTGTGCGAAGTACCCTGTACGACTTGCGTCGTTAAGGGGTTAAAGGGCCTCTGTTCAGTATGCTTTGCCTTTGCTTTGTCTCAGACCTGTTTGTGAGAGTTCCTGTGTATTACCTGGCTGCCTGACGTCCTTCCTGGTTCCTGATCCCTGGCTTGTTCCTGACTCTGCTGTTTTCCTTGTTCCTGATTCCGGCTCGTCTGACTATTCGCTTTGGCTCCTGACTCGGCTCGTCTGACTACCAGCTCTGGTTTTGATTCCTGGCTTGTTATTTGACTTGTGGACTTTTTATTATTTTTTGCTATTAATAAAGGTGTGATTATTTTTTGCACTTCTCGTCTCAGTCTGATTCCTGGCATCCTGACAGCATTTTACTTACTGCAGCTGCTCAGAGCACCAGTGGGGATTGTATCATGTCAGCAAATAACAAATTGAGTCATTACCAGATCGACAAGCACCTTAGGCTCTCTAAGCAAGTGCTGTGTTTAAAATGCTGGTGCATGGTGAATACTTAAATACACTTTTGAAACAGCTATAGTTGTTACTAGAAGCATTTTTGCTTATACATGTACTGTATATTACAAAAATGCTTCTACTCAAAACGGAAATGCATCTGTGTGGATTCCAATTTTGGCTGGAATGTCCCTTTAATCATGCTACTCTCCACACATTTTAATGTGCCTATATTGTCCTTCTTAGAATTTTTGCCATTTATGTACTTAAAAAAACGTTATTTGTTTGCAGACAGAGGTCAGATGCTTTAGGTGAGCTGGGATGTCTGAATGAAGTGAGTTTAGCATCACTTTGTCAACGCTAATTTTAACTTAGATATTGGAGGGGGGGGGTGATTTTTTAAAATGAGGGTCCGCACTGATTTAGCTGGTGATTGGTTGCTATGAACTTATGTCTCTGTCATTGGATCAGCAGATGTGCTCAGCTGGGTCCCAGTAATATATTGCTGCTCTGGAGCTGACTTTAACTAAGGCCCAGATTACGAGTTTTGCGTTAGAGGCTATGCTGTGCTAACTGGCAGTTTTCTCTCACCGCTCACTTACCTACAGCGCTGGTATTAGGAGTTTTCAGAAACCCGTCGTTAAAAGACAAGAAGTGAGCGATGAGCAAAATTTTGCTCATTACTGCACTCCAATACCAGTGCTGCTTAAGTCAGATTTCCCCATAGGAATCAACGGGGAGAGACGGCTGAAAAAAAGTCTAACACCTGCAAAAAAACAGCGTAAAACTCCTTAAAGCAGCCCCATTGATTCCTATGGGGAAATAACATTTATGTCTACACCTAACACCCTAACTTGAACCCTGAGTCTAAACACCCCTAATCTTACACTTATTAACCCCTAATCTGCCGCCCCTGACATCGCTGACACCTAAATTATAATTATTAACCCCTAATCTGCCGCTCCGGACACCGCCGCCACCTACATTATACTTATTAACCCCTAATCTGCTGCCCCCAACATCGCCGACACCTACATTATATTTATTAACCCCTACTCTGCCGCCCCCAATGTCGCCGCCACCTACCTACACTTATTAACCCCTAATCTGCCGCCCCAACGTCGCCGCCACTATATTAAAGTTATTAATCCCTAAGTCTAACCCTAAACCTAACACCCCCTAACTTAAATATAATTTAAATAAATCGAATTAAATATTCCTATTATTAACTAAATTAATCCTATTTAAAACTAAATACTTAACTGTAAAATAAACCCTAAGATAGCTACAATATAACTAATAGTTACATTGTATCTAGCTTAGGGTTTATTTTTATTTTACAGGCAAGTTTGTATTTATTTTAACTAGGTAGAATAGTTATGAAATAGTTATTAACTATTTAATAACTACCTAGTTAAAATAAAGACAAATTTACCTGTAAAATAAAACCTAACCTAAGTTACACTAACACCTAATACTACACTATAATTAAATTAATTAACTAAATTAAATACAATTACCTAAATTAAATTAAATTAGCTAAAGTACAAAAACAAACACTAAATCACAGAAAATAATAAACAAATTACAGATATTTAAACTAATTACACCTAATAGCCCTATTAAAATAAAAAAAGCCCGCCCAAAATAAAAAAAAAACCCTAGCCTAAACTAAACTACCAATAGCCCTTAAAAAGGCCTTTTGTGGGGCATTGCTCCAAAGTAATCAGCTCTTTTACCTGTAAAAAAAATACAAACAACCCCCCCACCAGTTAAACCCACCACCCACACAACCAATCCCCCAAATAAAATACTAGCTAAAAAACCTAAGCTCCCCATTGCCCTGAAAAGATCATTTGGATGGGCATTGCCCTTAAAAGGGCAGTTAGCTCTTTTGCAAGCCCAAACCCCTAATCTAAAAAATAAACCCACCTAATACACCCTTAAAAAACCTAACACTAACCCCCTGAAAATCGACTTACCGGGAGACGTCTTCATCCAAGCCAGGCGAAGTGGTCCTCCAGACGGGCAGAAGTCTTCATTCAAGCCGGGCAGAAGTGGTCCTCCAGACGGGCAGAAGTCTTCATCCAAGCCGGGCAGAAGTGGTCCTCCAGACGGGAAGAAGTCTTCATCCAGACGGCATCTTCTATCTTCATCCGGCGCAGAGCGGGTCTATCTTCAAGACATCCGACTCGGAGCATCCTCTTCATCCGACGACTAACACAGAATGAAGGTACCTTTAAGTGTCGTCATCCAAGATGGCATCCCTTAGATTCCGATTGGCTGATAGAATTCTATCAGCCAATCGGAATTAAGGTAGAAAAAATCCTGGAAACAAAAAAGAACCAAGCAGGCACTCCAAGGGGTAGTGTATGTTAAAAATACAAATTTTATTGAAGCAAAAACAAGTAAAAACAGCAAAAGCTGAACGCTCTTGTGGAGCCAGGAAAAAGCTGACAGACAACAGGCATGGAGTCTGACACGTATGAATAAGCGCCACTAGGGGGGCGAAACGCGTCAGACTCCATGCCTGTTGTCTGTCAGCTTTTTCCTGGCTCCACAAGAGCGTTCAGCTTTTGCTGTTTTTACTTGTTTTTGCTTCAATAAAATTTGTATTTTTATCATACACTACCCCTTGGAGTGCCTGCTTGGTTATTTTTTGTTTTCTGACATTTAGTGGCTTGATTCCGCCACTGCTATGGCTCTCTGTGATTTGAGGTTTCTTTAGATTACCTTCATGGGTCACTTCCATGTCTCAGGAATTGAGGATCGGAAGTTGTCAGGACCAGCGTGTTTGTAGAAAAAATCCTATTGGCTGATGCAATGATTGGATCAGCCAATAGGATTGAGCTTGCATTCTATTGGCTGTTCAAATCAGCCAATAGGATTGAACTTCAATCCTATTGACTGATTGCATCAGCCAATAGGATTTTTCTACCTTAATTCCGATTGGCTGATAGAATTCTATCAGCCAATCGGAATCTAAGTGACGCCATCTTTGATGAAGTCACTTAAAGGTACCTTCATTCTGTGTTAGTCGTCGGATGAAGATGATGCTCCGCGTCGGATGTCTTGAAGATGGACCTGCTCCGCGCCAGATGGATGAAGATAGAAGATGCCGTCTGGATGAAGACTTCTGCCCATTTAGAGGACCACATCTGCCCGGCTTGGATGAAGACTTCTGCCCATCTGGAGGACCACTTGGCCGGCTTGGATGAAGACGTCTCCCGGTAAGTCGATCTTCAGGGGGTTAGTGTTAGGTTTTTTTAATAGTGTATTGGGTGGGTTTATTTTTTAGATTAGGGGTTTGGGCTTGGAAAAGAGCTAACTGCCCTTTTAAGGGCAATGCCCATCCAAATGCCCTTTTCAGGGCAATGGGGAGCTTATTTGTTTTAGCTAGTATTTTTTTTGGGGGGTTGGTTGGTTGGGTGGGTGGTGGGTTTTACTGCTGGGGGGTTGTTTGTATTTTTTTTTACAGGTAAAAGGGCTGATTACTTTGGGGCAATGCCCCGCAAAAGGTCCTTTTAAGGGCTATTGGTAGTTTATTTTAGGCTAGGTTTTTTTTATTTTTGGGGGGCTTTTTATTTTAATAGGGCTATTAGATTAGGTGTAATTAGTTTAAATTTCTGTAATTTGTTTATTATTTTCTGCAATTTAGTGTTTTTTTTGTACTTTAGCTAATTTAATTTAATTTAGGTAATTGTATGTAATTTATTTAATTGTATTTAATTTAGTTAATTTAGTTAATTATAGTGTACTGTTAGGTGTAATTGTAACTTAGGTTAGGTTTTATTTTACAGGTACTTTTGTATTTATTTTAGCTAGTTAGTTATTAAATACTTAATAACTATTTAATAACTATTCTACCTAGTTAAAATAAATACAAACTTGCCTGTAAAGTAAAAATAAATCATTTGCTAGCTACAATGTAACTATTAGTTATATTGTAGCTAGCTTAGGGTTTATTTTACAGGTAAGTATTTAGTTTTAAATAGGAATAATTTAGTTAATGATAGGAATTTTTAGTTAGATTTCTTTTAATTATATTTAAGTTAAGGAGTGTTAGGATTAGATTTAGACTTAGGGGTTAATAAATTTAATTTAGTGGCGGCGACGTTGGGGGCGGCAGATTAGGGGTTATAAATGTAGGTAAGTGGCGGCGATGTTAGGGATGGCAGATTAGCGGTAAATAATATTTAACTAGTGTTTGCGAGGCGGGAGTGTGGCGGTTTAGGGGTTAATATATTTATTATAGTGGCAGCGATGTCCGGTTTGGCAGATTAGGGGTTAAAATTTTTCTTTTAGTGTTTGCGATGTGGGAGGGCCTCGGTTTAGGGGTTAATAGGTAGTTTATGGGTGTTTGTGTTCTTTTTAGCACTTTAGTTAAGAGTTTTATGCTACGGCATTGTAGTGTAAAACTCTTAACTACTGACTTTAATATGCGGTACCAGTCTTGACAGGAGAGGGTCTACCACTCACTTTTTGGCAGACTCGTAATACCGGCGCTATGCAAGTCCCATTGAAAATAGAGGATACACAATTTACGTAAGTGAATTTGCGGTATTTCCAAGTCTGGTCAAAAAAGTGAGCGGTACACCTGCACCTGCAAGACTCGTAATACCAGTGGGCGTTAAAAAGCAGCGTTAAGTCTAAAGCAAAATCCGTAATCTAGCCGTATGTGTTTAGATGCTTTCCAGCGATTAAACACATAGCTGTGTGTAAGTAATAGTGGACTAATCAAATGCTCTAATACATTTGTCTACAAAAGTTTTCTATAAAGGGTTCTAGTTAATATTTTAGGCTTTGCGAAACAAGAGGTAACATTAATGATTTTGTATACTTCAATACAATAGAGAAAGCAAAACTACAAAATTTTATTGATTCATTTAATTTATATGATAAACGAATGACTCACTTAGAAACTTACTGCTGTGATAAGTTTCCATTTGAAAATTTTTAATTTTACTGATCATTGCTTTCTTTTGAGTTGGGAATATCGTGTCAGCCTATATTGTAATGCGTTAAACAGCAATGAGAGCACAACACAGGGCCGGCGCTCCCACTATTCAAACTAGGCAGCCGCCTACGGCACAGTTGGCCCCGACCCGGGTTCCCCAGACTCCGTCGGTGTTCAGAAGAGTGAACACCTCAGACTAGTGAACCCCTAGTCACCAGGTCTCCTGTACTGAACAGTGCACAAAAACTCAAGCGCCATATTGACCTCTCAGAGTACCGGCAGCTCCAGCAACTGGAAGATCATTACTGGATCATTCACATGGAGTAGTAAAAAGCAGCGTGGGAAAAAACCATCCAACCCCAGATGGTCTGGTTATGGTAGTTTGTTTTTCAGTGGAATTTGCTGTACTCACTATGACCAGAACTTTCAGTCTGTCAGGGTGCCAGAAATCAGACTGAGACGAGAAGTGCGAAAATAATCACACCTTTATTAATAGCAAAAAATAATAAAAAGTCCACAAGTCAAATAACAAGCCAGGAGTCAAAACCAGAGCTGGTAGTCAGACGAGCCGAGTCAGGAGCCAAAGCGAATAGTCAGACGAGCCGGAATCAGGAACAAGGAAAACAGCAGTGTCAGGAACAAGCCAGGGATCAGGAACCAGGAAGGACGTCAGGCAGCCAGGTAATACACAGGAACTCTCACAAACAGGTCTGAGACAACGCAAAGGCAAAGGAGTGAGGAGGTGAGTCGTCATTTCATTGCCATAGAGAGTTTGGGAGTTATTTATTCCAAGCTGGGGGGGGGGGGTAACAATGCTCAGCCTGTTGGAACTTTGTAGTTAATACTACGAATTCAATTTGACGGTTATAGGGATACACATCAGGTGCTTATGAACTAGTATGCATTTGTGTTCTCTATATATGTGCACTAATCCTTTGGTCTCTACTTCCCTTGTCAGTAATTATTTTGGATTCATAATTTTTATCAATTCAATGAGACAAGATGCTATTTGGCACCCCCTTGTTTATGTTTTCTACAGATTTTGATTTTGTTGGTTTCCAAAGAGGAGCAGCCCATTTATGCGATACCTGAACCCAGCTCAGCCATCTTCCTGTCTCTCACACACCTACACACACAGCCCCCAGCTCACCCTAGCGCACCTCTTACACAAACAACCCCCTGTTCACCCTACCTGCCTCTCCCTCTCATGCACACAGCCCCCTGCTCACCCTACCTGCCCTACACACACACACACAGAGACCCCAGCTCACCCTATCTGCCTGTGTCTCCCACACCTACACTGCCCCCTGTTCACCCTACCTGCCTCTCCCTCTCACACACACAGCCCCCTGCTCACCCTACCTGCCCTACACACACACACACAGAGACCCCAGCTCACCCTATCTGCCTGTGTCTCCCACACCTACACTGCCCCCTGTTCACCCTACCTGCCTCTCCCTCTCACACACATAGCCCCCTGCTCACACTACCTGCCCTACACACACACAGACCCCAGCTCACCCTATCTGCCTGCCTCTCACACACCTACACTGCCCCATGTTCACCCTACCTGCCTCTCCCTCTCATACACACAGCCCCCTGCTCACCCTACCAGCCCTACACACACACACATACCCCAGCTCACCCTATCTGCCTGTCTCTCACACACCTACACTGCCCCCTGTTCACCCTACCTGCCTCTCCCTCTTACACACACAGCTCCATGCTCACACTACCTGCCCTACACACACACACATACCCCAGTTCACCCTATCTGTCTGTCTCACACACCTACACACAGCCCCCAGCTCACTCTAGCTGCGCCTCTTATACAAACAGACCCCTGTTCACCCTACCTGCCTCTCCCTCTCACGCACACAGCCCCCTGGTCACCCTACCTGCCCTACACACACACACACAGAGACCCCAGCTCACCCTATCTGCCTGTCTCTCCCACACCTACACTGCCCTCTGTTCACCCTACCTGCCTCTCCCTCTCACACACACAGCCCCCTGCTCACCCTACCTGCCCTACACACACACACACAGACCCCAGCTCACCCTATCTGCCTGTCTCTCACACACCTACACTGCCCCATGTTCACCCTACCTGCCTCTCCCTCTCATACACACAGCCCCCTGCTCACCCTACCTGCTCTACACACACACACAGCCCCCTGCTCACCCTACCTGCCCTACACACACACACAGACCCCAGCTCACCCTATCTGCCTGTCTCTCCCACACCTACACTGCCCCCTGTTCACCCTACCTGCCTCTCCCTCTCATACACACAGCCCCCTGCTCACCCTACCTGCTCTACACACACACACACAGACCCAAGCTCACCCTATCTGCCTGTCTCTCACAAACCTACACTGCCCACTGTTCACCCTACCTGCCGCTCCCTCTTACACACACAGCTCCATGCTCACACTACCAGCCCTACACACACACACAGACCCCAGCTCACCCTATCTGCCTGTCTCTCACACACCTACACTGCCCCCTGTTCACCCTACCTGCTTCTCCCTCTCACACACACAGCCCCCTGCTCACCCTACCTGCCCTACACACACACACAGACCCAAGCTCCACACCCACACTGCCCCCTGTTCACCCTACCTGCCTCTCCCTCTTACACACATAGCCCCCTGCTCACACTACCTGCCCTACACACACACACACAGACCCAAGCTCACCCTATCTGCCTGTCTCTCACACACCTACACTGCCCACTGTTCACCCTACCTGCCTCTCCCTCTTACACACACAGCTCCATGCTCACACTACCTGCCCTACACACACACACACAGACCCCAGCTCACCATATCTGCCTGTCTCTCACACACCTACACTGCCCCCTTTTCACCCTACCTGCCTCTCCCTCTCACACACACATACCCCAGTTCACCCTATCTGCCTGTCTCACACACCTACACACAGCCCCCAGCTCACTCTAGCTGCGCCTCTTATACAAACAGACCCCTGTTCACCCTACCTGCCTCTTCCTCTCACATACACAGCCCCCTGCTCACCCTACCTGCTCTACACACACACACATCACATCCCCCAGATCACCCTTTCTGCTCCTCTCACACAAACAGTAAGTGTGGGAAGCATCCAATTTCACCTAGGGCTAATTTTCTAATCATTGTTATTATTATTATTAATAATAACAATAATAATAATAATAATAATAATATGCACTAGAGCTTCCCTTTAATCCATATTTTGTATGTCACTAAAAGCCAAGGAGTGAAGGACTATGTTTTGTGAGTTACCGTCAGTTACTTACCTGCATTAGGTTGGCCAGCAGGTCATGTAATGACACTTAGGTGTATTATAGTAACCAGTAGCATATGTATGTAATAACTGGTAAGGGGGGGGTGGAGCAAGTAGCTGGTCTTGCCTAGGGCGCAAAACAGTCTAGCACGGACCCTGGTACCACACATGATATCTGTCACAACCATAGACAATACCCTCTATCTGCCTGTCTCTCGCATACCTACACACAGCCCCCAGCTCACCCTATCTGCCTATCTCTCACACACCTACACACAGCCCCCAGCTGTTTATTCAACCTACCTGCCTCTTCCTCTCACACACACAGCCCTCTGCTCACCCTTCCTGCCCTACACACACACACCCAGACCCCAGCTCACCCTATCTGCCTGTCTCTCACACACCTACACTGCCCCCTGTTCACACTACCTGCCTCTCCCTCTCACACACACAGCCCCCTGCTTACCCTACCTGCCCTACACACACACAGAGACCCAGCTCACCTATCTGCCTGTCTCTCACACACCTACACTGCCCCCTGTTCACCCTACCTGCCTCTCCCTCTTACACACATAGACCCTGCTCACACTACCTGCCCTACACACACACACACACACACACACACATACCCCAGTTTACCGTATCTGCCTGTCTCACACACCTACACACAGCCCCCAGCTCACTCTAGCTGCACCTCTTATACAAACAGCCCCCTATTCAACCTACCTGCCTCTTCCTCTCACACACACAGCCCCCTGCTCACCCTACCTGCCCTACACACACACATCACATCCCCCAGATCACCCTTTCTGCTCCTCTCACACAAACAGTAAGTGTGGGAAGCATCCAATTTCACCTAGGGCTAAGTTTCTAATCATTGTTATTATTATTATTAATAATAACAATAATAATAATAATAATATGCACTAGAGCTTCCCTTTAATCCATATTTTGTATGTCACTAAAAGCCAAGGAGTGAAGGACTATGTTTTGTGAGTTACCGTCAGTTACTTACCTGCATTAGGTTGGCCAGCAGGTCATGTAATGACACTTAGGTGTATTATAGTAACCAGTAGCATATGTATGTAATAACTGGTAAGGGGGGGGGGGGCAAGTAGCTGGTCTTGCCTAGGGCGCAAAACAGTCTAGCACGGACCCTGGTACCACACATGATATCTGTCACAACCATAGACAATACCCCCTATCTGCCTGTCTCTCGCATACCTACACACACAGCCCCCAGCTCACCCTATCTGCCTATCTCTCACACACCTACACACAGCCCCCAGCTGTTTATTCAACCTACCTGCCTCTTCCTCTCACACACACAGCCCTCTGCTCACCCTTCCTGCCCTACACACACACACCCAGACCCCAGCTCACCCTATCTGCCTGTCTCTCACACACCTACACTGCCCCCTGTTCAGACTACCTGCCTCTCCCTCTCACACACACAGCCCCCTGCTTACCCTACCTGCCCTACACACACACAGAGACCCAGCTCACCTATCTGCCTGTCTCTCACACACCTACACTGCCCCCTGTTCACCCTACCTGCCTCTCCCTCTTACACACATAGACCCTGCTCACACTACCTGCCCTACACACACACATATACACACACATACCCCAGTTTACCATATCTGCCTGTCTCACACACCTACACACAGCCCCCCAGCTCACTCTAGCTGCACCTCTTATACAAACAGCCCCCTATTCAACCTACCTGCCTCTTCCTCTCACACACACAGCCCCCTGCTCACCCTACCTGCCCTACACACACACAAAGACCCCAGCTCACCCTATCTGCCTGTCTCTCACACACCTACACTGCCCCCTGTTCACCCTACCTGCCTCTCCCTCTCACACACACAGCCCCCAGCTCACCCTATCTGCCTGTCTCATACACCTACACGCAGCCTCCAGCTCACTCTAGCTGCACCTTTTATACAACTGCCCCCTGTTCACCCTACCTGCCTCTCCCTCTTACACACATAGCCCCCTGCTCACACTACCTGCCCTACACACACATACCCCAGCTCACCCTATCTGCCTGTCTCTCACATACCTACACACACAGCCCCCAGCTCACCCTATCTGCCTCTCTCTCACACACCTACACTGTTCCCTGTTCACCCTACCTGCCTCTCACTCTTACACACATAGCCCCCTGCTCACACTACCTGCCCTACACACACATACCCCAGCTCACCCTATCTGCCTGTCTCTCACATACCTACACACACAGCCCCCAGCTCACCCTATCTGCCTGTCTCTCACACACCTACACACACAGCCCCCAGCTCACCCTATCTGCCTGTCTCTCACACACCTGCACACAGCCCCCAGCTCACTCTAGCTGCACCTCTTATACAAACAGCCCCCTGTTCACCCTACCTGCCTCTTCCTCTCACACACACAGCCCCCTGCTCACCCTACCTGCCCTACACACACAGACCCCAGCTCACAGTATCTGCCTGTATCTCACACACCTACACTGCCACCTTTTCACCTTACCTGCCTCTCCCTCTCACACACAGCCCCCTGCTTACCCTACCTGCCCTACACACACACAGACCCCAGCTCACCCTATCTGCCTGTCTTTCACACACCTACACTGCCCCCTGTTCACACTACCTGCCTCTCCCTCTTACACACATAGACCCTGCTCACACTACCTGCCCTACACACACACACACACATACCCCAGCTCACCCTATCTGCCTGTCTCACACAACTACACACAGCCCCCAGCTCACTCTAGCGGCACCTCTTATACAAACAGCCCCCTGTTCACCCTACCTGCCCCTTCCTCTCACACACACAGCCCCCTGCTCACCCTACCTGCCGTACACACACACACAGACCCCAGCTCACCCTATCTGCCTGTCTCTCACACACCTACACTGTCCACTGTTCACCCTACCTGCCTCTCCCTCTCACACACACAGCCCCCTGCTTACCCTACCTGCCCTACACACACACACAGACCCCAGCTCACCCTATCTGCCTGTCTCTCACACACCTACACACTGCCGACTGTTCACCCTACCTGCCTCTCCCTCTTACACACATAGCCCCCTGGTCTTGTCTAGGGCACAAAACAATTTAGCACTGGCCCTGGCGCCACACATGAAATCTGTCACAACCATAGACAATACATAAACCAATTAGTGTGACTGTGTTCCATTAAATGTTTATTTATGGACCCTTAAATTTGGATCTCATATCATTTTCACTTCACAAAATAATCTCTCTCTTTTTTTAATTTGCGAGCTGTACAAAAATATGCAAAGAGCCTAATTTGGCCCTAGGGATATACTGTAGTTTATCTACCCCTGTTCTAATTCATTACATCATTTCTTTTCACTCTGTTATGTACCTTTAATTATCCAAGAAAAGGCTTAAATCGCCTGCTTCTTGTAGCGTTTTGCAATCCAGTTTCACAAATTAAAAGTTTGTACAAACAGCATATTCCAAGCGAGTATCTTTTATTTCGGTGCCATTATGTGCTTAGTATATGAAAAGCTTGAATATTGATGAAACACATCTGACTTTTTAGCATAACTGCTTTCTAGGCAAGATGATACTGTCCTATGTAAATGAGCTAAACGGATTTGCTATCTGCACAGAAATCCCAAGGTTACTCATTTGCATTTTTTATGGTACTTATTTGACATCCACTTGGAATCATCACTACATTATGAATCTGTTTCTAGCTTTAGGCAAAAGCATACAGAACAAAAGAAAACAATTATTATTGTATGCAATGTTAGCTGTCTTTTTAACATACAAATAGGGAAGGAAATAAGAGTATATATTTTAAATTTGTACATTGTATAAACTAGTTAGACCAATGGGTATTTAGAAACCTAGTGGGAACTGCTTTTCACTTATTATTAAAGGGTCAGTAAACACCAGAATTGTTGTTGTTTAAAAAGGTAGATAATCCCTTTATTACCCATTCCCCAATTTTGCATAACCAACACAGTTATAATAAAATACTTTTTACCTCTGTGATTACCTTATATCTATGCCTCTGCAAACTGCCCCCTTATTTCAGTTCTTTTGACAGACTTGCATTTTTAGCCAATCAGTGCTGACTCCTAGGAGCATCACGTGCTGGAGCTCAATGTTATCTATATGAAACACATGAACTAATGCCCTCTAGTGGTGAAAAACTGTCAAAATGCTTTTAGATTAGAGGCAGTCTTCAAGGTCTAAGAAATTAGCACATGAACATCCTATATTTAGCTTTCAATTAAGAATACCAAGAGAACAAAGCAAAATTGGTAATAAAAGTCAATTGGAAAGTTGTTTAAAATTACATGCCCTATTTAAATCATGAAATATTTTTTTTTACTTTACTGTCCCTTTAATCAACAACTTTGGCTGAGTTTCCATTGATGACGTCAAATTTTATGTGACAGACACCGGCTACCCCGACTGGGTAGCTCTGCCAAAGGGGTCCTTCCTATACCTGAAACTCGTAGTTATGAAGTGGAGAGAAGTGATTAAAGCTAGAGCCCACACAAATAACCAGACCAATATTTAGGTGGAACATAGTCTTATGGAGTCACAGGGATATACAGGGAGTGCAGAATTATTAGGCAAATGAGTATTTTGACCACATCATCCTCTTTATGCATGTTGTCTTACTCCAAGCTGTATAGGCTCGAAAGCCTACTACCAATTAAGCATATTAGGTGATGTGCATCTCTGTAATGAGAAGGGGTGTGGTCTAATGACATCAACACCCTATATCAGGTGTGCATAATTATTAGGCAACTTCCTTTTCTTTGGCAAAATGGGTCAAAAGAAGGACTTGACAGGCTCAGAAAAGTCAAAAATAGTGAGATATCTTGCAGAGGGATGCAGCACTCTTAAAATTGCAAAGCTTCTGAAGCGTGATCATCGAACAATCAATCGTTTCATTCAAAATAGTCAACAGGGTCGCAAGAAGCGTGTGGAAAAACCAAGGCGCAAAATAACTGCCCATGAACTGAGAAAAGTCAAGCGTGCAGCTGCCAAGATGCCACTTGCCACCAGTTTGGCCATATTTCAGAGCTGCAACATCACTGGAGTGCCCAAAAGCACAAGGTGTGCAATACTCAGAGACATGGCCAAGGTAAGAAAGTCTGAAAGACGACCACCACTGAACAAGACACACAAGCTGAAACGTCAAGACTGGGCCAAGAAATATCTCAAGACTGATTTTTCTAAGGTTTTATGGACTGATGAAATGAGAGTGAGTCTTGATGGGCCAGATGGATGGGCCCGTGGCTGGATTGGTAAAGGGCAGAGAGCTCCAGTCCGACTCAGACGCCAGCAAGGTGGAGGTGGAGTACTGGTTTGGGCTGGTATCATCAAAGATGAGCTTGTGGGGCCTTTTCGGGTTGAGGATGGAGTCAAGCTCAACTCCCAGTCCTACTGCCAGTTTCTGGAAGACACCTTCTTCAAGCAGTGGTACAGGAAGAAGTCTGCATCCTTCAAGAAAAACATGATTTTCATGCAGGACAATGCTCCATCACACGCGTCCAAGTACTCCACAGCGTGGCTGGCAAGAAAGGGTATAAAAGAAGAAAATCGAATGACATGGCCTCCTTGTTCACCTGATCTGAACCCCATTGAGAACCTGTGGTCCATCATCAAATGTGAGATTTACAAGGAGGGAAAACAGTACACCTCTCTGAACAGTGTCTGAGAGGCTGTGGTTGCTGCTGCACGCAATGTTGATGGTGAGCAGATCAAAACACTGACAGAATCCATGGATGGCAGGCTTTTGAGTGTCCTTGCAAAGAAAGGTGGCTATATTGGTCACTGATTTGTTTTTGTTTTGTTTTTGAATGTCAGAAATGTATATTTGTGAATGTTGAGATGTTATATTGGTTTCACTGGTAAAAATAAATAATTGAAATGGGTATATATTTGTTTTTTGTTAAGTTGCCTAATAATTATGCACAGTAATAGTCACCTGCACACACAGATATCCCCCTAAAATAGCTATAACTAAAAACAAACTAAAAACTACTTCCAAAACTATTCAGCTTTGATATTAATGAGTTTTTTGGGTTCATTGAGAACATGGTTGTTGTTCAATAATAAAATTAATCCTCAAAAATACAACTTGCCTAATAATTCTGCACTCCCTGTAAAGGTGGTGGTTTCGGGGTGATCCTGGGGGAGCGGAGGCATTTGTCATTGTAAAGCCCTCAGCCCCCAGATGCTACAGTCCAAAAAGCATCATGATCCGTTGTTGGGGGCTGAAGCAGCAGCTGTTCAAACGTTCACCTGGTAAGACAAAGGGAGTAGGGTTGTAGAGAGGGGGTCCGGAACCCCAAGTTCCCAAGGGAGCTCCCTTCCGGCAATCACCCCACCTCTTGCCTTCCCTAGGGGGTACCAATCCCCAAAAGAGCGGAGCTCTGGGGCAAAGGGCCGCTGGAGTGACCTGGGGTAAGGGTCAGCGGGTATTTGGGGAGGCACAGCCGCCCATTAGTTCCAGGAGCCCAGCCAGCCAGAAAGGGGTTAGGAGGTCAGAAATCAGTTCTTTTGTGAGGATGTACAGATCACAAAATAAGCAAAACCAAGACTCTGGGAGATTGTGAATGCAATGAAAAGGCCAAATCTGAGGTAAAAAGGAGGGAGCTGGGTAGTAGGGGGTGGGGTAGCAGTCTGGTATCAATGATATTTTAATAAGGTGCTTAGTGCATTTTCATTTAAAGGAACATGAAACCAAATTTTTCTTTCATGATCAGATAGAACATACAATTTTAGTCAACTTTCCAATGTACTTATACAACCCCAATTCTGAAAAAGTTGGGACAGTATGGAAAATGCACAAAAACAAACAAAATGAGTCATTTGAAAATTCAATTCACCCTGCCCTATATTGAAAACACATTATTATTTGATGTTTTACTTTTTGAATTTAATGTATTTTTGAAAATATACCCTCATTTCAAATCTGATGACTGCAGCACACTCCAAAAAAGTTGTGACAGTCGACTGTTTACCACTGTGTGCCCTCACAGATGTGCAAGTTACCCATGCCTTGGGCACAGACACCCCCCATACCATGACAATTGCTGGCTTTTGGACCTGACGCTAATAACAGCTTGGATGGTCCTTTTCCTCTTTGGCCTAGAGAACACAAAGGGGGGTAGTTATCAACGTGTCTATTTTAGCTGTCTTCGCCGGCCCAATACGCCCGCCTAAGCTCGCCTCACATCGCCGCCGCGGACCTGCAAAAATTCGCCTAAGTTATCAAAAAAACTGTCAAAAAGCCGCGCACCAAGTACGGGGTGATGAGCAGCGGACTGTGAGAGTTATCACTCATCCGATCTCGCTGCTCTTCGGCTTTTTTACAGCTTTCTTGCTAGCCTGTCACTAAGCACCCACACTAAACTACACTGTTCTACCCCCTATACCGGAGCCCCCGGAGCCCCCCGCAACTCAATAAAGTTAGTAACCCCTAAACCGCCGCTCCTAGACCCTGCTGCAACTCTTATAAATGTATTAACCCTTAAACCGCCGCTCCCGGACACCGCCGCAACCTACATTATACCTAGTAACCCCTATCCTGCCCCCCTATACCGCCGCCCTCTATAATAAAGTTATTAACCCCTATCCTGCCCCCCTATACCGTCGCCACCTATAATAAAGCTATTAACCCCTATCCTGCTGATCCTGCACCTCGCCGCAACTAAATAAATAGTTTAACCCCTAAACCGCCGCTCCCTGACCCCGCCGCAACCTATAATAAATTTATTAACCCCTATCCTGCCCCCCTACACCGTCGCCACCAATAATACATTTATTAACCCCTATCCTGCCCCCCACTACACCGCCGCCACTGTAATAAAATTATTAACCCCTAAACCTAAGTCTAACACTAACCCCCCTAACTTAAATATTAATTAAATAAATCTAAATAATATTTCTATTATGAACTAAATTATTCCTATTTAAAACTAAATACTTACCTATAAAATAAACCCTAATATAGCTACAATATAAATAATAATTATATTGTAGCTATCTTAGGATTTATTTTTATTTTACAGGTAACTTTCAATTTATTTTAACTAGGTACAATAGCTATTAAATAGTTATTAACTATTTAATAGCTACCTGGCTAAAGTAAAGAGAAATTTACCTGTAAATAAAAACTAACCTAAGTTACAATTACACCTAACACTACACTATCATTAAATAAATTATTCCTATTTAAAACTAAATACTTACCTGTAAAATAAACCCTAAGATAGCTACAATGTAATTAATAATTACATTGTAGCTATCTTAGGATTTATATTTATTTTACAGGCAACTTTGTATTATTTTAGCTAGTTAGAATAGTTATTAAATAGTTATTAACTATTTAATAACTACCTAGCTAAAAGAAATACAAAATTACCTGTAAAATAAATCCTAACCTAAGTTACAATTAAACCTAACACTACACTATCATTAAATAAATTAAATAAATTAAATACAAATAACTACAATTAAATACAATTACATAAACTAACTAAAGTACAAAAAATAAAAAAAGCTGTTACAAAAAATAAAAAAATAGTTTACAAACATTTAAAAAATATTACAACAATTTTAAGCTAATTACACATAATATAAGCCCCCTAATAAAATAACAAAGCCCCCCCAAAATAAAAAAATTCCCTACCCTATTCTACATTAAAAAAGTTCAAAGCTCTTTTATCTTACCAGCCCTTAAAAGGGCCTTTTGTGGGGCATGCCCCAAAGAATTCAGCTCTTTTGCCTGTAAAAGAAAAATACAACCCCCCCAACATTAAAACCCACCACCCACATACCCCTAATCTAACCCAAACCCCCCTTAAAATAACCTAACACTAATCCCCTGAAGATCATCCTACCTTTAGTCGTCTTCACTCAGCCGAGCCACCGATGGAACTGAAGAGGAGATCCAGAGCGGCAGAAGTGATCCTCCAAGGGGCGCTGAAGAAATCTTCCATCCGATGAAGTGATCCTCCAGGCGGCGCTGAAGAAGTCTTCTATCCGGGCGATGTCATCTTCCAAGCGTCGCTGAAGAAGTCTTCTATCCGGGCGATGTCATCTTCCAAGCGGGGTCTTCAATCTTCATCCCGCTGACCCGGAACATCCTTCTTAGCCGACGGACTACCGACGAATGAAGGCTCCTTTAAGGGACGTCATCCAAGATGGCGTCCCTTCAATTCCGATTGGCTGATAGGATTCTATCAGCCAATCGGAATTAAGGTAGGAAAAATCTGATTGGCTGATTGATTCAGCCAATCAGATTGAAGTTCAATCCGATTGGCTGATCCAATCAGCCAATCAGATTGAGCTTGCATTCTATTGGCTGATCCGATCAGCCAATAGAATGCGAGCTCAATCTGATTGGCTGATTCAATCAGCCAATCAGATTTTTCCTACCTTAATTCCGATTGGCTGATAGAATCCTATCAGCCAATCGGAATTGAAGGGACGCCATCTTGGATGACATCCCTTAAAGGAGTCTTCATTCGTCGGTAGTCCGTCGGGAAAGAAGGATGTTCCGCGTTGGCGGGATGAAGATTGAAGACCACGCTTGGAAGATGACATCGCCCGGATAGAAGACTTCTTCAGCGGCGCTTGGAAGATGACATCGCCCGGATAGAAGACTTCTTCAGTGCCGCCTGGAGGATCACCTCATCGGATGGAAGATTTCTTCAGCGCCCCTTGGAGGATCACTTCTGCCACTCCGGATCTCCTCTTCAGTTCCATCGGTGGCTCGGCTGAGTGAAGACGACTAAAGGTAGGATGATCTTCAGGGGATTAGTGTTAGGTTATTTTAAGGGGGGTTTGGGTTAGATTAGGGGTATGTGGGTGGTGGGTTTTAATGTTGGGGGGGGTTGTATTTTTCTTTTACAGGCAAAAGAGCTGAATTCTTTGGGGCATGCCCCACAAAAGGCCCTTTTAAGGGCTGGTAAGGTAAAAGAGCTTTGAACTTTTTTAATGTAGAATAGGGTAGGGAATTTTTTTATTTTGGGGGGCTTTGTTATTTCATTAGGGGGCTTAGATTAGGTGTAATTAGCTTAAAATTGTTGTAATATTTTTTAAATGTTTGTAACCTATTTTTTATTTTTTGTAACTTAGCTTTTTTTATTTTTTGTACTTTAGTTAGTTTATGTAATTGTATTTAATTGTAGTTATTTGTATTTAATTTATTTTATGATAGTGTAGTGTTAGGTTTAATTGTAACTTAGGTTAGGATTTATTTTACAGGTAATTTTGTATTTCTTTTAGCTAGGTAGTTATTAAATAGTTAATAACTATTTAATAACTATTCTAACTAGCTAAAATAAATACAAAGTTGCCTGTAAAATAAATATAAATCCTAAGATAGCTACAATGTAATTATTAATTACATTGTAGCTATCTTAGGATTTATTTTACAGGTAAGTATTTAGTTTTAAATAGGAATAATTTATTTAATGATAGTGTAGTGTTAGGTGTAATTGTAACTTAGGTTAGGATTTATTTTACAGGTAAATTTCTCTTTATTTTAGCTAGGTAGCTATTAAATAGTTAATAACTATTTAATAGCTATTGTACCTAGTTAAAATAAATTGAAAGTTACCTGTAAAATAAAAATAAATCCTAAGATAGCTACAATATAATTATTATTTATATTGTAGCTATATTAGGGTTTATTTTATAGGTAAGTATTTAGTTTTAAATAGGATTAATTTAGTTCATAATAGAAATATTATTTAGATTTATTTAATTAATATTTAAGTTAGGGGGGTGTTAGGGTTAGTGTTAGACTTAGGTTTAGGGTTTAATAATTTTATTACAGTGGCGGCGGTGTAGTGGGGGGCAGGATAGGGGTTAATAAATGTATTATAGGTGGCGACGGTGTAGGGGGGGGGGCAGGATAGGGGTTAATAAATTTAATATAGGTTGCGTCAGGGTCCGGGAGTGGCGGTTTAGTGGTTAATACATTCATTATAGTTGCGGCGGGGTCAGGGAGCGGCGATTTAGGGGTTAATATGTATAGAGTAGCTTGCGGTGGGCTCCGGGAGCGGCGGTTTAGGGGTTAACATATTTATTATAGTGGCGGTGGGCTCCGGGAGCGTCGGTTTAGGGGGTAATAACTTTATTTAGTTGCGGCGGTGTAGGGGGGGGCAGATTAGGGGTGTTTAGACTCGGGGTACATGTTAGGGTGTTAGGTGTAGACAGCTTCCATAGGAATGAATGGGATGTCTGGCAGCAGCGAACTTGTACTTTCGCTATGGTCAGACTCCCATTGATTCCTATGGGATCCGCAGCCTCCAGGGCGGCGGTTTGAAAACCAGGTGCCCTGGGCCGTAAAAGTGCCGAGCGTACCTGCTAGTTTTTTGATAACTAGCAAAAGTAGTCAGATTGTGCCGCACTTGTGTGCGGAACATCTGGAGTGACGTAAGAATCGATCTGTGTCGGACTGAGTCCGGCGGATCGAAGCTTACTTCACAAAATTCTACTTTTGCCGGTCTCTAGCCTTTGATAACTAAGGCGAATCAGCCTCGCCACAAATACGCTGAGGAATTCCAGCGTATTTGAGGTTGACGGCTTGATAACTAGGCCCCAATGGCTATTTTGTCTAAAAACTATTTGAAATGTTGACTCTTTGGACCACAAAACAAGATTCCACTGTGCTACTGTCCATCTCAGATGAGACCAAGCACAGAGAAGTCGGCGGCGCTTCTGGACACTGTTGATGTATGTCTTCTACTTTGCATAGTAAAGCCTTAAGTTACATCTGCGGATGCAGCAGCGAATGGTGTTAACTGACAAAGATTTACCAATGTATTTCTGAGCCTATATCAGTATATTCATTACAGATTTATGACGGTTTTTGAGACAGTGGTGTCTGAGGGATCGGAGATCACGCACATTCAGAAGTGGTTTTCGTCCTTGCCCTTTACACACTGAGATTTGACCGGATTCCTTGAATCTTTTATTTATATTCTGCACTGTAGAAGGTGAGAATTCCCAAACTCCTACCGATTTATCTTTGGGGAATGTTATTCTCAAAGTGTTGTATTATTCGCTGATGCATCTGTTGACAGATTTGTATTTATTTTAGCTAGGTAGTTAGTAAATAGTTAATAACTATTTACTAACTATTCTACCTAGTTAAAATAAATACAAACTTGCCTGTGAAATAAAAATAAACCCTAAGCTAGATACAATGTAACTATTAGTTATATTGTAGCTAGCTTAGGGTTTATTTTACAGGTAAGTATTTAGTTTTAAATTCGAATTATTTAGGTAATGATAGTAGGTTTTATTTAGATTTATTTTAATTATATTTAAGTTAGGGGGTGTTAGGGTTAGGGTTAGACTTAGGTTTAGTTGTTAATAAATTTAGTATAGTGGCGGCGACGTTGGGGGCGGCAGATTAGGGGTTAATAAATGTAGGTAGGTGGCGGCGATGTTAGTGGCGGCAGATTAGGGGTCATTAATATTTAACTAGTGTTTGCGATGCGGGAGTGCGGCGGTTTAGGAGTTAATATGTCTATTATAGTGGCGGCGATGTCCGGAGCGGCAGATTGGGGTTAATAAGTATAATGTAGGTGTCGGCGATGTCGGGGGCAGCAGATAAGGGGTTAATAAGTGTAAGATTAGGGGTGTTTAGACTCAGGGTTCATGTTAGGGTGTTAGGTGTAAACATAACTTTTGTTTCCCCATAGGAATCAATTGGGCTTCGTTACGGAGCTTTACGCTGCTTTTTTGCAGGTGTTAGACTTTTTTTTCAGCCGGCTCTCCCCATTGATGCCTATGGGGAAATCGTGCACGAGCATGTAAAACCAGCTCACCGCAGCTTTCAGCAGCTCTGGTATTGGAGTGCGGTATGGAGCACAATTTTGCTTTACGCTCACTTCTTGCCTGTTTACGCCGGGTTTTTATAAACCTGTAATACTAGCGCTGTAGGGAAGTGAGCGGTGACAATAACTTGCAAGTTAGCACCCCTCATAATGCAAAACTCGTAATCTAGCCGCTAGATAGTGATGTTCTGAGATTTTGTATAACCTTTTTTATTACTATTTTAAGGTACCTCCTCACCCTGCCTCCACTCCAAAAATAAAAACAAACAAACAAAAAAAAGTAAAAACATGACACTTTCCAATAGCATTTTATCATATTTTATTGTTCGACCAAAAATAAATATCTTAGGGTGTTATTAAAACAAAAGTGAGTTAGGTTTTTGAAATATATTATTTTGTTTGTCATTCTCCAGGGATCATCCTAGGTCACAACTCTGGCAAGTCATAGGGCTCAAGTCCAAGTCATGTCAAGTCACCAGTCATTGCTGTCAAAGTGTAAGTTAAGTCAAGTCAAGTCACAAGTCTTCCTTAATTATGTCGAGTTGAGTCGAGTCACAAGTCATCAAATTTGCGACTCAAGTCCACATCTTTGCTATGATTACACGATTGCCTCACCTGTTTCACATAACCTTCCTTATTTCAACTTGTCACATCGCTATTAGTCCTAAATTGTCCCTGTGCCAACTTTTTTGGAACGTGTTGCAGTCATCAGATTTGAAATGAGAGTATATTTTCAAAAATACATTAAAATCACAAAGAAAAACATCAAATAATGTGCTAATAATGTGTTTTCAATATGGTACAGGATGAATTAATTTTCAAATGACTCTTGTTTTTTTTTTTTGCATTTCCATATTTGTCCCAACTTTTTCAAATAACTCTTTTTGTTTGTTTGTATTTTGCATTTTCCATACTGTCGAAACTTTCTAGGAATTGGGGTTGTGTAATCTAATTTGCATAGTTCTCTTGGTATCTTTTGTTGAAAAAAATACCTAGGTAGGCCTAGGAGCTGGGAGCTAGCTGCTTATTGGTGGCTGCTCAAATAAGCCTGTTGTCATTAGCTTACAGTTGTATTCAGCTAGCTCCCAGTAGTGCATTCCTGCTCCTACAATAAAGGATACCAAGAAAATTAAGAAAAATTGAAAAATTGTTTAAATTGTATTCTCTATCTGAATCATGAAAGAAAAATTTGGTGTTTCATGTCCCTTTAACATCTAGCAGCTTGGTAACTTTGTAGAGGGAAATTAGTAGTATGTTACAGTATGTTGCTTAGCAACTCTAACAAGATGATGTTTTGTTCTTGCCAACTTCACCAGTGATCAACTCAGCTGCAATAGACACACCCATGCCATACTCCAATTTTTAGATAATATATTTTTCTTCATGATCATATTTTTGTTTTCCTTCCTGTACCTGCAGCTCTCTTTAAAGTCCTTCTCTTATTTTACCTTATTACAGAAGCCAGTTGGTAAAGCTCTGCATCTTTATAATGGGAGCCGCCATCTTGTAACGCACATATTGTTGCATTCTGTGACAAAAGCAGCGCTCTTTTACAGATCAGTGATTTTTCCAGCTTTTTGACAGCTGTGTCTTGTACTTTGCATTAGCTTCCACTATAGAAAGTAGAAGAGTTACATTTTTGGAGTTTTTTACACAGTTTAAAAGTTATATAGCATATTTAATTATTGCTATGTATTGTGCACGTTAAACTGGAGTGCACAATACGACTTGTCAAGACGACAACAATATTAGTAATCTGTGATTTTGCACCAGGGCCAGCTCAAGAAATTGTACTGCCTAGTTCATAGAAAAAAACAACACCCCTTAACCCTCTGCACACCCAACCAGTGTCAGTTGTCTCAGACATTAGCAAATGTAATATTCACATGAAAATACACAGATTGGCATCATATAGAATTCATTTGTATGTTAAAACAATATTATGCAGAATATGCTCTCCCTATGTGCTGCCACAGTCAAATGCTGCCTGGGTCCTGTGCTCCCACCTGGTCCAATTATAGAGCCGGCCCTGATGTCAGAGGGTACAAAAATACATAAATCCAAGATGGCGGCATCCAGTGTGAAGATGCAGAACTTCACCAACCTGCACTTAAAGGGTTAAAATGAGATAATAGATTTGAAGAGAGCTGCAGCCAGAGGCTGAAAAAAAGTAGCTATGCTACTGTAGTTGTACCCAGCAGTTTAATGTCCCTTTAAACAATTCATTTATATCACTAAAAATGACTTTAATAAATAATGTTTCAGGATTTAATATATTAAATATAAATATTTTTGGTATATGTAATATATCAGAGTCAACATAATTATTAATTATTCATATGATTTTATTGTGTTTAACATGTTAAAGTGACAGGAAACTCCAGATATTCATGATTCAGATAAAGCATACAACTTTACAATTTATTTCTGTTTCTTCTTTTTCTTGGTATCCTTTGTTAAAGGAGCAGCAATGCATTACTGGGAGCTAGCTGAACACATCAGGTAAGCTAATGACAAGAGGGATATATGTGCAGCCATCAATCATCAGATAGCTCCCAGAAGGGCATTCCTGCTCCTGAGCCTACCTAGGTATGCTTTTAAACAAAGGGCGCAAAGAGAGCAAAGCAAATTAAATAGAAGTAAATTGGAAAGTTATTTGAAATGCATGTTCTATATGAAACATGAAGGTTACATTTCCACTTTACTGTCCCTTTAAATGTATTTCACATTTTTAGATATCAGTTTAAAAAGACATTTTGAGCCTTTATACCTAGGAGAGGCTGTTAAAGGCCGCATATGACAACAAAAAAGCCATAAATGAGCTCAATGTAAACTGCTCAAATAATCATTTTCTGCTCCCATAGTCTGAAATGGAGCCAAAAACAACCCTTTGCTGCTGTAGTTTTGGTTGTGCAAAATAAAAATCCAACTGCTTTGTAAACTTTAAGACAGTGTTATTTTTGCTGACAACTATTTTAAAAAAAAAAAAAACACTTAAAGGGACAGTCTACTCCAGAATTTTTATTGTTTAAAAAGATAGATTAAAAAAAGATAGATAATCCCTTTATTACCCATTCCCTAGATTTGCATAACCAACACAGTTATATTAACTTATTTTTTACCTCTGTGATCATCTTATATCCAAGCCTCTGCCTTCAAAGCCTTAGAAATTAGCATATGAGCCAACTTAGGTTTAGCTTTTAACTAAGAATACAAAGAAAACAAAGCAAATTTGATGCTAAAGGTATATTGGAAAGTTGTTTAAAATTACATGCCGTATCTGAATCATGAAAGTTTAATTTTAACTAGACTGTCCCTTTAACAGACAACCCAAAATAATTAACAAGTCCAATGGAAACTTAGGCTATGTTTTCATATGGAAATTTTGATGGACTGAAATAAGACCTATATCTTTAAAGAGACATAAAAAACAATAATCTAATGCTATCATATGTAGAGAGCATTTATTCTTGAAGAGAACTTTGTGTTTAACTCTCACAAATGGGTTAAACACATAGATCTTGATAAAGCCCACATACACGGGTGAAACGCGTAGAAGTTGAAGTTGCCTGTTACCAGAACCAAACCCACTAGGTACCTAGTATTTACCTGCGCGTATTAACGCTAAGAGCGGGTGCCCATTCCACCTCAAGGATCGCACTTACGAAAATCCAGACTGTTTGTCACAAGCAGGGAGCTGTGAACATTGGAAGCAAAAGATAACAGCTTGTCAGGTACTCACACGCAAGGAGCGGCGTACCTTTGCCGGTTACCTCCCCACGGAGGGAGTAGTGAATCCTGTGCCAGAGGATAGGAGCTGCAGCACACAAAGCGGCCCACACGCAAGGAGCGTGTTATGATTAAAGACCACAGTTTCTAAGATACATCACAGCGACATTTGGATACAGTCGCTGCAACTTTCTGTGAGTTAAAGTTATATATATAACCAAGCAAAGATACAAAGTATCCTAAATAAGGAACATTTTATCGTTTTTATCCAGTATATTAATTTTAATCACAAAGATAAGTCTTGTATGCAATATACCATACAACCAAAGGGATTTCATCTGTTGAAAATATATAAGGACTACAGAGACTGTCCATTATATCCAGGAATAAATTAATTGATTTTAAGGATTTAAACATTGATCTATTCTATTTTTAGAAGCGCTTATTATAAATATATATTTTTTATATCAGGGTGGTATTCCAATAGTACTAGTAAAAGATATCGTATCCAAAATTTATTTTATGTGTCTGCAAATGTTTTCATATATTGTTTTATAAATTTATGTATTGCACAAATTAGGGATTATTTCCACTAGTAAAAGATTGATAAAAAATTTACCGTATTTGATTTATTCTTTGTTTTGATATAATCTTAATCAATTAGGTGTGTTAAGTATACCCAGCTTTTTAGCGCCCTCTCAATCGCCATATTGTTTAAACACATAGCTGAAGTTAGCTTTGGAGCAGCAATGCACTAGTAATCCTGAGTTGAACACAGCCAGTGATTGGATAATTGCCAGATAAGCACACATGCTGTCCCTGATTGGCTCAGAGGTTGTGTTCAGCTCTAGACCAGCAGCATATTGCTAGTCCAGATCAGACTTTGGGGCTCATTTATCAAGCTCTGTATGGAGCTTGAAGGGCCATGTTTCTGGCGAGCCTAAAGATCGCTGCTCTGTAATCTGTCCGCCTTCTCTGAGAATGAGGACAGAGATCCCGTGAAATCAACCCGATCCAATACGATTGGGTTGATTGACACCCCCTTGGCCGCAAATCTGCAGGGGGCAGCATTGCATCAGCAGTTCACAAGAGCTACTGGTGCAATGCTGAATGCGGAGAGCATATTGCTCTCCGCATTCAGCGAGGTCTATCGGACATGATCCGCTGATTGGATCATGTCGGACAGACATTTGTTAAATAGGCCTCATTAACTTTGTATTTACTCCCTTTGGGGGTTAAATATAAAGTTATGGACAAACATTAATGATATAAATAAAACAATCTTACAAATTAGATGAGCTTATTATTGCTTCTTGAAATTTAGCTATGTGTTTTGCAAGGATGAAACACGTGGGGTAAAACATGCATTCTTTTAATAACAAAACGCTCTAATCCATTAGAATGTGACTTTAAATCATAACTGTTTGAATCAAAGCATTTGGTATTCTTTGTTTATTTGCTGATAATGAATATATATAAGGGAATTGCTACGTCTCATGTCTCTTTATGCAGACGATTATTTCTCCTACAAGATAATTGTGCATACTGAAACACTGCAGTGGCCAATACACATCACGGATACAGACGGAATATCAATAAATGCAGCAGTGATTCAGAAAATAAGCAGTAATGTTAACATATCATTACAAGCAGTTTTACAAATACAACTGTACATTTCTCAGGGATACAGCGCTGGAAATTATCAGCACATTGTAGGAATCAGATGAATTATCAGTGACTCATCAGTCAGCAAGCGTATGATTATCATATTGATTTATGGCAAAGACTAGATACCATCTATGTTATCTATACCTTGAACTATATCTTTACAGCAGGTAAGGACTAAAAATGTGTGTCTGAATTTAGTGTAAGGATTTCAATATAAAGTATTTTATTTTCTTCATCTATTGTTACAAAATAAAAAGGCTTGGTTTGATGGATGCATGGTGCTTGGGTGTAAAGGAACAGGGTCTCTTGGAAACCTCAGTTAAAGGGACATTAAACACTTTGAGATGGTAATATAAAATGATCAATCGTTTAAAAAAGAAAAATAAGTCTGCAATATACTTTCATCATTTATTGTGTCCCCTTTTCCTGTAATTCCATTCTGAAATTGAGAGCTTTTCAGTTCCTGCTAAAAAATTAAGCGCAGAACCCTGTTATATTCCACACAGCCATTGGCTGCACACTCTAGTAACCTATTTATAAACTGTCCCTAATTGGCCACAGCAGAGAAAGTAACCTAAGTTACAATATGGAAACTCCCATTGTTTTATAGACACATAGGCCTAGATTTAGAGTTGGGCGGTAGCCGTCAAAACCAGCGTTAGAGGCTCCTAACGCTGGTTTTTACTGCCCTCTGGTATTTGGAGTCAGTCATTAAAGGGTCTAACGCTTACTTTCCAGCCGCGACTTTTCCATACCGCAGATCCCCTTATGTCAATTGCGTATCCTATCTTTTCAATGGGATCTTTCTAACTCCGGTATTTAGAGTCGTGGCTGAAGTGAGCGTTAGAAATCTAACGACAAAACTCCAGCCGCAGAAAAACAGAATTTATGTTTACCTGATAAATTTCTTTCTCCAACGGTGTGTCCGGTCCACGGCGTCATCCTTACTTGTGGGATATTCTCTTCCCCAACAGGAAATGGCAAAGAGCCCAGCAAAGCTGGTCACATGATCCCTCCTAGGCTCCGCCTACCCCAGTCATTCGACCGACGTTAAGGAGGAATAATAGCATAGGAGAAACCATATGGTACCGTGGTGACTGTAGTTAAAGAAAATAAATTATCAGACCTGATTAAAAAACCAGGGCGGGCCGTGGACCGGACACACCGTTGGAGAAAGAAATTTATCAGGTAAACATAAATTCTGTTTTCTCCAACATAGGTGTGTCCGGTCCACGGCGTCATCCTTACTTGTGGGAACCAATACCAAAGCTTTAGGACACGGATGAAGGGAGGGAGCAAATCAGGTCACCTAAATGGAAGGCACCACGGCTTGCAAAACCTTTCTCCCAAAAATAGCCTCAGAAGAAGCAAAAGTATCAAACTTGTAAAATTTGGTAAAAGTGTGCAGTGAAGACCAAGTCGCTGCCCTACATATCTGATCAACAGAAGCCTCGTTCTTGAAGGCCCATGTGGAAGCCACAGCCCTAGTGGAATGAGCTGTGATTCTTTCGGGAGGCTGCCGTCCGGCAGTCTCGTAAGCCAATCTGATGATGCTTTTAATCCAAAAAGAGAGAGAGGTAGAAGTTGCTTTTTGACCTCTCCTTTTACCTGAATAAACAACAAACAAGGAAGATGTTTGTCTAAAATCCTTTGTAGCATCTAAATAGAATTTTAGAGCGCGAACAACATCCAAATTGTGTAACAAGCGTTCCTTCTTTGAAACTGGTTTCGGACACAGAGAAGGTACGATAATCTCCTGGTTAATGTTTTTGTTAGAAACAACTTTTGGAAGAAAACCAGGTTTAGTACGTAAAACCACCTTATCTGCATGGAACACCAGATAAGGAGGAGAACACTGCAGAGCAGATAATTCTGAAACTCTTCTAGCAGAAGAAATTGCAACTAAAAACAAAACTTTCCAAGATAATAACTTAATATCAACGGAATGTAAGGGTTCAAACGGAACCCCCTGAAGAACTGAAAGAACTAAATTGAGACTCCAAGGAGGAGTCAAAGGTTTGTAAACAGGCTTGATTCTAACCAGAGCCTGAACAAAGGCTTGAACATCTGGCACAGCTGCCAGTTTTTTGTGAAGTAACACCGACAAGGCAGAAATCTGTCCCTTCAGGGAACTCGCCGATAATCCTTTTTCCAATCCTTCTTGAAGGAAGGATAGAATCCTAGGAATCTTAACCTTGTCCCAAGGGAATCCTTTAGATTCACACCAACAGATATATTTTTTCCAAATTTTGTGGTAAATCTTTCTAGTTACAGGCTTTCTGGCCTGAACAAGAGTATCGATAACAGAATCTGAGAAACCTCGCTTCGATAAAATCAAGCGTTCAATCTCCAAGCAGTCAGCTGGAGTGAAACCAGATTCGGATGTTCGAACGGACCCTGAACAAGAAGGTCTCGTCTCAAAGGTAGCTTCCAAGGTGGAGCCGATGACATATTCACCAGATCTGCATACCAAGTCCTGCGTGGCCACGCAGGAGCTATCAAGATCACCGACGCCCTCTCCTGATTGATCCTGTCTACCAGCCTGGGGATGAGAGGGAACGGCGGGAACACATAAGCTAGTTTGAAGGTCCAAGGTGCTACTAGTGCATCCACTAGAGCCGCCTTGGGATCCCTGGATCTGGACCCGTAGCAAGGAACTTTGAAGTTCTGACGAGAGGCCATCAGATCCATGTCTGGAATGCCCCATAGTTGAGTGACTTGGGCAAAGATTTCCGGATGGAGTTCCCACTCCCCCGGATGCAATGTCTGACGACTCAGAAAATCCGCTTCCCAATTTTCCACTCCCGGGATGTGGATAGCAGACAGGTGGCAGGAGTGAGACTCCGCCCATAGAATGATCTTGGTCACTTCTTCCATCGCTAGGGAACTCCTTGTTCCCCCCTGATGGTTGATGTACGCAACAGTCGTCATGTTGTCTGATTGAAACCGTATAAACTTGGTCCTCGCTAGCTGAGGCCAAGCCTTGAGAGCATTGAATATCGCTCTCAGTTCCAGAATATTTATCGGTAGAAGAGATTCTTCCCGAGACCAAAGACCCTGAGCTTTCAGGGATCCCCAGACCGCGCCCCAGCCCATCAGACTGGCGTCGGTCGTGACAATGACCCACTCTGGTCTGCGGAATGTCATCCCTCGTGACAGGTTGTCCAGGGACAGCCACCAACGGAGTGAGTCTCTGGTCCTCTGATTTACTTGTATCTTTGGAGATAAGTCTGTATAGTCCCCATTCCACTGACTGAGCATGCACAGTTGTAATGGTCTTAGATGAATGCGCGCAAAAGGAACTATGTCCATTGCCGCTACCATCAACCCGATCACTTCCATGCACTGAGCTACGGAAGGAAGAGGAACGGAATGAAGAATTCGACAAGAGTCCAGAAGTTTTGTCTTTCTGGCCTCTGTTAGAAAAATCCTCATTTCTGAGGAGTCTATAATTGTTCCCAAGAAGGGAACCCTTGTTGACGGGGATAGAGAACTCTTTTCCACGTTCACTTTCCAGCCGTGAGATCTGAGAAAGGCCAGGACGATGTCCGTGTGAGCCTTTGCTCGAGGGAGGGACGACGCTTGAATCAGAATGTCGTCCAGGTAAGGTACTACTGCAATGCCCCTTGGTCTTAGCACCGCTAGAAGGGACCCTAGTACCTTTGTGAAAATCCTTGGAGCAGTGGCTAATCCGAAAGGAAGCGCCACGAACTGGTAATGTTTGTCTAGGAATGCAAACCTTAGGAACCGATGATGTTCCTTGTGGATAGGAATATGTAGATACGCATCCTTTAAATCCACCGTGGACATGAATTGACCTTCCTGGATGGAAGGAAGGATAGTTCGAATGGTTTCCATCTTGAACGATGGGACCTTGAGAAATTTGTTTAAGATCTTGAGATCTAGGATTGGTCTGAACGTTCCCTCTTTTTTGGGAACTATGAACAGATTGGAGTAGAACCCCATCCCTTGTTCTCTCAATGGAACAGGATGAATCACTCCCATTTTTAACAGGTCTTCTACACAATGTAAGAACGCCTGTCTTTTTATGTGGTCTGAAGACAACTGAGACCTGTGGAACCTCCCCCTTGGGGGAAGTCCCTTGAATTCCAGAAGATAACCCTGGGAGGCTATTTCTAGCGCCCAAGGATCCAGAACATCTCTTGCCCAAGCCTGAGCGAAGAGAGAGAGTCTGCCCCCCACCAGATCCGGTCCCGGATCGGGGGCCAATATTTCATGCTGTCTTGGTAGCAGTGGCAGGTTTCTTGGCCTGCTTTCCCTTGTTCCAGCCTTGCATTGGTCTCCAAGCTGGCTTGGCCTGAGAAGTATTACCCTCTTGCTTAGAGGACGTAGCACCTTGGGCTGGTCCGTTTTTACGAAAGGGATGAAAATTAGGTCTATTTTTTGCCTTGAAAGGCCGATCCTGAGGAAGGGCATGGCCCTTACCCCCAGTGATATCAGAGATAATCTCTTTCAAGTCAGGACCAAACAGCGTTTTCCCCTTGAAAGGAATGTTTAGTAGCTTGTTCTTGGAAGACGCATCAGCCGACCAAGATTTCAACCAAAGCGCTCTGCGCGCCACAATAGCAAACCCAGAATTCTTAGCCGCTAACTTAGCCAATTGCAAAGAGGCGTCTAGAGTGAAAGAATTAGCCAATTTGAGAGCATTGACTCTGTCCATAATCTCCTCATAAGGAGGAGAGTCACTATCGAGTACCTTAATCAGTTCATCAAACCAGAAATATGCGGCTGTAGTGACAGGGACAATGCATGAAATGGGTTGTAGAAGGTAACCCTGCTGAACAAACATCTTTTTAAGCAAACCTTCTAATTTTTTATCCATAGGATCTTTGAAAGCACAACTATCCTCTATGGGAATAGTGGTGCGTTTGTTTAAAGTAGAAACCGCTCCCTCGACCTTGGGGACTGACTGCCATAAGTCCTTTCTGGGGTCGACCATAGGAAACAATTTTTTAAATATGGGGGGAGGGACGAAAGGAATACCGGGCCTTTCCCATTCTTTATTAACAATGTCCGCCACCCGCTTGGGTATAGGAAAAGCTTCTGGGAGCCCCGGCACCTCTAGGAACTTGTCCATTTTACATAGTTTCTCTGGGATGACCAAATTTTCACAATCATCCAGAGTGGATAATACCTCCTTAAGCAAAATGCGGAGATGTTCCAATTTAAATTTAAAAGTAATCACATCAGATTCAGCCTGCTGAGAAATGTTCCCTAAATCAGTAATTTCTCCCTCAGACAAAACCTCCCTGGCCCCCTCAGATTGGGTTAGGGGCCCTTCAGAGATATTAATATCAGCGTCGTCATGCTCTTCAGTAACTAAAACAGAGCATCCACGCTTACGCTGACAAGGGTTCATTTTGGCTAAAATGTTTTTGACAGAATTATCCATTACAGCCGTTAATTGTTGCATAGTAAGGAGTATTGGCGCGCTAGATGTACTAGGGGCCTCCTGAGTGGGCAAGACTCGTGTAGACGAAGGAGGGAATGATGCAGTACCATGCTTACTCCCCTCACTTGAGGAATCATCTTGGGCATCATTGTCATTATCACATAAATCACATTTATTTAAATGAATAGGAATTCTGGCTTCCCCACATTCAGAACACAGTCTATCTGGTAGTTCAGACATGTTAAACAGGCATAAACTTGATAAGAAAGTACAAAAAACGTTTTGAAATAAAACCGTTACTGTCACTTTAAATTTTAAACTGAACACACTTTATTACTGCAATTGCGAAAAAACATGAAGGAATTGTTCAAAATTCACCAAACTTTCACCACAGTGTCTTAAAGCCTTGAAAATATTGCACACCAATTTTGGAAGCTTTAACCCTTAAAATAACGGAACCGGAGCCGTTTTAAGCTTTAACCCCTTTACAGTCCCTGGTATCTGCTTTGCTGAGACCCAACCAAACCCAAAGGGGAATACGATACCAAATGACGCCTGCAGAAGTCTTTTATAGGTATCAGAGCTCCTCTCACATGCGACTGCATGCCATGCCTCTCAAAAACAAGTGCGCAACACCGGCGCGAAAATGAGACTCTGCCTATGCTTTGGGAAAGCCCCTAAAGAATAAGGTGTCTAAAACAGTGCCTGCCGATATTATTATATCAAAATACCCAGAATAAATGATTCCTCAAGGCTAAATAAGTGTTAATATCAATCGATTTAGCCCAAAAAAGGTCTACAGTTTAAATAAGCCCTTGTGAAGCCCTTATTTACAATCGTAATAAACATGGCTTACCGGATCCCATAGGGAAAATGACAGCTTCCAGCATTACATCGTCTTGTTAGAATGTGTCATACCTCAAGCAGCAAAGGACTGCAAACTGTTCCCCCAACTGAAGTTAATTGCTCTCAACAGTCCTGTGTGGAACAGCCATGGATTTTAGTTACGGTTGCTAAAATCATTTTCCTCATACAAACAGAATTCTTCATCTCTTTTCTGTTTCTGAGTAAATAGTACGTACCAGCACTATTTGAAAATAACAAACTCTTGATTGAATAATGAAAAACTACAGTTAAACACTAAAAAACTCTAAGCCATCTCCGTGGAGATGTTGCCTGTACAACGGCAAAGAGAATGACTGGGGTAGGCGGAGCCTAGGAGGGATCATGTGACCAGCTTTGCTGGGCTCTTTGCCATTTCCTGTTGGGGAAGAGAATATCCCACAAGTAAGGATGACGCCGTGGACCGGACACACCTATGTTGGAGAAAAAGTCAGTAGTTAAGAGCTTTCTGGGCTAACGCCGGTTTATAAAGCTCTTAACTACTGTGATCTAAAGTACACTAACACCCATAAACTACCTATGCACCCTTAAACTGAGGTCCCCCCACATCGCCGCCACTCGATTAAATTTTTTTGACCCCTAATCTGCCGACCGCCACCTACGTTATACTTATGTACCCCTAATCTGCTGCCCCTAACACCGCCGACCCCTATATTATATTTATTAACCCCTAACCTGCCCCCCACAACGTCGCAGCCAGCTACCTACAATAATTAACCCCTAATCTGCCGACCGCAAAGCGCAGCCACCTACATTATAGCTATGTACCCCTAATCTGCTGCCCCTAACACCGCCGACCCCTATATTATATTTATTAACCCCTAATCTGCCCCCCACAACGTCGCCTCCACCTGCCTACACTTATTAACCCCTAATCTGCCGAGCGGACCACACCGCTATTATAATAAAGTTATTAACCCCTAATCTGCCTCACTCCCGCCTCAATAAACCTATAATAAATAGTATTAACCCCTAATCTGCCCTCCCTAACATCGCCGACACCTAACTTCAAGTATTAACCCCTAATCTGCCGATCGGAGCTCACCACTACTCTAATATATTTTTTAACCCCTAAAGCTAATTTTAACCCTAACACCCCCCTAAGTTAAATATAATTTTATTCTAACGAAATAAATGAACTCTTATTAAATAAATTATTCCTATTTAAATCTAAATACTTACCTGTAAAATAAACCCTAATATAGCTACAATATAAATTATAATTATATTATAGCTATTTTAGGATTAATATTTATTTTACAGGCAACTTTGTATTTATTTTAACCAGGTACAATAGCTATTAAATAGTTAAGAACTATTTAATAGCTAAAATAGTTAAAATAATAACAAAATTACCTGTAAAATAAATCCTAACCTAAGTGACAATTAAACCTAACACTACACTATCAATAAATTAATTAAATAAAATACCTACAATTATCTACAATTAAACCTAACACTACACTATCAATACATTAATTAAATACAATATCTACAAATAACTACAATTAAATAAACTAACTAAAGTACAAAAAATAAAAAAGAACTAAGTTACAAAAAATAAAAAAATATTTACAAACATTAGAAAAATATTACAATTTTAAACTAATTACACCTACTCTAAGCCCCCTAATAAAATAACAAAGCCCCCCAAAATAAAAAATGCCCTACCCTATTCTAAATTAAAAAAGTTCAAAGCTCTTTTACCTTACCAGCCCTGAACAGGGCCCTTTGCGGGGCATGCCCCAAAGAATTCAGCTTTTTTGCCTGTAAAAAAAACACATACAATACAATACCCGCCCCCCAACATTACAACCCACCACCCACATACCCCTAATCTAACCCAAACCCCCCTTAAATAAACCTAACACTAAGCCCCTGAAGATCTTCCTACCTTATCTTCACCATACCAGGTTCACCGATCGGTCCTCGGAAGTGTTGATCCAAGCCCAAGCGGGGGGCTGAAGAGTGATGTCCATCCTCAGGCTGAAGTCTGGATCCAAGCGGCGGCTGAAGAAATCCATCATCGGGCTGAAGTCGGAAGTCCATCATCGGGATGAAGTCTTCTATCAAGCCGCATCTTCAATCTTCTTTCTTCTGGAGCGGAGCCATCTTCTTCCAAGCCGACGCGGAACATCCTCTTCAACCGACGCCTACTCGCCGAATGACGGTTCCTTTAAATGATAGGGTTAATAAGTGTAAGTTTAGGGGTGTTTAGACTCGGGGTACATGTTAGAGTGTTAGGTGCAGACGTAGGAAGTGTTTCCCCATAGAAAACAATGGGGCTGCGTTAGGAGCTGAACGCGGCTTTTTTGCAGGTGTTTTTTTTCAGCTCAAACAGCCCCATTGTTTTCTATGGGGGAATCGTGCACGAGCACGTTTTTTAAGCTGGCCGCGTCCGTAAGCACCGCTGGTATCGAGAGTTGAGGTTGCGTTAAATTATGCTTTACGCTCCTTTTTTGGAGCCTAACGCAGCCATTCTGTGAACTCTCAATACCAGAGTTATTTTAAAGGTGCGGCCAGAAAAAAGCATGCGTAGCTAACGCACCCCTTTGGCCGCAGAACTCTAAATCTAGTCGTTAAACTTTACACTTATTTTGTCACTATTTAAGCAGCTAATGAAACTAAAAAAATACATCTACATGTTATTCTCAGGCTAATCTTTTCTTTGAATGCTTCATTCTATCTAGCATTTATTTAATATTTAATGTCCCTTTAAAGGGACAGTCTAGTCCAAAATAAACTTTCATGATTCAGATAGGGCATGTAATTTATTTTTTTTCCAAAATATTTTTATTGGATGAAATATGACAATACAGGATAATGCAGTAAGTATACATTTTTTCTTACAAATCGTCAATGACAAGAAAAATACCTGTATCAATTTGTGTGTCACCATCCATTATTTTTTATATTATTTTAAAAACAAAACAATAATAACAATATCAACAAATCCTGGTCACCTTAGCGGTACTTTGTAGCTGTATAACTGCTCCTATGTTCGTTAAATACTTAACACAGATGTTCGGTGTCTAAAACCGATCTACTCTCTGTCTTTTCTTGTCAACTACACCTTAACCCCGCCATTCCTGATTTCCTCCCCTGTATAAACTAAGGACAGGAAGAAAAGGAAGAGGGAGAATATCTGGACTCTTTGAAATTACTTATTAATTAGTGCATTGTGGTCCCTTCTGGAAATATGTGTATATAGTTTCGAGCAGTTAGTGAAGGTGCATTCGCGTTTCCCAGTGGAACTTTATATTATAGTATGCTTCCATGTCCCTCCTTTGGAAATACCCATATTCCTCCAACTGGATTGTATGGTCCATTAGCTTTTCCCACCCATGATATGTAGGGATGTGTTGTGATTTCCAATTTGTAGCTATCAAGGATTTTGCTGAGATTAATGCTAATTGTATCAACCTAAGTCGTAACCTACACCTGCACTTCGGAAGTAGATTTAGTAATGCTGTAGATGGCTGAAGCTGGTATTCTTTATCTTGAGTAATAATGGAATTTATAAATTTTTCTATAGCTGACCAAAAGGGTTTCCATTTAATGCAAGACCACCAAATGTGCAACATAGTTCCCCTTCCCCCGCACCCCTCCAACAAGCCTCAGAGGCCGTTCGGGTTTATAGTCTTGATCCTTGTCGGGGTGAGATACCACCTTGTTAGTACCTTCCCAATTCGTTGTGCCATCTATTTACATAATTTGGGGGTCCTGTAGTCTTGTTAGCTGTTAAAGTTCTTCTTGCCCATGCTAACGTGTGATGTAACGGTATCTCCACTAAACATCATTGTTCAAAGGATGTAGGCTCTCTGGTTAATGACCTCCTATCTGGGGAAGTAGAAAGAAAATGATGTAATTGTAGATGTTTTAGACATTTTGTGAAGGCTCCTCCTAATACATCCACCAGCTTATTCCTCTCTTTGAGTTTGCCCTTCGTTAATAGTTTAAAAATAGGAACCATGTCTCCTATCTCCCACTCCTGCAGTTTGTCAAGTTTGTGTTCTAATCCACCATGTAGCTCTGCATTAGGGGATACCGGGGACATAGGGGATCTCAAGGAGGAGATCGTAGGATCATGAAGTATCAGTCCATCCCACACTTCAAAAATGTGGTGATACATCTGATATGTTTTAATCCTGAGAGGGGGACTTTTTTTGTCTACCCAACACAGTACACCTGGAGAAGGTGCTTTTAAAATATGGGAGTTTAGGTGTACCCATGCTTTAGAATTTCCGTTACGGTGCCAATCCAAAACCCTTTGCAAGCAAATTGCTCTATAGTATAATTCAATATTTGGAAGCCCCAAACCTCCATGCTGTATCGAGCGATACATTGTGTCTTTAATAATTCTAGGTTTCACTTTACCCCAAATAAATAAGTCTATCAGTTTTTGAAACGAGTTAAGAAAGGAGCTAGTGAGTGATATTGGCACCGTTTGGAAAATGTAAAGGATTCTGGGCAAAGCATTCATCTTCACAGATTGTATACGCCCCCACCATGAAATTGGTCTGTCACTCCATTTCAACATATCATTATCTAACTCTTTATACCATTTCCCATAATTAATTTCAAATAGTATTTTAGGCCTAGGGGATAGATATATTCCCAGGTACTTAATCGCTTTTTGTTTAGGATTAAATGGGCATTCTTTCAACAGATTTTGGTACTCTGAGTTTGTGATTGATATATTTAGAATCTCAGATTTTTGGTCATTCACCAAAAAATTGGAGAAGGATCTGAACTCTCTAAATTCTCTTAATACTTCTGGGATCGACTTGATAGGGTTAGTTAAAGTGAGTAACACGTCGTCAGCATATAGTGATAATTTATAATCGCAAGGTCCCATTCTTATCCCAGTTATTGCTTTATTTTGTCTAATTTTCTGTGCTAGAATTTCCATGCTTATTACAAAAAGCAAAGGGGACAGCGGGCAACCCTGACGGGTGCCATTCTGGATGATAAACTGATCTGATAAAACATTATTTGTTTTGATTTTGGCTGATGGATTTTGATATAAGCTGAATATACGCTTTAAAATAACCTCACCAAAGCCTATTCTTCTAAGAGTGGCCTGAAGAAACTGCCAATTCAGGCAGTCAAACGTTTTTTCAAAGTCGGCGGAGACAACCACCATCCCTTTTTTTGTGTATTTTAGCATATTCAATCAGTTGGAGCGTTTTGATAGTGTTGTCACTTACCTCTCTTCCTGGGACAAACCCAGCCTGATCTAAGTGAATGTTAGGTAATAATTTGCTAACGCGCCCCGCTAATATTTTTGCATACAGTTTCAGATCTGTGTTAAGCAGGGAGATTGGTCTATAGTAGCTAGGGACATTGGAGGGTTTTTTTGGTTTGGGAAGTACAGAAATGTATGCTGCTAAGCTCTCCACTGGGAAATGTCCTGTGTTATCCAAGTGCTGGAATGCAGCCAAAATATGTGGGGCCAAGGTGTTTTTGTATATTTTATAATAATTATTCGAGAACCCGCCTGGGCCCGGGCTTTTATTATTTGGCAGGGCATCTATTGCGTTGATGACTTATTTTAGAGTTAGTGGGGAGTCTAATATATCTGCCTCTTGTGGGGATATAGATGGGACCTCTACTGATTGTAGATATAGAGCCAAAGCATCTGTCTGCAATGTTCCAGATGACACTGCTAGGTTATATAAGTTTGCAAAGTATTCTCTAAATGTGTTAGCTATTTCTTTTGGCTCCATCACTGCTACTCCCTTATTATTTTCGATTTTAAAAATGTGATTTTGGAATATCTTTTTGCTTAGGGCTTTTGTGTGCTTCCCCCTGCAGGAGTTTATTAAAAGCTTCTCTGGCTTTATTCAAGTTCTGCAGGAGGTCGTTTCTTTGTGGGTTCAATTTATGCTGTGCTTCAGCTTTCCTCAGGTCTAATAATAATGTTTTGTGTTCCAGGTTGTATTTTTTACGGACCTGTGACTTTTGTTTAATTAACTCCCCTCTAATTGTCGCTTTATGTGCTAACCAATTGATAGTGTCATTGGTATCTGTCGAGTTGTTATGTTGAAAAAATTCCTTTATATTGTCGTCTATTTGGGACTTAATAGTCGGATCATGTAATAAAGTGGAATCAAAGTGCCACATAAATGGGCGTTGTGGCATTGAGGGCCATGTAAGCTCTAACGTGATGGATGCATGATCTGACCAAGAAATTGGTAGTATTTCCGTGTCTGTAGCTAATGCTATATTATTATGATCCATGAACCAGAAAGCTATCCTGGAGTATGAGTATCCTGGGTTTGAATAAAATGTGTAACTGCGCGTTCTTGGATGTTGTGCCCTCCAGACATCTATCATTAGCAATTTTTGGTTAATTCTGGTGCTATTTCTATTGGTTACTTGACTCCTTCCGGAGGAGCAATCTAAGTTAATATTTAAGGCAATTTTGATATCCCCTCCTATTATGACCGTACCCTTCTGGACTTCTACTAATTTATTTAGGGCCTTTGTTAAAAAAACTTGTTGTCCCATATTAGGTGCATATATATTCATTAGTGTGAGATAGTTATCATATAGGAGGCCTACCAAAATCTGGAATCTGCATTCTCCATCAGAGTACTGTTCTAAAGGTTGAAATGGTATCTTTGTTAATCAATATTCCTACTCCATTTTTTCTTTTACAATTTGAGTTAAAATATTGTGTATAATCTCTGGAGTATAATTTTGGTTCTTTATTTTTTGGAAAATGTGTTTCTTGCACCCTGCAATCTTTTGAACCATGACAATGCAATCAATCTTTTAGTTGGAGAGTTTAGACCCTTGCAATTTTGGGATACTAGTTTTAATTTAGAGACCAATGTCATGTAGTCCCTGTGTGTGTGATAAAGCTCTTACCCTCTACTGTATAACGGTCAGTATTCCCACCAAACACCTGTCCAGTATTCTCTGGTGATGAGTGAGCAGCATAATATCCTAAAAGAAACAATGGTGACCAGCATAATAACAAAAACATTAAAAACCTCATAACTTGGTAGCTTAATAACAGAAAAAATGCTATAACCTTGAGCACTTTCCCAATTCTCCTACCAATGGCTGGGGAGGGAAACATAGGGGTATCAAATGACCTAAATAGAACTAGGCACAATTAGGGGTAAAAAGCTTTTAAATCATGATTATGGTAAGGATTTTTTTTTCAAATAATATGGAGAAACACTCCATGCAAAATAAATATGTTGGATCCACTTATTCAGCTTATAAAGATTATGTATTTGTAGAGAAGCTCCAGCTTTAAGACAAGCAGTAATACTATTTATTCAACCCACTAGGAATCAATACCATTTTCAGATTACCATGTCTATTGTCTATGTATTATTACCAAAGTGTTGATACTCATATCAAGAGGCGCAGACTTTCTTATTCAAACCAACTTCAAATTACTCCACTCTCTATTTTCAGAGATCAAAGAACTTGGCTAGGAGTCATCCTTTCAGCTGTTTTCTAGTGCCTGAGTAGGTGTAGGGCTGGCTGGAGCAATGTCTCTTGTTCGTTTCCTTTGTACTTTGGTCCAATGTGATCTTTGTTGCTTTGGTTTAGCGGTTTCCTTAGTCTGCTCCTCATGTATTGATGGCAGCGAAGGCAGTGGTATTTCCAGTTGGGAGCAAAATTCCTCTAAATCTTCCAGTGTCCTGTATATATGCATCCTATTATTTCTCATCACCTTTATACTGAACGGGAAACTCCATCTATAGGAGATCCCTCTTTCCTGTAAGTGTTGAGTAAGGAATCTTGCTTCTTTTCTGTTCTGCAATGTGAGTGGGCTTAGGTCAGTGTATAATTGTAGTTGAATTCCAGTATGTGATACCGGTTGTTGTTGCCTGGCCGCATTCATTATTCTTTCTTTGTCCACAAACTTGTGGAATTTCAGAATCACATCACGTGGCGGTTCTGTATCCTTGGGCTGTGGGTGTAGTGCTCTGTGAGCCCTGTCTAGCGGGATTTCTGTGTAGTTTGAGTCGTTTACTAGAGACCTGAACAAATCTTGGAGGAAGGGGTTTAGCTCATCTTGAAAATCCTTTCTGGGATACCCTTTATCCTTACATTCTGACTCCTTCCCCTATTATCCAAGTCCTCTATTTTTTCTTAAAAAACGAAATTTGGGATTCCTGAGCATGCAGTTTTCTAGTGACCAGGTCCATATCAGTGGTTTGTTGTTCCGTTTGTTCTTCCAGAAATTCAATTTTGTTTCCCAATTCATTAACCTCCTTCTTCACCTCAGCTAGCCCATCCTTAATCATGCGGCCAACCTGCTGGATAAATGAGGCAAAGTCACCTTTTGTCGGGAGCTCTTTCAGATCCGCTCGAGTGATTAAGGTATCTTGATCCATATCTTGTGTGCTATAGTCCTCATCTTGAATTTGAGAGGATGTTTCCTCGTCTTGTACATTAGCATTCATCGTTTTAACAAACATATTCATCTTTTTGGGGGTATTTTTTGCGTTTTTATCTCCTTTTGGTGCTCTTCTGGCTGCCATTTTAGAGTAGTGACTTACTGTAATAAATTCTGCCGTTTGAATGAATATATGCCTCTACTCTTCTGATTGGTCCAAATGTCAATTCAGTTATAAGCTCGCTTTTTTGTTTATGACCTCAAAATTATAATTATATGCTGCCAACCTCTTAGGGATTGTGTGTTTTCTTTATTCTTTTTTTTCTTTTTTTTTTATATCTCACAACCTCAAGGATTCAGGGTCTGACTGTCTAGTTTTTGGGATCTGTTTAGAGGTAGTTTTCAGGGTAGTGCCTCTTCTTGGAGTGATATTTTATTTTAGTAATCACCCCTATGCAGTGTGAAATCCTCCCTTTCTTTCCTACTATTTCAAAAGCTGTAATGGCAGACCACTTAGGGCAATAATATATTTTGTTTACAACCCCTGTGTGACTTTGCGCCCGTGTGTATAGTGTCCTTCAAACGTTCCTTTTCTGAACGATCAGAGTGGTTATAATATCCTCTACTTTATTGTCCATATATTGATTTTCTCTCGCAGGCCAGCTTATGTCCCTTAAAGTTGTCTATCTCACATATGCATTCAATTTCTACTAAGGCCGTTCCCCCTATATCCACTCTTTTCACTCTTGCTGCCTTTGATAGTCAAATTACTATGCCTTACTGTGTATCACCACACTCCTGTAATGTGGTTTACAGTTATCTCTCACCCTTATGTGACTGTGCGTAGTGTCAAAATTTCTACCCGCCTCAGCTCCGTTTCTTTTAGCTCACCACTGCCGAATGCGATGATCCTCCTTCACCCCTCCATTGTGTGCAGCGATCTCAGGTTTTTTTTAATCCCTTGCTTGAGGGTAAATTTCGTGTACTGGTCCGATTCACTGTATACTATGTACGAGTGAGCGATTTTCACCCTGTGATGTCCTCCGTAATGGCGGCTATAGCTTCTGTGCGCTCAGTCAGCTTTGTCTTTATCGTTGTTGCATATTTCTTTTCCATAGAAGCTTTTTGCTGGATTATATCTTCATGAGGTTCTCCTGTGTCTGTGTGCTTAATATTTTTGCTCTAGCAATATATTATACCCTAATTGTGCCTATGAATCTGCAGAGCTTCACAATAATGCAGCCATCTCTGTCTATGGTTGGCTCCGCCCCCCTAGGGCATGTAATTTTGAACAATTTTCCAATTTACTTTTATCTCCAATTTTGCTTGTTCTCTTGCTATTCTTAGTTGAAAACTAAACCTAGGAGGTTCATATGCTAATTGCTTAGACCTTGAAGGCCGCCTCTTTTCTGAATGCATTTTGACAGTTTTTCACTACAAGAGGGTGTTAGTTCATGTGTGCCATATAGATAACACTGTGCTCATGCACGTGGAGTTACCTAGGAACCAGCACTGACTGGCTTAAATGCAAGTCTGTCAAAAGAACTGAAATAAGGGGGCAGTTTGCAGAAGCTTAGATACAAGGTAATTACAGAGGTAAAAAGTATATTATTATAACTGTGTTGGTTATGCTAAACTAGGGAATTGGTAATAAAGGGATTATCTATCTTTCAAAACAATAAAAGTTCTGTTGTAGACTGTCCCTTTAAGGGCTTCACTGTAATTCCAGAACTTGGTTGCACAGCAATAATCTTCAGAAACAAATGCAACTATCGCCTATACAGGAACAAATCCCCAATTCCGGAATTCCAAAATCCAAACTTATTCTGAAATATAAACTTTTTAATTAATATATATTTTTTTTAATTATCAAAAATTAAAAACTTCCTCAGGTGTAAGTCGCAATCTTCTCTGCCTGTGCCTCTGCAAATAATAGTTTCTATTTATTTAAAACAACAACTATTACCTTTCTGATTACAGTAGTGTACTATGCTTCTGGGGATACCAAGGTATAAAAAAGTATTAAAATGATATAACACTTCCTGTAGGTATAAACTGTATTATGACATGTAAATATTCCCTGAATCAGTGTTTTTCAACCGCAGTCCTTATGTACCCACAGCAGGCCAGGTTTTCACTATAGCTGAACTTGAGCACTGGTGAAATAATCAGCTGATCAGTAACCGTGGTAACTAACCTGCTCTCACTCATCAGCTGATTATTTCACCTGTGCACTGGTTCAGCTGTAATGAAAACCAGGACTGTTGAAGGTAGTTGAGGACCGCGGTTGAGAAACACTGCCTTAAAGGGACACTGAACCAAAATTTTTTCTTTTGTGATTCAGATAGAGCATGCAATTTTAAGCAACTTTCTAATTTACTCCTATTATCAATTTTTCTTTATTCTCTTGCTATCTTTATTTGAAAAAGTAGGTTTTTTTTTGTTCAGAACTGTGGACAGCATTTTTTTATTGGTGGATGAATTTATCAGCAAGAACAACCCAGGTTGTTCACCAAAAATGGTCCGGCATCTTAACTTACATTCTTGCATTTCAAATAAAGATACTAAGAAAATGAAGAAAATTTGATAATATGAGTAAATTATAAAGTTGCTTAAAATTGCATGCTCTATCTGAATCACAAATGAAAATTTTTGGGTTCAGTGTCCTTTTAACCCCTTAACGACTGAGGACGTGCAGGGTACGCCCTCAGAAAAAAGGCAGTTAACGCCTGAGGACGTACCCTGCACGTCCTCAGTGTGGAAAGCAGCTGGAAGCGATCCTGCTCACTTCCAGATGCTTTCCGGTTATTGAAGTGATGCCTCGATATGGAGGCATCCTGCAATAACCTTTTTAAGCCATCCGGTGGCTTACTGCGTTGGTGGGTGGGAGCCGGACCGGGAGGCGGGTGGCGGCCATCGATGGCCCTGGTGATGTGAAGGGGGGCGGGATCGTGGGTGGGGGTGGCTGGGGGCGCGCACGGGCGCGCGCGCGTGCACGGGAGGGTGGGGCGGGCGCGTGCACGGGAGGGAGCGGGTGGGAACCGCTACATTACAGAAAATGCTGAAATAAAAAATATTAAAAAAAATGTCAAAAATGTAAAAAAAAAAACGATCAGCAAGGTGGTGGGGGTTTGTCTGTGTGGGGGGGGGGGGAAGCTACACTACAGAAAAAAACAAACAAAGCACTTTTTATTGCAAACTGGGTACTGGCAGACAGCTGCCAGTACCCAAGATGGCCCCCAACAAGGCAGAGGGGAGGGTTAGAGAGCGGTTTTTTTTTTTAAAACCCTTTTATTTTAGTACTGGCAGACTTTCTGCCAGTACTTAAGATGGCGGGGACAATTGTGGGGTGGGGGAGGGAAGGGAGCTGTTTGGGAGGGATCAAGGGGGTGGGATGTGTCAGATGGGAGGCTGATCTCTACACTAAAGCTAAAATTAACCCTGCAAGCTCCCTACAAACTCCCTAATTAACCCCTTCACTGCTAGCCATAATACACGTGTGAGGCGCAGCAGGATTTAGTGGCCTTCTAATTACCAGAAAACAACGCCAAAGTGATATATGTCTGCTATTTCTGAACAAAGGGGATCCCAGACAAGCATTTACAACCATTTGTGCCATAATTGCACAAACTGTTTGTAAATGATTTCAGTGAGAAACCTAAAATTGTGAAAAATTTTACGTTTTTTTTAATTTGATCGCATTTGGCGGTGAAATGGTGGCATGAAATATACCAAAATGTGCCTAGATCAATACTTGGGGTTGTCTACTACACTACACTAAAGCTAAAATTAACCCTACAAGCTCCCTAAAAGCTCTCTAATTAACCCCTTAACTGCTGGGCATAATACACTTGTGGTGCGCAGTGGCATTTAGCGGCTTTCTAATTACCAAAAAGCAACGCCAAAGCCATATATGTCTGCTATTTCTGAACAAAGGGGATCCCAGAGAAGAATTTACAACCATTTATGCCATAATTGCACAAGTTGTTTGTAAATAATTTCAGTGAGAAACCGAAAGTTTGTGAAAAAATTTGTGAAAAAGTGAACGATTTTTTGTATTTGATCGCATTTGGCGGTGAAATGGTGGTATGAAATATACCAAAATGGGCCTAGATCAATACTTTGGGATGTCTACTAAAAAAAAATATATACATGTCAAGGGATATTCAAGGATTCCTGAAAGATATCAGTGTTCTAATGTAACTAGTGCTAATTTTGGAAAAAAATGGTTTGGAAATAGCAAAGTGCTACTTGTATTTATGGCCCTATAACTTGCAAAAAAAGCAAAGAACATGTAAACATTGGGTATTTCTAAACTCAGGACAAAATTTAGAAACTATTTAGCATGGGTGTTTTTTGGTGGTTTTAGATATGTAACAGATTTTGGGGGTCAACGTTAGAAAAAGTGTGTTTTTTTCAATTTTTCCTCATATTTTATCATTTTTTTATAGTAAATTATAAGATATGATGAAAATAATGGTATCTTTAGAAAGCCCATTTAATGGCGAGAAAAACGGTATATAATATGTGTGGGTACAGTAAATGAGTAAGAGGAAAATTACAGCTAAACACAAACACCGCAAAAATGTAAAAATAGCCTTGGTCCCAAACGGACAGAAAATGGAAAAGTGCTGTGGTCATTAAGGGGTTAAAGGACATAAAATATTGTTGTTTACACTTGGTTCCACCCCCTCTCCAAACTGTCCCGTTTTAAAGCTGCAAATATTCCAAAATCCAAATTATTTAGAAATCCAAACATTTTCCTGTTTCAAACAAATTGGATAAAGGGTTTTCTAACTGTATTAGAATTGTGCACACAAAGAAATGTGCATGAGTTAGCGTTTTTTATTTACATACACCGTTTAAATGAGACTTTAATTCTGCAAGACCACAGCTGGGAAGGGCTTAGTGTAAAATAAATTCCTGTAAGACTTGGCACCAGAGACATTAAATGTATTTCTTTATTTTAGAGAGATATAACATATAAAACAAACATTTACACTTCACAATATTGAGTTATTTGGAAGAAACATCTGGTATTTCACAAAGTTCTGCCAGTGTATGCAGCCTTAAACAAAGTAGGGCAAAACAGGTATAGTGAATTTAGTATTGGCAAAGCTTACTACATAGTACAGTGAATTGCCAGAGGTTCAGTTAAACCATTGTTATATCGCCAGAGGTCCTATGCCATTTTATTTGCCAGTTCTGTAATGTTTTCTGGTTACATTCTGAAATGTAAACATTAAATAGCAAGCACAAATCCAAATCACGTTAACCCTAACAGATAAACATATGCTTAAAGGGACATTATACACTCATTTTTTCTTTGCATAAATGTTTTGTAGACGATCTATTTATATAGCCCATATAGTTTTTTTTTTAAAAAAATTTTTTTTTATAGTTTTGCTTATTTTTAAATAACATTGCTCTGATTTTCAGACTCCTAACCAAGCCCCAAAGTTTTATGCGAATACCGTCAGCTACCTTCTCCAGCTTGCTCCTGTTTGTGTAAAGGGTCTTTTCATATGCAAAAGAAGGGGGAGGGGGGAGTGTCTTATTTGCCACTTGCAGTGGGCTTTCCAGCTACCTTTTCAACAGAGCCAAACTGACAGCTTCTAAGTAAGTTTTTAAACAGTTTTATACTGGATTTTTATATCAGTATCTGTGCATATTATTCTTTATAGTAGTGTCTATTACATGCAGTTATATGAAAATGAGTGCATACTGTCCCTTTAAAAGACTATTCTTTCTGTCACAATTCAGATAGAACACAGGTAGCCCTCACTTTAACCCAGGGTTCTGTTCATAAGGGAACAATTTTAAAACAAATCAGTGTAAAATGAATCCAGTTATGTAAGTCAATGGGAAGTGAGTTAGGTTCCACCAGGTCCCTCTCAAAATTGACATTAGTAATGTAATGTTATATTATATCAATATATTATATATTTTTATGTAATATTATATTATAACTTAATATATATGTGTTATTATGTAATTGTATATAACTTAATATATATTATATATTGCAACAATATATATTATATATGTTATTATGTAATATATTATAACTTATTATATATGATATGTGTTATTATGTAATATTATATTATAACTTATTATATATGATATGTGTTATTATGTAATATTATATTATAACTTATTATATATGATATGTGTTATTATGTAATATTATATTATAACTTATTATATATGATATGTGTTATTATGTAATATTATAGTATAACTTAATATATATTGTATGTGTTATTATGTAATATTATATTATAACAATAAATATTATATGTGTTATGTAACATTATATTATAACATATATTATATGTGTTATTATGTAATATTATAGTATAAGTGAATATATACAGTATTATGTTTTATTATGTAATATTATATTGTAACTTAATATATATTATATGTGTTATGTAATATATTATAACAATAAATATGTGTTGTTATGTAATATTATAGTATAATTTAATTTACAGTATATTATATGTGTTATGTAATATTATAGTATAACAATATATATTATATGTGTCATTATGTAATATTATAGTATAATTTAATATATATTATATGTTTTATTATGTAATATTATATTGTAACTTTATATATATTATATGTTATTATGTAATATATTATAACTTAATATAAATTATATGTGTTATTATGCATTATTAAAGTATAAATTAAGGGGCGGAGCCTACAGCTGCAGAGACAGGACGTGTTTTGTGGGAGCTCCTGGTTCTACTACAGTGTTTTTGTACAATATTCTATTGTTTTTCTTTACAAAAGTATTAATCCTGTAAGTGGGAGCCAGAGGGATACTACAAGATTCAAGAAATTGACAGTCCGGGGGGAATCTCTCTGGATTGACCGATCTGTCTAAATTTAGCAGCTAGGCCTCAAGGCTGCCGCATCTACAAAGTGTCTGGCAGTTTCTGGAGCCGGGGTTTTCGCATATTCCCCCCCCCCCACGGGGGTTACGAGTAGTACTACTTACTACACAACATTCAGTGCGTAGCCACTGATAATTCTTGATACATATTCCCTGGCCTCAGAAATAGGACTACCTAAAGGGAAAAGGGACATAACGTATATGCTCAAAACTCACGCACTGTCTTTGGAATAGGGCGATGGCACCTAAACCGATCTGCCGGGACATTACAGCCATGCTGGAATCCCACTTCAACAAGCTGTGTGCAATCATAAATGGGGAATTTGCCTCCCTAAAAAGTATATGTACTAGAGCTAAAGGAGAGTCGCAAGTGCCGCAAGAACTACAAACTAGATCCCTAATGTCTCCGATCCAAACACATACTGGGTTTCTATCTATCAAGCACCCGCAAAGTTCATCCCTTGGTAAGAACCTCCCAAACAGTGACCTAACCTCTCAGCGCAAGCCGCCCGGCGAACTGAAGGGGCACCCGATCAGTTTGGAGAGGAGATCCGTATCCCTAAATGGAGCTGAGTGGAAAGGGGAGAACACTGCAGAGGACACTGTGTGGTTGGTACCGCAGCATAATGTGAGTTGCAGCCTAGACCCACACGCTATCTTTCCGTCCGATATCATCAAGGGAACTGCTTTCAACACTTGCAATCAGAATCCGGCAAGTGCACAACTCCAGCCTTGTTTCACCACTCCGGAGGTTCCAGCTGTGATCTGTGGGTCTACACCACGGGAGTCAGACTCGCATGTGAAAGCACTGCATGCGCTGCTAAGGCTCAACAGGGGCGGCTATACTTCCCATGGAATACGCTGCCAGCAGGAAAATCGGAGGCATATGAGATTGGGAGGCTGGAAGAGAATTGATCGCTTAAAGGCGAATGTAGGATCTGATCACCCAAATTCACTATGCAAAACGGGAGTGGGTTAAGTTTGAGACAGCCGCTGCTGTATTGGACACTCGATCATGCGAACTTCAGCAGTGGGATGTCGGCACAGACCTCGAGAGATCAGGGGTCAGTTAAGAACTCTTTGTTTTCTCTAAGCTGCAAGAAGCGCAAGTGTGAGCTGATTTAAATGCTAGAAGAGACGGTTTGAACTTGTTCCAGGGATTTTTCTATTACTGTTTTGTAGCTTCAGATTTTCATATTGCTGATCATTCAACACTGTTAGTATCTTGTATTGTATGCTATGTCTCTTATTATGATAATGCTGTATTTGAAAACTTGAGAGACTCGTTTCCATAATGTTTTTCATCTTAGTAATTTAATATTGCATAAATTTCTTATTTAGGTAAATTGATGCCCATTTTGCCCTAGCATACGTTCTTAATCTTACATATTTGCTTGCAGAGCTTGATCTTGAGCTATATGTATTGAATAGCCGAGAATATTAGCTACTACTTTAATATTGAATCCACTGATTACCCGCACTACAGCATCTAGCACTCTATATATACCTGTATATGAGACGCAGGGTTACATAGTTGTTTTGTACATTATAGTATATTCCCCTAGTTGAGGATCTAATATTCTACTCTTTACACCTATTTTAATCTATAGGTATGCCTCTCTTACACTGATCATCCGTGAGATGGCAATTAGTAGATGAGATTACAAGACATATTCTCTTATTGATATCTAGTATTTCTTATGTTCAAATAGGGACAGTAGTAAGCCTAGTATTTCTACCAAGCAACCCATTTATATTTAGTCTACTAGTGGGATAGCTTTTTCAAGCAGCAAGATAGGTCGTAGTACATTTTACTAATAGGTGGAGCTTATATTTCTAACTGTCTCGTATTAACCCCCAAATCTATGTTATGTTCTTCTACATGTTCAGTGGTTTGTTCTGGTTTTTATTTACTATACTTTTTTTCACATGGGCCTAGATTGTGAGATTGACTGTTTATAATTTAGACTAAAAAAGTTAAAAAGGGGCTATGTTACCTTACATTTGCTCTTTATGTTCTTAGTCAAATTTGATGGCCCTACTACCCATGTTTGAAATATTTGTGTTTTACTCATTTACGCACTCATGTTGGCCATGTTAAAACGTATAATGGAATTTTTGTGACTTTGTTTGCAACTGTGATTTGGAGCAAATGGTGCTTATTATTGTAATTTTTTTTTTTAAGCCTCAATAAAAAATATATAAAAAAAAAAAATAAAAAAAAATAAAAAATAAAGTATAAATTAATATATATTATATGTTATTATGTAATATTATATTGTAACTTAATATATATATATATATATATATATATATATATATATATATATATATATATATATATATATATATATATATATATATATATATAAAATATATGTTATGTAATATTATATCGTAAAAAAAATAATAAAAAAAATAAATAAATATATATATATATATATATATATATATATATATATATATATATATACATATATACAGAGAGAAGCACACTCACAGGAACAAACAACTGGCTCAATACCATTGTTAGCCTGTTCTATGGCGATTTACCACCTGGGTGCAGCTTTTTAGCCAGTATTGCGTTTCACAGAGTAGAACTTTCCTGTAATATATCAGTCTGATCCCGCCTATTACAGCCAGTCCAGCACCGAAATACCAGGCAATTCCTCTCTGAACAAGGGACACAGCAACCCCAGATGATCGTTTCGGCATTCATTTGGGCCTCATCAGTGAGGTGTAGCTATATTCCTCAGACTGGGATCAGACTGATATACTACAGGAAAGTTCTGCTCTGTGAAAAGCATTACTGGTCTAAAAGAAGCTGCACCCAGGTGGTAAATCACCATAGAACAGGCTAACAATGGTATTGAGCCAGTTGTTCGTTCCTGTGAGTGTGCTTCTCTCTGTGTGTATTTAGTCTCCCTATGGGAAAAAAGGGGAAACCAGACATGGACTCCTTGCTCAGTGTGCTTAAAGAAATATGGCTACACCTCACTGATGAGGCCCAATGAAGGCTGAAACGATCATCTGGGGTTGCTGTGTTCCTTGTTCAGAGAGGAATTGCCTGGTATTTTGGCACTGGACTGAATCGCCATAGAACAGGCTAACAAAAGTATTGAGCAGGTTGTTCGTTCCTGTGAGTGTGTTTCTCTGTCTCTGTGTGTGTGTGTGTATATATATATATATATATATATATATATATATATATATATATATATATATATATATATATTATATATATATATATTATATATGTGTTATTATGTAATATTATAACAATATATATTATATGTTATTATGTAATATTATATTGTAACTTAATATATATTATATGAGTTATTATGTAATATTATATTGTAACTTAATATATATTATATGTGTTATTATGTAATATTATATTTTAACTTGATATATATTATATGTTATTATGTAATAGTATATTGTAACTTAATATATATGTTATTATGTAATAGTATATTGTAACTTAATATATATGTTATTATGTAATAGTATATTGTAACTTAATATATATGTTATTATGTAATATTATATTGTAACTTAATATATATTATATGTGTTATTATGTAATATTATATTTTAACTTGATATATATTATATGTTATTATGTAATAGTATATTGTAACTTAATATATATGTTATTATGTAATAGTATATTGTAACTTAATATATATTATATGTGTTATTATGTAATATTATATTTTAACTTGATATATATTATATGTTATTATGTAATAGTATATTGTAACTTAATATATATGTTATTATGTAATAGTATATTGTAACTTAATATATATGTTATTATGTAATATTATATTGTAACTTAATATATATTATATGTTATTATGTAATATTATATTGTAACTTAATATATATTATATGTGTTATTATGTAATATTATATTGTAACTTAATATATATTATATGTGTTATTATGTAATATTATATTTTAACTTGATATATATGTTATTATGTAATAGTATATTGTAACTTAATATATATGTTATTATGTAATATTATATTGTAACTTAATATATATTATATGTTATTATGTAATATTATATTGTAACTTAATATATATGTGTTGGGGGGGGTGGAGCCAGCCATTGAACAACATGGCCGCATCTTTGTGGAGCTCCGGCTTCTCTCCTAAATATTTTCGTTGTAGCTGTGATCATAGGGAGCTAAAACATTTTGGGAAGATGGAATTTGATTGCTAACTGTGGACTGCATCAGTAGACTACCCGTAGACTGTACTAAACTGAGAGGCGGTGGTGTAAATCCTCAGCGCTATGCCACAAGGCTGGTTACACTGGCTATTTGAGCTTAATGCTCTCCAACAAACAAAAGGATTGACCCGGTCAGCTGGCGTACCCGGTGGGGTGAAGTCTGTGAACAACCGCGGGCTTTGTGTAGGCACTTTTGTGCTGGAACCGGCTCGATTATCAGGTAGCCGCCCGCCATCTTTGAAACGTGGCACAGCTAAATTCGGATGGCTACGCAGCCGAAAACTTATGCCGCTCAGATTCGCTGAAAATAAATTTTCTCCTGGAGGGTAAGATACGCAGCTAAGAGCACCTGGGAGCCTAAAGCAGCACATTAGAGTTTCGAGTTGATCTGGACTAATCTGGCTGTGAATAAAGCCTGATATACCTGGAGGATGATCGTTATTTTATATGTTAGACCATGGGACATGTACTCTGTTAACCCTTGGATCAGTGCTGTACTGCACATAAACAAATGGATAAGGTTTGCACATAAAAGAGTTGGAAACTATTCTGCTCGCTGCAGTTAAAAGGCTCCTCATTTTCTGAAGGGCTGGATAGCCATCTCACTGCAAAATATGTATGGTAGCAAATGGGACAATGGCGGATAGCACCATTTCCATGGACAGCTTGCTGGGATCACAAAAGCTTGTTTTGGGGCAGCTGCCAGAGACTTGGGATGAGGTGAAATTTAGGTGGCTGGACTGGTATTTCTTGCCCGACAAAATTATCTAATTGGCGACCCTTTCATATATCCCAGAGTTGATACATTAGGGGCTCTGGCCTTGGGACTGTGATATTTTCAGACTGACCTATGCTCTAACATATTGCTCTCATATAGTTACCATTTTAGCTCTATTTTAATAACGTGTCGAGAGATATGATAAATGCCTTTAATTCCTTCCTATTTCTACCTACATGCCTCTTTAGGCCCTAATACCACTAAGTCCACATGCACTTAATATAAATAGCCCCCTAGTTGGTTACACACTATTCTCTTCTTTTTGTGCCCTAGTAAGGTGGAAGCAAATTTTTCAACGACCAATTTTGCGCTAAGGAGCTGACACCTTCTAGTACCCAGACTAAGAGTAAGTTTTCTTTATATGCACTAAAGGTTGTGCCTTTATATAATACTATATATGTTACTTTAATAAGCTCAAGATGGGCTATATCATATCGGCCTTTTGACCCCGGTAGAGACATTCCCTATCCTTAAGTTCCTTCTAAGTGATATTCTCTCAAAATGGAGGGGGATAAAAGAAAGTAGGTTGAGTTGGGAGATATGAACAGCTCTACATTTTCTTACTCCTATACTGTATATAATATGGAAGTTCATAACTGACCCTGAATGCTTCAGGCTGGTTAACGCTACTTAACGTGTTACCTGTTAATTGTTTTAGCATGTACATTACTAAAAGTGTAACGTATAATTTCATAGCCGTTGTCCCCTTGTAAGATCTACATATGCAGCTGCAGGAAGTAGGTAGTTTTCATGTAAGTCACACTTAGTTTAATCTATCTTGTTTGGCGTGAATAGCTGTATATTGTTGTTATCTATTTCAATAGAGGTGGAAGTATGTATTCTGACAGTTTGAGTTTTTCCATCGTTCTGATTGAAACCATTATACATGGAGTTTATATATCCATACACTCCTCATATGCTTATATCTCTACAAGGTGCCCTAAGAACACCTACATTAGCAATGTGTGTTCAAGATACTATGTGAAACAGTAAGCCTGCTAATTTAAAGTATATTGAGAGGTTGCTGCCTAATTAAATTTTGCCAACATGATTTAGGTTAGGTGTTATGTGCTAGGCATCATGTGCGTTAGGTTCAACATGTGATAGGCTCAACGTGTGCTAGGTACCGCGTGTGCTAGGCAAGGCGGGTACTGGGTACGGCGTGTGCTAGGTATTACGTGAGCTAGGTCCAGTGGGCGTTAGGTACATATTATGTGTGCTAGGTATCATGTGTGCTAGGTATCATGTGTGCTAGGTAACGTGTGTGCTAGGTTTAACATGTGCTAGGTATTGCACGTGCTAAGCAAGGTGGGTGCTTGGTACGGCGTGTGCCAGGTATTTCGTGAGCTAGGTACAGTGGGTGCTAGGTACAATGTGTGCTAGGTACAATGGGTGCTAGGTACAATGGGTGCTAGGTACAATGAGTGCTAGGTACATTGGGTGCTAGGTGCAATAGGTGCTAGGTATAACGGGTGCTGGGCACAATGAATGTTAGATACAATGGGTGCTAGGTACAATGTGTGCTAGGTACAATGTGTGCTAGGTACCATGTGTGCTAGGTACCATGTGTGCTAGGTACCATGTGTGCTAGGTACCATGTGTGCTAGGTGCCATGTGTGCTAGGTACAATGTGTGCTAGGTACAATGTGTGCTAGGTACAATGTGTGCTAGGTACCATGTGTGCTAGGTACCATGTGTGCTAGGTACCATGTGTGCTAGGTGCCATGTGTGCTAGGTACAATGTATGCTAGGTACAATGTGTGCTAGGTACAATGTGTGCTAGGTACAATGTGTGATAGGTACCATGTGTGCTAGGTACCATGTGTGCTAGGTACCATGTGAGTTAGATTCCATGTGTGCTGGGTATCAAGTGTGCTGGGTACCATGAGTGCTAGGTATCATGTGTGCTAGGCTCAACATGTGCTGGGTACTGTGTGTGCCAGGCAAGGCGGATGCTGGGTACGGCATGTGCTAGGTATAACGTGAGCTAGGCACTGCAGATGCTAGGAACAATGTGTGCTAGGTATAATGTGTACTGGGCATAATGTGTGCTAGGTATAATGTGTGGTGAGTACAGTGTGTGTGAGATGCAGCGTGGGCTAGGTACAATGTGTGCTAGGTTCAGTGTGTGCTGGGCACCGCGTGTGCCAGGCAAGGAGGGTGCTGGGTACGGCGTGTGCTAGGTATAGCGTGAGCTAGGTACAGTGGGCGTTAGGTACGTAGTATGTGTGTCAGGTATCATGTGCGCTAGGTATTAAGTGTGCTAGGCATCAGGTGGGCTAGGTATCATGTGTCCTAGGTTCAACGTGTGCTAGGTACTACGTGTGCTAGGCAAGGCGGGTGCTTGGTACGGTGTGTGCTAGGTATAACGTGAGCTAAGTATAGTGGGTGCTGTGAGCAGTGTGTGCTGGGTATGGTGTTCTGGGTACAGTTTGTGCTAGGTATGAGTGCTAAGTATGGTGGGTGCTAGGTTCAGAGTGTGCTAGGTACAGAGTGTGTTAGGTAGAGTGTGTGCTACATACAGTGTGTTGTAGGCACAGTGTGTGGTAGGTACAGTATGTGGTAGGTACAGTATGTGATAGGTACACAGTGTGGTAGGTACAGTGTGTGCGAAGTACAGTGTGCGCTAGGTACAGTGTGCGCTAGGTGCAATGTGTGCTAGGTGCAATGTGTGCTAGGTGCAATGTGTGCTAGGTACAATATGTGCTAGGTACAATACATGCTAGGTACAATGCGTGCTAGGTACAATGCGTGCTAGGTACTATGCGTGCTAGGTACAATATGTGCTAGGTACAATGAGTGCTAGGTCAATGTGTGCTAGGTTCCGCGAGTATCAGGTAAGGTGGGTGCTTGGTACGGTATGTGCTAGGTACAGCGGGAGCAAGATATAGTACGGGCTAGGTATAATCTGTACTAGGTATAATCGGAGCTGATATATGTGCTGGGTATGATGTGTGTTGTCCCTCAATTTATATGGATATATCCCCCAGTATATAATACAACAACTTATCTTGACCTGCTCTTTGGAGCTCAAATTTGATTTATAAGTTTCACCTCCCCCCCCATATTTAGAGCCCACACCAGGGTTCAACCTTGGTGAACTACTTTCACCACAAATCCCTGCAGTTTACTTATGATGTCTTAATGTTTTTTCAGTTACTGCATCCGGACCTGCGTGTCCAATTCCTTTGTTTGTGTATATTTGAATAGGGGTCCTGCGTGTCCCCAAATGTTACCCTTTATTCTAAAACCGAATAAAAACTCATTTAAAAAATATATATATATATATATATGTGTTAATATATAATATTATATTATACTTAAAGCCCTAAAATTAATGCTGTGAATGTCAAAACAGCAATAATAAAAATGCTTATGAGACATCACTATTCATTAATAAGGCAGTGGGGAGTTCTGTAAATCAGCCACTGGGCAATATTTTCTTTTTCTTTGCTGCACATAAAAAGGACATTTGTAACAGTTTTATTAACATGTACTTCCTATTAGTTTCAATATCAAAAAGGCCAGCATTAAATGTTACTGCTCTTTTATATGCATGATAGTAATTTCTTACAGTTCACTGTACTGGCCCTTCAAGAAAGCAAATGAATGGCAAACTACTCACTTGTGCTGTACACAGTATAACAGTGCTGTGCTGTAAATGCAGGTAACAAAACTGTTCTGCAAACCTTTTGTTTTTAGCTAAGAAGCCTGTGCAATCGCTTCTTCAACGGTGGCCACGTAATCACTAGGAACAGGCGCTATTGTCAAACAGCGCAAATTCAACCGGAGTTAAACAAAGGCTACCTGTATACAATTTTAAACTGTCAAATTTATTTCTATCACATTCTCTTGATATCCTTTGTTGAAGGAGTAGCAATGCACTACTGGGAGGTAACGGAACACATTTGGTGAGCCAATGACAAAAGGCATATCTGTGCAGCCACCAATCAGCAGCTAGCTCCCAATCAGCAGCTAGCTCCCAGCTAGCTCCAAGCAGCTGCTCCTGAACATATTTACGTATGCTTCTAAACAAAGGATACCAAATGAATGAAACAAATTCCAGGCTCTATTTGAATAATGCCACCCCCTGCAGATTTGCAGCCAATCGGCTGCTAACAGAGGGTGTCAATCAACCCGATCGTATTCGATCAGGTTGATTTCTATCCGCAGCCTCAGAGCAGGCGGACAGGTTATGGAGCAGCGGTCTTTAGATCGCTGCTTCATAACTTCTGTTTCTGGCGAGCCTGAAGTCTCACCAGAAACAAGGGGCATCAATCTCCATGCGGAGCTTGATAAATCGGCCCCATAGTATCAATTGTGTAATATCCCTTCATATTAAAGTAAAAAATAAAAAAGGTTAATGTAGCAAAGAATACAAATGTATGTTATGTTAATAATTATTAAAGGTACATTAATTATCACTAAATAAATTATAGATATAGTGTTATATTCAAATATATATCATGTTATACTGAGGTCAGTCCAAATAGTTGTGCTTTAAAGGGACACTCAGGTCAAATTAAACTTTCATGATTCAGATACAGCATGTAATTTTAATTAACTTTCCAATTTACTTCCATTAAAAAAAATGTGCACAGTCTTTTATATTCACACTTTTTGAGTCAGCAGCACCTACTGAGCATGTGCAAGAACTCACAGACTATACGTATATGCATTTGTGATTGGCTGATTGCTATCACATGGTACAGGGGGAGTGGAAATATACATAACTTTGAAATTTGTTAGAAAAAAAATCTACTACTTATTCGAAGTTCAGAGTAAGTGCTATTGCATTGTCTTGTTATCATGTATGTGTTGATTATGCAAATCTACCTGTATTTACTGGTCCTTTAAGCATGTGAATAATGTCAACAAATAGAGTACTCCTGTGAGTGTTCAGGGTTACTCCAAAAAGTATGCTTCTATGCACAATTCAAGTGAAAAGTAGATGTTAGTAATTAAACATAAAAAATAGCTTTTATTTATATTTATTTAAAAGACAGCAAAAGAGTAGTGTTTCTTTCTGCGTACATTAATCTCTTAAGGACCGGGCGTTTCAGACAAAAACTTCCCCAAAAGAACAGAACATTTTTAGCATTTGTGCCCTCACTACTTTAAAACAGAAATAGAGCCTTTTTTATATTATATATCAAAACTATATATATATATATATATATATATATATATATATATATATATATATATATATATATATATATATATATATATATATATATATATATATATATATATATATATTTTAGTAGACAACCCAAAGTATTGATCTAGGCCCATTTTGGTATATTTCATGCCGCCATTTCACTACAAATAAAAAAAATTGTTAACTTTTTCACAATTTTAGGTTTCTCACTGAAATTAGGCCGCTAAATGCAGCCGTGCACCACACTTGTATTATGCCCAGAAATGAAGGGGTTAATTAGGTATCTTGTAGGTTTAATTTTAGCTTTAATGTAAAGATCAGCCTCCCACCTGACACATCCCACCCCCTGATCCCTCCCTGAACCCTCTCAAACTGCTCTCTTCCATCCCCCACCCCACAATTGTCACCCCCATCTTAAGTCTGCCAGTACTAAAATAAAAGGCTTTTTTTTTTTAAATGTTTTTATTTATATTTTCTGCAGGGTAGTAACCCCCCATACCTCCCAACCTCCCTGATCCCTCCCAAACAGCTCTCTAGTCCTCCCCTCACTACTTATTTGCCGCCATTTTAGGTACTGGCAGCTGTCTGTCAGTACCCAGTTTGCTGCAAATTAGGCAATTTAAAAAATAAAAAATAATTTAAAAAAATTTCTGTAGTGTAGCTGCCCCCCCTCAATATCCTACCCCCCTCCTTCCCCCTCAATCACGCACTTATTTTTTTATTCTATCCCTGTAGCGGGACTTTGCGGTCCCACCCACTACCGCTCTCCTCCCACCCCCTACAGCAATGGACCTCACCCAACCTAACCAACCCACCAACGATCAGCACTACCGCTATCCGATGCAGAGAGGGCCACATCGTTAACTCTCGTGGGGCATGCAGAAATAGCATGAACTCGCTATTTTGAGCGAAATAACGGCAGAGAGAAGCCCAGGACTGCAGCAACGTACAGGGTATGTCGCTGGTCCTTAAGGGCAAAACGACCAGCGTCGTTAAGAAGTTAAAAAAGAGAAAGAGAAAGGCGCACAAAAGGCACAATTCAAGTGAAGTAGATGTAACGCCAAATCAGTCAGTCAGACACTGTGATGTTTTTGCTCCTGCATTGACCTTGAATACGATCCGATGGTAAGCCTAACTGCTAACGAGGACCCAACAGCATTCAGACTACTAGTGTCTACTGGACATCCCACTACTAAGGTCTGCAGGAGGTAATCCGGATACTTTGTAGAGACCAGTTAGCGTTTGAGGCTTACCATCAGATCGTATTCATCGTCAACGCAGGAGCGAAAACATCACAGTGTCTGACAGACTGTTTAATTTTACTTTACATCTACTTCACTTGAATCATGCCTTGTGTGCGCCTTTCTCTTTTTTGCATATCTTCCATACACCGACCCAAGGGAGGGATAACCTGGCTGGATAGAGGCTGCACTGGAGAGAAGTTGTCTGCATCAGGACACAGAGTCTGGAAATAAGACCTGGCTTTTAAATTTTGTTGAGGACAATCCTTTTGACTGAACAGTTGCATTGTACTCTGCTCTTGTTTTCCCTTCAATAAAGGTTTTTTCACAACTACACCTCTACGAACTGTGGGTAAACAGAACTTTATACTGACCCTCAAACTGCGACTATCCTCTAATCAGTTATTATCTGTTTTTTGGCGCCTGTGCTTATGCGCTTTTTTGAGTTAATGTATGTTTTGTCATTTGTTTTATATTCTGAGTCACATTTTTTGCAAATTTTGGGATTTTTTGATTCCATCAGTAAAGTCATATACATAGAGATACGAATTAGGATTCAGACTAAGCGCAATATCATTTTTTTTGCTCAGTCTAGACCTTTGTAACCAACTGGAATAATGTTACAATAAAGTCTAAATACTGCTGCATAAGTAACAATGTATCACCCTTGGGATACTGGGACACGGGACAGTTTCTAGACTAATAATAATGTCTGTTGAGATAGTTGTCTGTTTGTATGTTAGGTCTCTCTCCTAAGTGAGATGATCACTTATTAGGAAGGTAAATAAAGTAAGATGAATTTACCTGTACAACACTTTAGTAAGTATAGAGCCAGACAGCCCCTCCTATCCTTAAATAGTAATCCCTAGTAGTTGCGTTCCTTTTTACAGAGAAGATTATAATTATAAATGCTTTGAATCGTTTTACAACATTGGTTTAACAACAGGTGAGCAAGTTAAAAAACAACAAAGTCCCCTGACGCGGTTGCGTTTCACAGACACTTCCTCAGAGGTCATTGAGATAATTATATATGGAATTCTATGTAATAAAACACATTTACGAGGGGGCAGAGCTAGGAAAGAATGGACGCAGAACTCCAGAACTCTCCGGATAATTGAGCATACAGACCTCAAAAGACCCATAAAACCCTTCACTAATCATGTCCCACATGCCTCAACAACGGCATGAGGACACACTGCAACCACAGCTTAGGCTCATTACCCCGTGCCCAGCTTAAACTGTGCAGAGATCTGATGAAGCGATAAGCTACAGAGATGCTCAGAGAACAAACTTCATGTCCGCGAATGCATCTTCCAAAGAGCGCAAATGGCCACCATCTTTACTCAGATCCTGCACTGAGGTAAGCACTGTTGTCAGACCACTACAGAGCCGCTGCTGTCTTTCTGAAGCAAACAACAAGCACAATGAGTTACAGTGGACACCCGCTCCCACACTCAGTAATACTTAGAGCGGTGCAAGGTGACATCTGAGAGCACAACAACTCTGTTGCTGCTTAATGTGAGTTATTCCTTGATTACTGTTATGTTGACTTTTTCAGACATTTAGGATCCTAATTTATACCATCTCTCCCCGGGGTAATAACTGGGTTCCCTACACTGTTTCTTTATACTTATAGGGGCATACCCAATAAGCTATTACAAGGCAATCCAATATGGAGAAGCATATTGCTAGTGTGCTATGCAATTTGATATCTACACTAGACCACCATCAGCACACCCTCATTCAGGAGGTAAGGTCCGCCTTTAATCCAGCTCAAAATGTTTTCAATGAAAAAGTGAAGGATACAGATGGCATCTCACGTAACCTGAATCAACACTATACAGCCGATCATACACCAGGAGATACTACCATCAATGAGCTCTGTGAGACAAAAGAAAAATCTACTAGATATATCCCTAAGGGTTGCTGGCGTGCGCACAAAGTCTTATCGTGAAGGGTTCACAGCCCAGGCCCAATCTCTCCTCCACAGCTAGAAAAAAAAACTGGGCTCCTTTGTGTATTTGAGAGCTTTGAGTCTGACACTATGTGTAGGTGCTGGATCACTAGACTTAGAAGACATCCCAGAGAATCTGTCCTCAGCAAGAACCTCATACAACAGTCAGAGACATACTGTGTGAGGGTAGGAGTCAGATAGTTAATTTGATAACGGCTTAGTCTAACTGCTTGAGGTCAGAGTAACTACCTAAATGATAGCAGTTGCCTGTGTTGTTTCAGATCACTGTCTAATCTTTGAAAATGATAGCTGCCCCTAGGATGTTCTATATGTTTTTCCTTTTTCTTAGTCTATGTTGTTATATATGTTGTCTCTTTATACAGTAGGTAATAATTTATCGATTATTAGAGTACAAGTATGGCCTCCTTGTTGGTTATATTACTAATTATGTTAAGTCTAGGGATACCTATGCGTTAGTGCCATAGAAAAGTCACTGTTATACCCACTCACATGGGACTCTATGCCCATATAATGGCAACTCTTTCGACACCCCGTGTAACATAGCCCAAATGGGTGTCATAGATTCCCCCCCCTGTTATGGGACTATAATAATGTGTTTAAAGGGACACTCAATCAAAATTAAACTTTCATTATTCAGATAGAGCATGCAATTTTTTTTTTTTTTATATTATTTTATTTTATCCAACAGTGAGTACAAGTTCACAATAAAGAAAAAACAACATATTATTATGCTTCATCGATATAAGGCAATATTAGAGTAAGACAACAGTGAGAAAAAGGAAAAAAAGCAAAAATAAAAAAACCATAGCAGTCTTACAAGAAAGAAAATAATTGTATATTACATCTCATATACCAATTAGCTGAACTATTCAGTTTGTCTTAGTAACTCAGTGTTGGAATTTTTCCATATTTTTCTCCCCCCCACCCCTCCCTCCCTCCCCCCACACTCCACCCTATTGACCAAAAGGAAGGGAAAAAAAAAAAAAAAAAAAAAAAAGAAAAAAAAAAAAAAAAAAAAAAAAAAAAAAAAAAAAGGGGGGGGGGGGAGGGAAGGGAAAAACAAACATTCTCAATTTGCACTAACCTACCTCAGATCACCAAAGACCTAGTAATACTAGCTCCGAGTTCTTAAATGGAGATATCAGATAGTCGATTTCTCTATCAGGGAAAATCTTAATAAAAGGCGCCCATTTAAGGAAAAATTTATTTACATCACGTTCATTGTCTATATTGGTAGTTCTCTGTTCTAAGACGCATTGTTTCTTTAAATGGTTCCTAATTTCTGGTATAGATGGTATCGCCCTCAGTTTCCACTTCTTACATATCAGGTATCTGGTAGCTAAAATAGCTAAGTTAACTAGTTTTTCATTAGGCTGACGCTCCTCTCCAGGCCTCAGACAGAATATAGTCTGAAACAAGGAGAGGTCCATCCGCTCAATTTTGAGTACATTCTTAAGCCAATATTCTAACTTGCTCCACAGATTTCTCATCCTAGGGCAAGACCAGAACATATGTATTAGGTCCGCAGCTAAATAAGAGCATCTAGGACATTTGTCAAATTCAGGGTTTCGGACTCTGAGGCCTCTCTCCGGAGTGAAATATGCCCTGTGCAGCAGTTTCAGATGGGCGTCTCGCCAGTTAGAAGAGAGAGTTGTTTTTGATACCTTATTCAAAGAAAGTTGTATGATTTTAGGTTCTATATTACTATGTGGGATTAAATTATTCCAAGATAAGGCTAGGTTCTCCACTAGCGGGACCGCCTTATTAAGGCTCAATAGATAATAGCACGGAGAAATGGACATGGAGGAATCTCTAGTTATTGTAAGCCAGGTTTCTAGCTTGCCCAAATTCCAACTCCAACCAGTCTTATATGTTAGATCCATAATGTAATGTCTTATCTGTAAGTAAGCAAAGAAATCTTTGTTTACCAGATTATAATCTTCCCTCAATTGTGCAAAAGATTTGACACATTTTCTATCCTGATCAATTAGATAAATAATTCTGTCCAATCCATTGTTATGCCACCTATTAAAAACCGGTGAGTCTAGACCAGGTTGGAAATTCGGATTTTTAGTTAAAGGGAGATACCTTGATGCCTTAGGGCATATTGAAAGAGTTTTAGTCAATCTAGACCAAGCTTTAAGTGGATTCAGAATAAATTTAAGTTCTTTAATGCTTATTGGAAGATCTCTGGGTTCCAAGTGTGCCAAGGCCAATAATGAGTAAGGTTCACAAATATTAGACTCTAAGTCAACATTTAGAACATAATTCTTATTAGAAAACCAATCTGCTACTATGCGGACTAAAAAACAGAGATTATAGAATCTTAAATTTGGGAGTGCCAAACCTCCCATCTCTCTTAGTACTGTTAATTTGGAAAGGGCTATCTTAGCTCTTTTCCCTTGCCAAATAAATTGGCCAATTGATGAGTTTAACGACCGTATATCTCTCTCAAACAAAATTAGGGGGACATTTTGCAAAATGTAAAGCAATTTTGGAAGGAGAACCATCTTAAATAAGGCTGTACGACCAAAAATTGACAGAGGTAAGTTTTGCCAGATTTTAAGCCTTTCTTTAATATATGCTAGGATTGGGGTTATGTTCACCTTATAGAGATCTTTTAAATTTATTGGGATTTTAATTCCTAAATATTTCATAGATTCCGTTACCACTCTAAAGGGTATGTCTGTTATGCTGGTTTTATTTTTCCTAAGCCAAATTAACTCAGATTTGGTGGCATTTACTTTGTACCCTGAGAATATCCCGAACTGATCAGTGATACGCAGAAGTTTTGGGATATTTTTTTCTGTATTAGAAAGATATATAAGTAAATCATCTGCATATAATCCAATTTTTATTTCGTGATTTTGAATTTTTATACCTTCGAGCGAGCGCCTAATCTGAATTGCTAAGGGTTCTATGGCTAAATCAAATAGGAGCGGGGAGAGAGGACAGCCCTGACGAGTGCCCCTCTTCAATGCAATCGAAGAAGTAATATCATTATTAATAATCAGATTTGTAAGGGAATGGTTGTATATATTCTCCACGAATTTAGGAAAATTACCCCCAATCCCAAACTTTGTTAAAGAGAAAATTAAATGTTTATGGATTACTAAATCAAAGGCTTTTTCCGCGTCAAGTGATAAGATAGCCATGTCAGGGGGATCCTCCCTCCCCACCCCTTGAGAAGATGTTCTTTGTATATATTCCATAGTAACTAGTAGTTCTCTGATTTTTGCTGAAGAATTACGGTTATTGATAAAGCCAGCTTGGTCCGGATGGACTACTGTAGTTAAGATAGGTTGAAGTCTTTTTGCTAGAATAGAGGAGAGAATTTTGTAGTCTGAATTTAACAGTGCAATAGGTCTATAAGACTCTTTGCATGTAGGGTCCTTCCCCTCTTTCAAGATCAGAGTGGTAAGTGAAGATGCGAAAGAGGAGGAAGCCTGTTTATGTTTAATAAAAATATCATTGTAAAGGTTGCCCAGATATGGCGCTATCACTGGTATTAGAATTTTATAAAACTCGTTGGGCAATCCATCCGGGCCAGAGCATGCAATTTTAAACAACTTTCTAATTTACTTCTTTTAACAAAATGTGCACAGTCTTTTTATATTTAAACTTTTTGAGTCACCAGCTTCTACTAAGCATGTGCAAGAATAAGTGTGTATGCATTTGTGAATGGATGATTGCTGTCACATGGTACGTGTATGCATTTGTGATTGGCTAATGGCTGTCACATGGTACAGGGGGAGTGGAAAAATACATAACTTTTAAAATTGTCGGAAAAAAAAATCTACTACTCATTTGAAGTTCCGACTAAGTTCTATTGCATTGTCTTGTTATCTTGCATTTGTTGATTATGCAAATCTACAGTGTTGACTGGTCCTTTAAGAAGCTACCTGCAGCCGAGGTGGCACAATACAGTGTTATATATGTCTTGGTTCCACTATGGGGTAGGACATCAACCTTTAAGATTAAGCAGACAAGGCATTCTACTTATTTAGTTGCTGTCTCATACCCAGATACAATAAGGGTTAATCACATGTTGTTTGCATCTTCTATGTGGTGTCTTGCTAGTCCTCTTAAACGGGGATATAAGACAGACTAACATAATAGGTCCTATTTTATCATTGTCATATAGTGTTTCTGGTACCATTCCTATCATTTGGAGGTCTATATTACTAACCTGACCTAAATACCAGCGACTACAGTTTAGTTCTTAAAATGTAGTGGGCTTTCTGATTACCAGTTTGAACAAATGTTCATTCCCTTTGAGTGAATTGGGCAACATTAGCTTATTTAATAGAATAATAGAAATATGAGGTTCTTCACCGCACTATATTCTAGTTTATATTTTGTATTGTCATTCTAGCTCCCATAGTACTCGTTCACCAACCCCCCCCACCCCCAATTTCAAGCGGTGCTTACCCGCTGACAAACTTCTATGTAAGTTTATATACCATTTTCTCATAACTACTATGTGACATTTGATCTAATAAGGTCCCTGATATGGCTAACATGCCCCACCAGTATTACCTATACCAAGTGTCCACAAGTGGCCAGCTAATTAGCCATTTATAAAAGCTTATAACATTTTAAAAATGGAGGTTTCTAAAGTTCATATTTTGCCAATCATTTTACTTTCAACATATATCATTGTACTGTGTTCTATGAAAACTCTGTCATTTATGTCATAAGATATTTATTTTATGTGTTTTCTTGCGCAAAACCTCAAAAAAAGATTATTTAAAAGAACACACATTTACAATATACAGTACTTTAATTCATTTTCTGTCTTTTCATGTAATTTAACTATGAAAATTGTGTATTTTTTGGTCTCAGAACTTCTGGAAATGCACACTGCTGACTTTTTCAAAGCCTATTCTGCTACATATCTTTCACTATTTGGCCTCAGTAGAGATTAGTAGATAAACTACAAACTTATGCAGTTTTTGTAAACATAATGACTGTACTCCAGTAACAATGGACAGAGTTTGACTATTGAAAAACAGCGGCAGCAAACACAATGTGAATTTGTTTTAAAATGTTTAGACTTGGCTGATATTCTGTATGAAGACAACAGAAATGTCTTGAAGTTAGAAGTCCCTTTAAATTAAATTAGGTTTAAAAGTGTGTATTCCTTATCTTATCTCCTCTGCTGAGGCAAGATATGGATAGTTATAAATGAGCTGATAAAGTAATAATCATACAGGGTTTAAATTCCTTTTAACTATAGAATCAGAACACAAATGTTATTTATCAAAAGGAAAATCATACAATATGATTAAAGGGACATTAAAGTCATTTTTATTTGCATATATATATATAGGTAATTAAAGGGACAGTAAAGTCATTTTATTTGCATATATATATAGGTAATTAAAGGGACATTAAAGTCATTTTTATTTGCATATATATATATATATATATATATATATATATATATATATATATATATATATATATATATATATATATATATATATATATAGGTAATTAAAGGGACAGTAAAGTCATTTTATTTGCATATATATATAGGCAATTAAAGGGACATTAAAGTCATTTTTATTTGCATATATATATAGGTAATTAAAGGGACATTAAAGTCATTTTATTTGCATATATATAGGTAATTAAAGGGACAGTAAAGTCAAAATTAAACTTTCTTGGATTGGATAGAGCATGGAATTATAAACAACTTTTCAATTTAATTCTGTTATCAGTTTGTCATAGTTTTCTTGGTACATTTTGTTAAAGTGTAATACTAGATGAGCGCAGGCTCTTGCACGCAGCATTAGCCATCTAGCAACAGTGCTTCCACATTGTTTATAGCAATGTTATACATAGTTGCAAACACTGCTTAAGGCATGTGCACGCTCCTGAGCTCCCATCAACCTACCTAGCTTTGCTATTTAAGAAAGGAGATTAAGAGAACAAAGCAAATTAGATCATCAGAAATAAATATGTTTGTGCACTGCTCTAAGCAAGTACTGTCTAGTGTGCAGCTGGTTTAAGTCATTTGCAGCATTTTAAAGGAAACCTAAGTTACAGAATTCGCCTTTTGGTCTCTCTGGGGACAAACATTTTATACAATCTTATAGTGTTTCATGTTCTTTTAATGCTTCCAGTCCAACTTATTCTTCATTTTTCCAAATATATCAGGACTGTGTCTCCGCTCTGCTTCAAATACATCTGGAGTAATCACCCGTTTTAAGACAGCAAGCAGTAAAAAATGCATCTCATATAGTTTTAATGGGACAGTAAAATATATTGAAGATTATTTATGCTGAGTAAACTTCCATTATTTTCATGTAGTCTAGCTCTAAAAATGGCGGCTTTTCTAATTAAATTTAAAAAAGGGCACTGCAGACTTCTCAAGACGAACCCTGACAAATATCTCTCCCTAATTGGCTTTAACTGATAGCTGCAAAACGATGTCCTAAAGCCCATTGGCTCTTCCAAATGAGGCAAGAATGTTTGAATGTAAGGAAGGGATAGAGTGATAAAGAGAGGTGGACAAATGTTTTTGCTCGTTAAAAACCATTAATGTTGGCTTAAATGTGTCTATTCTATATACATGTAGAACGTTTTACCTGTTTGAAACGCAGTATCTGAATAGCAAATGCCCCATGTAGATATACGTTAAATAATATTCAGATGTTCCAGATGTTGATTTTCGTAGACCTGAGTGTAAGGGCCCCATGATCTGAAGGTCTCTGGGCTGGCGAGATGATTTAAGAATGCTCGTCAGTTCTTCTATTTCCCTGGAGATCTAAAGCCCCTTTTTACCCTGAAAAAAGGGTGTCTAGCTAGGTGGCATATACTCAGGGGTCAAGTCCTACAAAAAAAGTGTGGGAACTCACCAAGACTTCCACCACCAAAACAATTAATATTGTTTTATACACACACACTTTGTATTTATATGTATATAATCTATACACTTTGGTTAACGCAAATTAAATCCAATGAAGAGTTGAATGGTTGCCTTTGGGCCTGCAACTCCTCCTCTGTCACAGTCTCACCTACTTAAAGGGACAGTTAATTTAAATATGTTTATTTTTTAAAAAGAAATATAATCCCTGTATTACCCATTCCCCAGTTTTGCACAGCCAGCATGGTTATATTAATATCATTTTAACCTCTGTGATTACCTTGTATCTAAGCTTCTTTTGATCATATGGCTATTTATGTATTTATTATCTATTGACTTGCACTTTAGCTGTGTTGTGCAGAACCCACGAGCGTGAGCGCACTGTTATCTATATGGCCACATGAACTAGCAGTCTCTTGTTGTGAAAAGCTAATAAAAAGCATGTGATTAAGAGGCTGTCTATAGTGGCTTAGAAACAGGTAGAAATTTAGAGGTTTAAATTTGATAAAGTATATTAACCCTTTAAGGACACAGCTTTCAGTTTGCTCAATTGTTTTATGACGGAAAAATTCCGTCACTTGTCCTTAAGAGGTTAATATACCAATGTTGGTTGTGCAAAGCTGGGGAATGGATAGTAAAGGCGTTATCTAACTTTTTAAACAATAACAATTTTAGTGTTGGCTATAGTCCTATTTCTGCTGAGGGGAGCTAATTAACCCCAGAGCAAGCCACACAGAAATTTAAGCACCATGTGTTACATACAGTGCAAGGTGATCACACAGCAGGCCCACTGACAGGCTTGCATTTAGTGTATTGTAGGAAGTATTACTGTCTATTACTAGAGGATCTCACTATTCCTCTAACCAAACTGTGCTCCAGCTCCTCCTACCAGCAGCAACAGTGTTTTTTTGTTCTCTTTCCAGGGGGAACTTAGTTACACCTGCAAAAATAGTGCAGGAACTCCGTTCCCATGAGTTACCACTCGACTTGACCCCTGCGTATACTGCATTTTTGTATGGGGAGGAGATGTTGACATTACAAAAGTGCACAATAAAATCTGTATTTTAAATATCTTACAAAACAAATAATTGAACTATTCTCATAAAAAATAAACAGGAAAAAATTGTATTGTTAAGGTGCATCAAAAATAGTAACAAACCACCAAAAATTGTATTTTAAGAAAAACGTAAACTTTGTTTGTAAATTACGCAGGAATAAATCATGTCAAATATGCAGAGTAAATCGTAATTTAAGTACACTGGATGTGCAAAAACACACAGAAATTCGTACTTATAAGTACAAAATACACAGTGTAAATGTTGTTCTTTGTAAAATGCGCTGAACATGGGCGTTCCATGGGCGTATATGAAATTGTCTCTCTAATCCCAGAGTAATTCTGTAAAGATCTTCGCACTACAGATCTCACAGTTTTTTATCGTAAACTAATAGATGGTGAGCTTTTCTCAAAACATTAAAAATACTTATGACCCTAATAGAAAAACTCATGAATATGAAAATATAGGCAATTGTAAGATGCTATACGCAGAAAGCAGCATAATGGAATTTATATTGTCTGCAGGATTCAATAGGAGACACCTCGCCACTTGCAGGGACTGCCCCTTTTTTACAGTAATTCCACCAGGGCCGCCCTGTGAGGTCCGACAAGAAAAATCAGGTCTGATCAGGCGAAGTTTAAATCATCTGCCCCTAAGTCCATGATAATCAGTATTCAAATAAAATATTTGCATAAGATGGATATTACCTTCAACATTTGAATGCTAAGGTTTGATTTTTAAATATTTTTTATAAACATTTTAATTACAGAACAAATGTCAAATTATATTTTTTGGTTTTAATTTAAATATAAAAAACAGATATTTGTCCACCTAGACTTGTATTTAGTTACTTTAAATAAAGCTAGATTTTTACACTGAGCAAGTTAAAACATAAGAATTTAAATGCTGTTAAAATGTGTATACTAATGTTTAAATTATTGTATAAAAATTATGTGTCATGTTTACTCCCAAACTCTGTACTTATTGGTGTCTGGGTCTAGGCAATTTTTAAAATTCATTTTAGATTTTAATATTACAAACCACCCACATAATGTACAGCATTTTCACAAAGATAATATTATTCAACATCTGGTACAGTAAAAATAAAAAGAACAGAATAAAGATCTGAAGCTGCTAAATTGATATCCAGCTGCAACAGTAATTCTGCAAGACTATTGATCGCATTTACGCACCTATAATGTTTTTTATATACAAAAATAACCATATACAAGAATGCTATGGTCTGCAATCTTTACATGAGGTAAGGTTATAGTTGGGGTTAAATCCAGAATTCCAGAGAGGCTTCAGGCCTGAAGAACGTTTTGGCTTCAAATAGGTTAAAAAGATTTGTCTACCCTAACTTTGTTAAAGGGACAGTCTAGTCAAAATTAAACTGTCATGATTCAGATAGGGCATGCAATTTTAAACAACTTTTCAATTTACTTCTATCATCAAATTTGCGTTGTTCTCTTGGTATTCTTTGTTGAAAGCTTAACCTAGGAAGGCTCATATGCTAATTTCTAAGCCCTTGATGGCCACCTCTTATCTTAGTGCATTTTCCCAGTTTTTCCCAGCTAGACAGTGCTATGTCATATAGATAACATTGTGCTCACTTCTGTGGGGTTATTTACGAGTCAGCACTGATTGGCTAAAATGCAAGTCTGTCAAAAGAACTGAAATAAGGGGGAGTCTGCAGAGGCTTAGATACAAGGTAATCACAGGGGTAAAAAGTGTATTAATATAACAATGTTGGTTATGCAAACTGGGGATTGAGTAATAAAGGGGTTATTTATATTTTTAAACAATAAACATTTTGGAGTAGACTGTCCCTCTAATGAAGTTTGTGACATATATGTATTAAAGTTGTTCAGCAAGATAGAAAGGGCTGTTGGGCTAAGCAACTTAAAGAACCATTAAATACAACAGAATTACTTAATCAACAAATGCATAAAAAAGACAATGCAATAGCATTTACTTAAGATCATGCTTCAGAAAGTGTGCATATAACATTTCTACCATTTTGACAGTAAATAGGACTTTGTTTAAAATGGCACTCTCTGTATGAATCATGATACTTTAAAGGGACAGTCTACACCAAAATGGTTATTGTTTAAAAAGATAGATAATGCCTTTGCTACCCATTCCCCAGCTTTGCACAACCAACATTGTTATATTAATAAACTTTATAACATTTAAACCTCTAAATTTCTGCCTGTTTCTAAGCCACTACAGACAGCCTCTTATCACATGCTTTTTTATTTGCTTTTCACAACAGGAGACTGATAGTTCATGTGAGCCATATAGATAACATTCACCGAGATTATGAGTTTTGCTGAAAAAATGGCCATTTCAGCGTTAAAACAGCAACACCGCCATTACGAGTCTTGTCGGTATATAGCTGTACCGCAAGCCTTTTAGCCTGTAACGCAACGTCAGTCACTCGTAAAAATTTAGTTTTTTCATGGGACTTAGCGCAGCCATAACGAGTTTTGCAGTGAGGCTAAAAAGCTTGTGTTACACCCTATACCGACAAGATTCGTTCCGTAATCTAAAAGCAGTAGTTATGAGATTTCCGCAACAAAATTGTAACATAAAACTCATAACTAAACTGGTACAAAGTACACTAATCATCCATGAACTACCTATTAACCCTTAAACTGAGGCCCTCCCGCATCGCAAATACTATATTAAAGTTATTAACACCTAATGTGCCGTTCCCAACATCGCCGCCACTAAAAAAATGTATTAACCACTATTCCGCCACTCCCCAACATCGTCACCACTATAATAGTTATTAACCCCTAATCCGCCGCCCTCCCACATCGCAAGCACTATTTAAATATTATTAACCCCAAATCTGCCGTCCGCCCACATCGCCCCCACTATACTTAAGTTATTAAGCCCTACACCGCCGCCACTATAATAAACCTATTAACTCCTAAACCGCAAACCCCCCACAACGAAATATACTAAATTAAACTAGTAACTCCTAAACCTAACGCCCCCCTAACTTTATATTAAAATTACAATTTCCCTAACTTAAATGAAATTAAAACTTACCCGTCAAATTAAAAAATTAAACTAATATAATTATTAAACTAAAATTAAACTAGCTACCAATTAAATAAAACTTTACTACACATTGAAAAAATCCTAACACTACTCTAAAAATTACAAAGTATCTAATTAAAAAAAATAAAAAAAGACTAAATTACAAAAATAACAAACACTAAATTACGAAAAATAACAAACGAAATTGTTCAAAAAAGAATTACACCTAATCTAATAGCCCTATCAAAATAAAAAAGTCCACCCAAAATAAAAAAACCTCTAGCCTACAATAAACTACCAATAGTTCTTAAAAGGGCCTTTTGTGGGGCATTGCCCCAAAGATGTCATTTCTTTTCCCTGAAAAAAAATACAAAGACCCCCCCCAACAGTAAAACCCACCACCCAACCAACCCCCCAAAATAATAAACCTATTTCTAAAAAAACCTAATCTACTCATTGCCCTGAAAAGGGCATTTTTATGGACATTGCCCTTAAAAGGGCATTCAGCTCTTTTGCTGCCCAAACCCTAATCTAAAAAAATATCCCACCTAAAAAACCCTCTTAAAAAAAAACTAACACTAACCCCCAACAATACACTTACAGTTTTTGAAGTCCCGCTTGAACAATCTTCATCCAGGCGGCGAGAAGTCTTCATCCAGACGGCCTCTTCTATCTTCATCCAGGCGGGCTCTTCTATCTTCATCCAGGCGGCATCTTCTATCTTGATCCCGGCAGCACCGAGCGGGTCCATCCTGAAGACATCCGGTGCGGAGCATCCTCTACATACGGTCGCCGCCGTACACTGAATCTTCAATGTAAGGTACGCGATTCAAGATGGTGTCCCTTGCATTCCTAATGGATAAAACATTTGAATCAGCCAATAGGAAATAGAGCTGCTAAAATCCTATTGGCTGTTTATTTTGGGGTGTTTTTTTTTAAAGGGTATTAGAATAGGAATAATTTTTATTATTTTGGATAATTTTGTTTGTTATTTTTTGTAATGATAGTTTTTTTATTTTTTGTAATTTTATTGTTTTTTATTTTTTATATTGTTAGCTTTTAGTGTAAGTCAGCTAAGGTTTTATTTCACACATAAGTTTGTATTTATTTTAACTAGGTACTTAGTAAATCAATAATAACGATTTACTAACTAGTCTACCTAGTTAAAATAAATACAAACTTACCTGTGATATAAAAATAAAACCTAAGCTAGCTACAATATAACTATTAGATATATTATAGCTAGCTTAGGTTTTATTTTACAGGTAAGTATTTAGTTTTAAATAGGTATTATTTAGTTAATAATTGTAACTTTAATTTAGCTCTATTTTAATTATGTTAAAGTTAGGGGGTGTTAGGTTTAGGGTTAGGGTTACAGTTAGGGTTAGGTTTAGGGGTTAATAGTTTAATTTAGGTTGTTGTGATGTGGGGGCTGTCGGTTTAGGGGTTAATAGATTTATTTAGTGGTAGTGATGTGGGAGGCAAGAGGTTTAGGGGTTAATAGCTTTATTTAAAGGGACAGTCAAGTATAAATTAAACTTTGATTATTCAGATAGGACTTTTAATTTTAATCGACTTTCCAATTTACTTTTATCATCAAATTTGCTTTTTTCTCTTGGTATTCTTAGTTTAAACTAAACATAGGTAGGCTCATATGCTAATTTCTAAGCCTTTGAGGGCTGCCTCTTATCACATGCTTTTTAAATCTCTTTTCAACACAAAGAGACAGAAAGTACACGTGGGCTATATAGATAACACTGTGTTCAGGCACAGAAAGTTATTTAAGATCTAGTACAATACAATGCTAAATTTAAGACAATAGATAATAAACAGTCACAGTCATGTGATCAGGGGGCTGGAAGAAGGTTACTAGATACAAGGTAATCAAGGTAATCACAAAGGTAAAAAGTATATTCATATAACTGTGTTGGATAGTCAAAACTGGGGAATGAGTAATAAAGGGATTATCTATCTTTTAAAACAATAACAATTCTATGGTTGACTGTCCCTTTAATGGTGGCGATGTTGGGGAGCGATGAAATAGGGGTTAATATCTTTATTATAGTGTGGGCGATGTTGGGGTGTGGGGGAATAGGGGTTAATAACTTTATTATAGTGGCGGCGATATCGGGAGTGGCAGATTAGGGGTTAATAGTTTTATTTAGGTGGCGGCGATATAGAGGGCGGCAGATTAGAGGTTAATAACATTATGTTATGTAGGTGCCGGCGATGTTGGGGCGGCAGATTAGGGGTGTTTAGACTCGGGGTTTATCTTAGGGTGTTAAGTTTAAACGTTAGATTTTTTCCCCCATAGACATCAATGGGGTTGAGTTACAGAGATTTTCATTCCGCGATCGCAGGTGTTAGGCTTTTTTCTGATCCGCTCTCCCCATTGATGTCTATGGGGGAAGCGTGCACGAGCACGTCAAAACAGCACTTGTATGGTGTGCAGTATGGAGCTCAACGCAACCATACCGCACGCACAAGCCGGCACAAACTTGTAATGGCTGCGCTATAGGGGGTTAAATAACGCAACTTTTTTTGCGTTAGTTAATTTCCCTATAGTGCGCATAACTCATAATCTATCTGTATGTGGGTTGTGGCACTGCACTAAAATGCAAGCCAACAGAAAATAAATAAAAAGTCATATGATCAGGGGGCTGTCAGAAAAGGCTTAGGTACAATGTAATCACAGCAGTAAAAAGTGCATTAATATATCAGTGTTGGTTATGCAAAACTGGGGAATGGGTTATAAAGGGATTATCTATCTTTTTAAACAATAACAATTTTTTGAGTTGACTGTCCCTTTAATTTTTTACTTTAGTGTCCCTTTAAGGATATAGAGTACTTAGCAGCACATTCATTGCCTGGATTCCATGATGTGTTTTGCAGCAAGCACAAGCTTCTTGATAATGAAAAGCAAATGAGAATAATTTTATTTCAACTATGTTCATGTTGCTATTCATGTTTTCATCCTTCAAACAAATGCAGCCTCCACTTTAGAACAATAGGTTATAGTATTTTTTTCAATAACAATTACATTTTAGGACATATTTTTGATATCTTAATATGACTTTGGCACAAGGTTCAGCTCTATAGTTTTTGGCTATTGTTTATTGTACAACAGATCTGTGCCAGTGACTTTCTCAGTTCTCTGCTTTCCAAGATGAAGATTATAATTGGGTATGTAGGGCCTATTTGTATGCTAATGTTGCTCAATAAAAATGTTAGAGCTGAATTAACAATCTTGCTTTGCACAAAAAGTGAACTTCATAAAGGTCAACGTATTTCAAGCTTTAAATGATGAAATAATATTGAATATAGTAGAGAAGATCCTTTCATTTTATATGGAAAGCATAAGGAAATTAAACGAAAAAGGAAAGTAAAATTGTAGAAGAAAAAAAAAAAACCACAGTGGTTATATTGTTTATAAACAATATTTGGGCTGTTTAGAAATGATACACTTCACGAATACTGGGAAACGAAACGATTTGCAGCTTTATAGACTAAATGAAAATGTTAGCTACAAGAAATAACATTCATACTAACGTTTATTTAACCCCTTCACACCATTAGGACGTTCCATACTTTAAGGTCAAAGGACAGCATGAAACGTCCTACCTTATAAGGCGTCGTGCAGCCTCCCCCTTTTGACAACTTAAAGGGACACTGAACCCAAATTGTTTCTTTCGTGATTCAGATACAGCATGCAATTTTAAGCAACTTTTTAATTGACTCCTATTATCAAATTGTCTTCATTCTCTTGGTATCTTTATTTGGAATGCAAGAATGTAAGTTTAGATGCCGGACCATTTTTGGTGAACAAACTGGGTTGTTCTTGCTGATTGGTGGGTAAATTCACTCACCAATAAACAAGTGCTTTCCATGGTTCTGAACCAAAAAAATAGCTTAGATGCCTTCTTTTTCAAATAAAGAAAACAAGAGAACAAAGAAAAATTGATAATAGGAGTAAATTAGAAAGTTGCTTAAAATTGCATGCTCTTTCTGAATTACAAAAGAAAAAAATTTGTGTTCAGTGTCCCTTTAAGATCTAATTGGGGGAGTGCCTAGCATCGTAGGCAGTCCTCCATGATCCAATCCCGACCTTGAAATCTCATGATAGCATTGACGATCGCGTAATTTAATTTTTGCAGCAAGTGTTTCCATCTGAACTTTGTTCTTATGCTAAACACTTGTGCCGGGCATGAAGGACACTAAATACCAAGTCAATTTTGTTGACTTGTTAAACTGTCAAACAGTTATTAGATAAATTATCAAACACTACACAATGCAGACGACAAGGTATGGTTCCCTTATTAACTGTTTCACTGCTGGGCCTTTTTACAAAACTAGCCTTAGAGGAAACATGGCCACATGCAAACATTTTCAAAACAAATTAACTCTTCTCTTTGTATTCTTTGTTGAAAAGCCAAACATAGGTAGGCTCAGGAGCAGAAATGCACTACTGGGAGCTAGCTGCTGATTGGTGGCTGCACATATATGCCTCATGTCTGCGATTCACCCAGTGTGTTTAGCTAGCTTCCAGTAGTGTATTTTGCCCCATCAACAAAGGATACCCCAAGAGACTAAAGCAAATTAGAAGCAAATTGGAGAGTGATTTAAAATTGTATACTCTTTCTGAATCATGAAAGAGAAATTTTGGGTTTCATGTCCCTTTAACAGTAAAATACTAAGGCCTCGCTTCCATTGAGTCGTAATTCAGTTTGCGTGCACTCGCAAACCGTTAAATATGCTGTCGAAAGCAATATCATTTATCGACTGTTTCCAATGGCGCGTTATACCTCAATATCGGCAGCTGGACTCCGGCTGCCGAAAAAATCTTCGCGTCCCATAGAAAGTAATAGAAGCCGTTAATCGATAAATTATACCAGGTTTCCAATGAAAGCGCAAACCGTTAATATACTGTCGGAGGCTGTCGATACATTGAGAAATATTACACCCAGCTCAACTAGGTGTAAAAGAGGAAAATTGTGCTTTTTGAGACCAATTTTCTATTGAAATGATAAAACTTGCAAATAATGCAAGTGTTTTAATGTAGAAATAAATTGTTATAAGTAATATTTATTGTTGTCTCATGTATAGAAATAGTTGAACTTATATTCTAATAGAAATATCAGTATATATTTAAATATAATAATATATGCAAGAACATATCTACGGAATGCAAACTAAACCTATGCCTAGGGCAGCAATACATATTACTTATATTTATGAAGTGGTAAATATAATTATATTAGAAAAATAGTATTTGATTATCAAAAATATGGATAAGTGTATCTTTATTTTTCTTGAGAGGTGATCCCCGGGAAGGAGCACAGACGTTAAACGTAAATTCTATAGCGTAAGGTCGGGTTACCTTAGCAACTAATTGATTTTCAAGAAATCCAACATCAGATGGAAGCGTTAACACAACGTTAACTTACAGCTACACGAAAAGAGCGACTGCACGCTATCCGCAAAATATTTCAATGGAAACCTGGTACTAAAATGGAGCCGTACATTACTTTTAGCTGTCGGCCGCTTCGGTAGCTTACGGCTCCATTTTTAACGACTCAATGGAAGCGAGGCCTAAAAATGCTGTTAGCCATAAAATATTGAATACATTTAATGAAAATGTGCCTTAATGAAAAGTGGAACGCCCTGGTCTACAGTGTGCTGCTCTTTGTAATATCCTTGGCTCTGTGCTTGCACTGCCTCAGATACGCCTATACACCTAAAGCAGTCATCTGCAGCTAAAGTAAGCACAGTAATCAAAGCTGCATACAGGTAGAGTACATTACACCTTCATAGCTTACTGGCTATATGCATAAGCATGTGCACATAATTCACATAGCCTGAGGACATACACACACATTTACAGACATACACACACACAGACATACACACACACACAGACATACACACACATACACACACACAGACATACACACACATATACACACAGACATACACACACACATACACAGACATACACACACACATACACAGACATACACACACACACATACACACACATACATACACACACACAGACATACACACACACATACACACAGACATACACACACACACACACAGACATACACACACACAGACATACATACACACAGACATACACACACACACACACTGACATACACACACACACACACACATACACACAGATATATACACACATATACATACACAGACATACAGACATACACACAAACATACACACAGACATACACACACAGACATGCACATAGACATACACACACACACATAGACATACACACACACATATATACACTTATACATACACACAGACAGACACACATACACACAGATATACACACACATTTACACACACACATATACACACACACACATAAACACACAGACACACACAATTAGACATGCACACACACACATACACACACAGACATACACAGATATACACACACAGACATACACACACACACACACACAGACATACGCACACACACACACACACACATAAACACACACATATACATACATACACACACACACACAGACATACACACATACACATACACACACACACATATACACACATATACACACATACACACATATACACACATACACACACATAGACATACGCACACACATACACACACATATACACACAGACATACACACATACACACACACATAGACATACACACACACACATATATACACGTATACATACACACAGAGAGACACACATGCACACAGATATACACACACATAAACACACACACACAGAAATACACACACACATATACACACACACACATAAACACACAGACACACACACACACACACACACACACACACACAATTAGACATGCACACACACAGACAACCACACACACACATACACACTCAGACATACACAGATATACACACACAGACATACACACACACACAAACACAGACATACACACACACACAGACATACACACATATACACACACATACACACATATACACACATACACACACATATAGACATACACACACACATATATACACTTATACATACACACAGACAGACACACATACACACAGATATACACACACATAAACACACACACAGAAATACACACACACACATACACACACACACACACACACATAAACACACTGTGTACACACAGACATACACACACACACAGACAATTAGACATATACACACACATACACACACACAGACAACCACACACACACACACACACAGACATACACACACACACAGACATAGACATACACACACACACACATACACCAACCACATTCCGCTTGGGCACCTTGTAGGAGTTTTCTTTTTTAAATAAAAAAATGAGGCTCCCGTCGCTTTAAGAATAATGAGCCAGGCTTTAGCACGCTCTGTTGTTACCAGAGACCTTAATGCAGCTCCCTCTTTTTAACTTGCACTGTCAAATAGCATTCTGCTAGACGTGCTTGGAGAAGCTCTCCAGTGAAGATGAAGGCGATGAGACATATCAGAGCTTACAAAAGTATTTTAGTAGTTTAATGAATGTACTTATAACAGAAGATGTTCTATTTATTCATAAATACATATTTCTACGTATATATATATATATATCTGATGGTATTTTGGTACAGTATATAGCTATACCTATATTTATATATCATAATAACAAGAGTATTGCATTGAGCAATGATACTTTTTTTATTGGACTAACTATACATTTATAAGATGACAAGCTTTCGGAAGAGTTCCTTCCTTTATCAAGTCTAAAGCAATACTGACCAATTCAATGGAATTTACAGATTGTATCTTAAAACACAGAATAGCTAAGAAGACAGTGCAGGGAGAGAAGTGGGTGTCATAAAAATCATGAGGGGGGCTTAGGTAACAGGCAGACAGTGTCCAGTGTAGGAGAACAGACAGGGGAAATATATAGCTATACATAGAGCATATACTGACATAAAGTTATATATCAACATTGAATCAATATCTATAAAGATGTGAAATTGTATATACAGGGGGAATACAAAAGTTAAAAAAAGACAAAAGTGTGGACAAAGGCTTACCTGTGTACCTATGTATAAAGAATGTGGAATATACAATGTAATTGACTAAATGAAAGTACATTACAAAAATTTTTGATAATGTGTTAAGAATCCAGAGTCCACATTTAGTCCAGAATTAAACAGGTTGAAGTGCATTATCATTTTCATTTCAAAGGTTTTTCTTTCCATGGTGTTTTTTAAGTTGCCTCTGAGAATTTTGATTTTGAGGTTTTGGATGGAGTGGTCAGGTTGGGTGAAATGGTGACCAACAGGGGTGCAGTATTTTGTTTCACAGTGGTTTTTGATTGAGTGTCTGTGTAAGTTCATTCGAAGGTGCAGTTTTTGGCTTGTTTCTCCAATATAGCATCCCATTTCACATGCAGTGCAATGTATCATGTATACCACATTTGCAGATATACATGAATATGCCCCTTTAATGTTATAAGATTTATTATTGTGATTTGCTGTGCTGCTTTCACAAACGTGTTGACACAGTTTGCAGAGTGCTTTATATATATAGGTATAGATATACAGATAAATACAGGAATATCTATTTATAAATACTTACACCATATTCCCCTATGTTGGAATGTGAAATATTTACATAGCTAAACACTATATTAAAAAAATGTAAAATAAATATGATTTTTCATGTTTTCAGCTACTTGACTGCAAAGGGCTCCAATGCACTTATATATTTCTGTATATGTATACACATGTATTTATATATGTATATGTCTATATATATGTATGCATATATATTTATGTGTTTACATGTGTATATGCAGTTGTATGCAAAAGTTTAGGCACCCCTGACAATTTTTATGATTTTCCTTTATAAATAATTGGGTGTTTGGATCAGCAATTTCATTTTGATCGATCAAATAACTGAAGGACACAGTAATATTTCAGTAGTGAAATTAGGTTTATTGGATTAACAGAAAATGTGCAATATGCATCAAAACGAAATTAGACAGGTGCATAAATGTGGGCACCCCAACAGAAATATTGCATCAATATTTAGTAGAGCCTCCTTTAGCAGAAATAACAGCCTCTAGACGCTTCCTATAGCCTGTAATGAGTATCTGGATTCTGGATGAAGGTATTTTGGACAATTTCTTCATGCAAAACATCTCCAGTTCAGTTAGGTTTGATAGTTGCCAAGCATGGACAGCCTGCTTCAAATCACCCCACAGATTTTCAATGATATTCAGGTCTGGGGACAGGGATGGCCATTCCAGAACATTGTACTTGTTCCTCTACATAAATGCCAGAGATTTTAAGCAGTGTTTTGAGTGGTTGTCTTATTGAAATATCCAGCCCCGGCATAGCTTCAACTTTGTGACTGATTCCTCAACATTATTCTCAAGTATCTGCTGATATTGAGTGGAATCCATGCGACCCTAAGCTTTAACAAGATTCCCAGTACCGGCACTGGCCCCACAGCCCCACAGCATAATGGAACATCCACCAAATTTTACTGTGGGTAGCAAGTGTTTGTCTTGGAACGCTGTGTTCTTTTGCCGCCATGCATAACGCCCCTTGTTATGACCAAATAACTCAATCTTTGTTTCATTAGTCCACAGCATCTTCTTCCAAAATGAAGCTGGCTTGTCCAAATGTGCGTTTGCATACCTCGACTGTTTGTGGCGTGTGTGCAGAAAAGGCTTCTTCTGCATCACTCTTCCATACAGCTTCTCCTGAATACAATTCTCGCTGAATTGTTGAACGATGCGCAGTGACACCATCTGCAGCAAGATGATGTTGTAGGTCTTTGGAGGTGGTCTGTGGCCTGTTTTTGATCGGTCTCACCATCCTTTGCCTTTGCCTCTCCGATATTTTACTTGTCCTGCCACTTCTGGCCTTAACAAGAACTGTGCCTATGGTCTTCCATTTCCTCACTATGTTCCTCACAGTGGACACTGACAGCTTAAATCTCTGCGATAGCTTTTTGTAGCCTTCCCCTAAACCATAATGTTGAACAATCTTTGTTTTCAGGTCATTTGAGAGTTGTTTTGAGGCCCCCATGTTGCCTCTCTTCAGAGGAGAGTCAAAGAGAACAACAACTTGCAATTGGCCACCTTAAATACCTTTTCTCATGATTGGATGCACCTGTCAATGAAGTTCAAGGTTTAATGGGCTCACCAAACCAATTGTGTGCTCCAATTAATCAATGTTAGGTAGTTACAGGTATTCAAATCAACAAAATGACAAGGGTGCCCAAATTTATGCACCTGTCTAATTTTGTTTTGATGCATATTGCACATTTTCTGTTAATTCAATAAACCTAATTTCACTACTGAAATATTACTGTGTCCTTCAGTTATTTGATAGATCAAAATGAATTATTTATAAATGAAAATCAAGGAAATTGTCAAGGGTTCCTAAACTTTTGAACACAACTGTATATGTCTGTAAATACATATATACACATATCTATACTATAATTGCATTTGTAACGCGTCCATCGGTGTCGACAGTTGCACACGCATCCTCAAAGGAATGTTGGCTGTACGAGGCAGCCAAAAGAATGTTGGCTGCGTGAGCAGCCAAAATAATCCACCTGCATCCCGGTGGATTCCGAAAATGGCAGGGTGGTGAAAGAATCCACCATTTTTGGAATCCACCTTTATGCAGTGTAGGGAAACCCAAAGCCTTAAAAAAACAAACACTCAACCGCCCGTACAAAATAACGAAAAAAGACGGAACCACCCACAAGAAATAAATAAAAAACACGGAACCGCCCGCACAAAGTATATAAAAAAACCCTAACTTCCCGCACGAAGTATTAACAAACACTGAAACCGCCAACCCCCACTTCGCAAAATAATAAAGTAATTAACCCCTAATCCACAAATAACATAATTAAAATATTAACCCCTTAACCGCCAATCCCCCCACATCACAATAAACCTAATTAACCTATTAACCCCTAAACCAACAAGCACCCCACATCGCAATAAACCTAATTAACCTATTAACTTTTAAACTGCCAACCCCCCACAAATAACTAATTTAATTATTAAGCCCCATAACCTAACACCCCCTAAATTAACCCCAATACTTACACTTAAATTAAACCTAAAATTAAATTACAAAAACAAATATCTAAAATTACAAGAAATAAAAAACTGTAAAATTACAGAAAAAATAAACAATATTATCAAAAATAAAAAAATAAACCTAATCCCTATCGGCTAGATTGCGGTATGAGGGGTGTGGTATTAACTTGCATGTTATTGTCACCGCTCACTTCCCTACAGCGCTGATATTACAGGTTTTCATAAACCCGGCGTTAATAGGCAAGAAGGGAGCGTAGAGCAAAATTGTGCTCCATACCGCACTCCAATACCAGCGCTGCTTAAGTCAGCGGTGAGCTGGTTTTACGTGTTCGTGCACGATTTTCCCATAGACATCAATGGGGAGAGGCGGCTGAAAAAAAGCCTAACACCTGCAAAAAAGCAGCGTAAAGCTCCGTAACGCAGCCCCATTGATTCCTATGGGGAAAGAAAATTTATGTTTACACTTAACACCCTAACATGAACCCCGAGTCTAAAAAACCCTAATCTTACACTTATTAACCCCTAATCTGCCGCTCCGGACATCGCTGCCACTATAATAAACATATTAACCCCTAAACCGCTGCACTCCTGCATCGCAAACACTAGTTGAATATTATTATCCCCTAATCTGCCGCCCCTAACATCGCCACCACCTACCTACATTTATTAACCCCTAATCTCCCGCCCCCCCTGTCGCTGCCACTATACTAAGTTTATTAACCCCTAAACCTAAGTCTAACCCTAAACCCTAACACCCCCTAACTTAAATATAATTAAAATAAATCTAAATAAAACCTACTATCATTACCTAAATAATTCCTATTTAAAACTAAATACTTACCTATAAAATAAACCCTTAGGCCTAGATTTAGAGTTTGGCGGTAGCCGTCAAAACCAGCGTTAGAGGCTCCTAACGCTGGTTTTAGGCTACCGCCGGTATTTGGAGTCAGTCAGGAAAGGGTCTAACGCTCACTTTCCAGCCGCGACTTTTCCATACCGCAGATCCCCTTACGTCAATTGCGTATCCTATCTTTTCAATGGGATCTTTCTAACTCCGGTATTTAGAGTCGTGGCTGAAGTGAGCGTTAGAAATCTAACGACAAAACTCCAGCCGCAGAAAAAAGTCAGTAGTTAAGAGCTTTCTGGGCTAACGCCGGTTTATAAAGCTCTTAACTACTGTGCTCTAAAGTACACTAACACCCATAAACTACCTATGTACCCCTAAACCGAGGTCCCCCCACATCGCCGCCACTCGATTACATTTTTTTAACCCCTAATCTGCCGACCGCCACCTACGTTATACTTATGTACCCCTAATCTGCTGCCCCTAACACCGCCGACCCCTATATTATTTTTATTAACCCCTAACCTGCCCCCCACAACGTCGCCGCCAGCAACCTACAATAATTAACCCCTAATCTGCCGACCGCAAAGCGCCGCCAGCTACATTATAGCTATGTACCCCTAATCTACTGCCCCTAACACCGCCGACCCCTATATTATATTTATTAACCCCTAATCTGCCCCCCTCAACGTCGCCTCCACCTGCCTACACTTATTAACCCCTAATCTGCCGAGCGGATCTCACCGCTACTATAATAAAGTTATTAACCCCTAATCCGCCTCACTCCCGCCTCAATAACCCTATAATAAATAGTATTAACCCCTAATCTGCCCTCCCTAACATCGCCGACACCTAACTTCAAGTATTAACCCCTAATCTGCCGATCGGAGCTCACCGCTACTCTAATACATTTTTTAACCCCTAAAGCTAATTTTAACCCTAACCCTAACACCCCCCTAAGTTAAATATAATTTTATTCTAACGAAATAAATAAACTCATATTAAATAAATTATTCCTATTTAAATCTAAATACTTACCTGTAAAATAAATCCTAATATAGCTACAATATAAATTATAATTATATTATAGCTATTTTAGGATTAATATTTATTTTACAGGCAACTTTGTATTTATTTTAACCAGGTACAATAGCTATTAAATAGTTAAGAACTATTTAATAGCTAAAATAGTTAAAATAATTACAAAATTACCTGTAAAATAAATCCTAACCTAAGTGACAATTAAACCTAACACTACACTATCAATAAATAAATTAAATAAAATACCTACAATTACCTACAATTAAACCTAACACTACACTATCAATAAATGAATTAAATACAATACCTACAAAAAAACTACAATTAAATAAACTAACTAAAGTACAAAAAAATAAAAAAGAACTAAGTTACAAAAAATAAAAAAATATTTACAAACATTAGAAAAATATTACAACAATTTTAAACTAATTACACCTACTCTAAGCCCCCTAATAAAATAACAAAGCCCCCCAAAATAAAAAAATGCCCTACCCTATTCTAAATTAAAAAAGTTCAAAGCTCTTTTACCTTACCAGCCCTGAACAGGGCCCTTTGCGGGGCATGCCCCAAAGAATTCAGCTCTTTTGCCTGTAAAAAAAACGCATACAATACTCCCCCCCCCAACATTACAACCCACCACCCACATACCCCTAATCTAACCCAAACCCCCCTTAAATAAACCTAACACTAAGCCCCTGAAGATCTTCCTACCTTATCTTCACCATACCAGGTTCACCGATCGGTCCTCGGAAGTGTTGATCCAAGCCCAAGCGGGGGGCTGAAGAGTGACGTCCATCCTCGGACTGAAGTCTGGATACAAGCTGCGGCTGAAGAAATCCATCATCGGGACGAAGTCGGAAGTCCATCATCGGGATGAAGTCTTCTATCAAGCCGCATCTTCAATCTTCAACTTAGGGGGGTGTTAGGGTTAGACTTAGCTTTAGGGGTTAATACATTTATTATAATAGTGGTGCGGTCCGCTCGGCAGATTAGGGGTTAATAATTGAAGTTAGGTGTCGGCGATGTTAGGGAGGGCAGATTAGGGGTTAATACTATTTATTATAGGGTTATTGAGGCGGGAGTGAGGCGGATTAGGGGTTAATAACTTTATTATAATAGCGGTGCGGTCCGCTCTGCAGATTAGGGGTTAATAAGTGTAGGCAGGTGGAGGCGACGTTGTGGGGGGCAGATTAGGGGTTAATAAATATAATATAGGGGTCGGCGGTGTTAGGGGCAGCAGATTAGGGGTACATAGGGATAATGTAAGTAGCGGCAGTTTACGGAGCGGCAGATTAGGGGTTAATAAAAATATGCAGGGGTCATCGATAGCCAGGGCGGCAGAATAGGGGTTAATAAGTGTAAGGTTAGGGGTGTTTAGACCCGGGGTACATGTTAGAGTGTTAGGTGCAGACGTAGGAAGTGTTTCCCCATAGCAAACAATGGGGCTGCGTTAGGAGCTGAACACGTTTTTTTTGCAGGTGTTAGTTTTTTTTCCAGCTCAAACAGCCCCATTGTTTCCTATGAGGGAATCGTGCACGAGCACGTTTTTGAAGCTGGCCGCGTCCGTAAGCACCGCTGGTATCGAGAGTTGAAGTTGCGTTAAATATGCTCTACGCTCCTTTTTTGGAGCCTAACGCAGCCATTCTGTGAACTCTCAATACCAGCGGTATTTAAAAGGTGCGGCCAGAAAAAAGCCAGCGTTAGCTACGCACCCCTTTGGCCGCAGAACTCTAAATCTAGGCGTAAGATAGCTACAATATAACTAATAGTTACATTGTAGCTAGCTTAGGGTTTATTTTTATTTTACAGGCAAGTTTGTATTTATTTTAACTAGGTAGAATAGTTACTAAATAGTTATTAACTATTTACTAACTACCTAGTTAATATAAATACAAATTTACCTGTAAAATAAAACCTAACCTGAGTTACACTAACACCTAACATTACACTAAAATTAAATAAATTACCTAAATTAAATACAATTACCTAAATTACAAAAAAAACCCCACTAAATTACGCAAAATAAAAAAAGAAATGATCAGATATTTAAACTAATTACTCCTAATCTAATATTTAAACTAATTACTCTTAATCTAATAAAAAAGCCCCCGCCCCCCCAAATAAAAAAACCCTAGCCTAAACTACCAATTGCCCTTTAAAGGGCCCCAAATAAATCAGCTCTTTTACCTGTAAAAAAAATACAAACACCCCCCAACAGTAAAACCCACCACCCACTCAACCAACCCCCCAAATAAAATCCTAACTAAAAAAAACTAAGCTCCCCATTGCCCTGAAAAGGGCATTTGGATGGGCATTGCCCTTAAAAGGGCATTTAGCTCTTTTTCAGTTGCCCAAACCCTATTCTAAAACTAAAACCCACCCAATAAACCCTTAAAAAATCCTAACACTAACCCCGAAGATCCACTTACAGTTTTGAAGACTGGACATCCATCCTCAACAAAGCTGGGAGAAGTCCTCAGCAAAGCGGCAAGAAGTCCTCAACGAAGCCGAGAGAAGTCTTCATCCAAGCCGGCAGAAGTGGTCCTCCAGACGGGCAGAAGTCTTCATCCAGATGGCATCTTCTAACTTCATTCATCCGGCGTGGAGCGGCTCGATCTTCAAGACATCCGACGGGGAGCATCCTCTTCTTCCGACGACTAACGATAAATGAAGGTTCCTTTAAATCAGAATTAAAGGTGAAAAAATCCTATTGGCTGATGCAATCAGCCAATAGGATTGAGCTTCAATCCTATTGGCTGATCCGATCAGCCAATAGGATTGAACACGCATTCTATTGGCTGATTGTTTTCTAAAGGCAGACTGCTGTTGCTCCTCTTTTAGGGTAAAATCTTATTTGACCCAGTACTAGATGCAATTATTGTCATGGTCACTGAGGAAAAGGGAGCTTTATTGTCACATGAAAAAAAATCTAAGGGTAAACTTAGGCTATCAGTACATTTTTGTTCATTTTGGCAGTCTAAAACTACTTCTAATTTAACCCAATGATTATATTCACCCAAGTTTTCTTGGAATCCAACTCTTCCTGTTCTAAGACCAACTTGGCCAAGAAGTCCACATGAAGGTGCGGCCCCCACTCCACAAAAGTTTCTGGTATGGGGCAGATTGAATCGGTTTCGGGAGGCTTGAGCGAGGTCTTTTGAAAACCCATGGGTGTTAGAAATAATTTTTCAGGAGTACCGAATAAGCTTTCAATCCCAACTTACGCAAGAAAGAATTCTTCTGTCTCAAGTTTAAAGGCCAAAGCTTTCCTGGTCTTTGTTGCAGATTTGGAAACAATGAGAGTGATTGCTTCAGTTCCTACCAGAAAACTGAACCAGATATTCTACACTAACCTCTTCCTAATACCCAAGAAAGAGGATACCTTTTGGCCTATCTTGGATCTCTGAACACATTTCTGAAAGTTCCTGCTTTTAAGATAAAGACTATTCTTCCTTTAGTGCAGGACGGTCAGTTTATGTTTACCAATTAAAAGATGCTTATTTGCATATTCCCACTCAGAGAGATCATGTGAAGTATCTGAGATTTTCCTTTCCAAACATTCATTACCAGTTTGTGCAGGCACCCTCTCTGCAGCTGAGTGTGAAACAAAGACGCTGTGCTTCACAATCATGGTTGGTGCATCAGCTTGCAAAAAAGCTCCTTTACACATCAGTCTGGTGTGTAATTCCAAGGGTTGATCATTAACTCAATCTTCATGGGTCAGTCTCTAACAAAGTAAAGCAGAGTCAAACTACAATAGGCTTGTGCTTGACTTCAGCATACCCCCTTCCTTCTGTAGCTCAATGCATGAAAGTTGAAGGCCATGTTGGCTACTTCAGATGTAGTTCCCTTTGTCAGGTTTTATCTCCGTTCTCTAGAGCTGTCCATGCTTTAACAATGGAAATTATGAGGACATGTCAAAAGATCTTATTAGGCCGGAGACAGTCTCTGATGTGGTGACAGACCCACCAACCCCTTGCACTGGGGGCCTAATTTCTTTGGCCAGTCTGGATTGGGATGACAGATGCAAGCCTAAAGGTTTGGGGAGCAGCCTGGTAGTTTAGTCTCCATGGGAGGCAATTTTATCGATAAATATCCAGGATCTCCACTCAATCTTCAGGTTCCAACACAGTTGGCCCAAACTCAGACAAGATTAATTCATCTGATTTCAGTTGGGCAATGTCACAGCATTGGATTATATAAACTACCAAGGGGGAACTTGCAATTCCCTGAGAATGAAAGTGTTGCACATAATCAGATGGGCAGAATTCCGCACTTGTCTGAATTCAGCCATTCACATTCCGGAAGTGAACAATTGGGAGGCTGACTTTTTCAGTAGCTAGTGTCTTTACCCATGAGAGTGGTCTCTGAACCAGTAGTTATTCTACCTGATAGTGAGACTTTGGAGATTGCGAGAGAAAGACCTCTTGGCTTCTAGTTTTACAAACTACTGTAGACTGATATTGTGGCAAGTCTTGGGGACCTCAGGCAGATATAGCAGATGCCGTAGTGGTCCACTAGTCATTCAAACTAATATAGATCTTTCCTCCATTCCTGTTGCTATCTAGGGTGATAGCCAGAATAAAACAAGAACAAGCTTCAGTGATTCTGCTCCATCTTGAACTCGCAGGACTTGGTTTGTGGATCTGATTTAAATGTCCTCTTAACCACCTTGGTGGCTTCCTCTCAGAAAGGACCTTCTTTCTTTTGGTTCATTCTTTCATTTGGATGGCCTGGTAATTTAACGCCTAGTTTTATCCCTAGTTTTTATCCAGAAAGCCTGTTACCAGGTGTATCTCTCATATGGTGTGGATTTTTTTTTTGGCTTGGTGTACAAAAAAGGCATACAATTAAAATTATTTTCTATTTTCTAGAATTCTTTTTTTTAGTTTGTGCAATAGTCATTGGTACCTTAATTCAGGTCAGAAAGCCTGTCATCATATGTATCTCTCATAAGGTGTGAGAAAACCTTTTTTAGCTTGGTGTACAAAAAGTCATACCAATTGAATTATTTTCTAGAATTTTTGTTTTTCTTTAGAACTATGAGAAAGGCTTATCAGGCAGTTCTCTTAAGGCTCAGATTTCATCCTTATCTGTTCTTTATCATAAGAAAATTGCCAAAATTCCTTAAATTCAAACCTTTGTTAAGGCTTTGATAATAGTTAATCTGGTGATTCAACCGGTTACTCCTCCTTGGTGCCTTAATCTGGTTATGATGGTCCTTCAAGCCAAGCTTCCCCCACCCACCATTTAAACCCATTAAACCCATTTCTTTGGCTAGAAGGGTTTCTGAGCTTGTTACAAAAAAGGTGTTTTCCAGCCTCGAAAATTAAAAAAGACCTTTATTATTTCACATAGGATCCAGAGAGCAAAACATACAATGTTTCAGGCCAGCCTTAGGCCCTTAGTCATGTATACTTGAAACATTGTATGTTTTGCTCTCTGGACCCTATGTGAAATAATAAAGGTCTTTTTTAATTTTTGAGGCTGGAATACACCTTTTTTGTTACTGGGTCACTATTGGACGTGGCAAGTCCTACTTTCCGTGCCCCTCAACTAAGAGACAGGTGTGCTGTTTTCCAAACCCTTTGTGAAGTTACCAGGGTTTCTGAGCTTTCAGCTTTGTACTGTAAACGCCCTTTCATTATTTTTCATTATGATAAGACTTACTACATACACGTTATTATTTTCTTCTTTAGGTGGCTTCTTTTAATCAAGAAAGTGTGGTTGCTTCATTATGCCCAGCTCCTAAAAATTATATGGAGCCTTCATTTATAAGGTGGTCTTGATCCCTAACAGAATTACTGCTCATTCCACTAGAACAGTTCCACTTCTTGGGCCTTCTGTAATGAGGCTTTCATGGACCAGATATGAAAGGTGACTACTTGTTGTTTTTTTTGCATACTTTCATGTGTATACCTCTTTAGAAGCTGTTTTTCGCAGGAAAGAGGCCACTGTGCCTTTTAATACATCTGCATTGCTCAGTATGATTATTTCCTATCTAACTTTACTAATTACTATAATTCAGAACCCAGATAAAATGTTATAATTATTATTTTATGATAGCAACAACATCAAACAATCAGCAACAGCTCGGAAAGATGAAATAAAATGTTCTTTTATTCTTCTGCGCAATCTAACCTCAGTGTAAATAAGTTTAAAACATTACATACATACTTTTATGCGGCTTGTTATAAATATTAGAATGTAACTTGTTTGATCTAAAGGCTTAAAACCCCCTATTTAAAAACAAAGGGCTCTGGTTTTGAAATTGTTACCCACTACTGCTGTCAGTCTTGTATAGTGTTTCCCTCTGCAGGCTTCATTATATTCCTGTGCAGACGGAATTTAATTCCCCTAGAATGTTTACTTTTGTGTAATAAATTCACTTAGTAGTGCACTTTCATTGTTTAGTTTGCCTGTATTTTTGGTCATTTAAGTCTGAAATATGAATTTTTTTCAGCGCCGCTGAAGGGCATTCTGAAAGATTCAGAACCACGACCCTGCAACTTCCTCCACACTTGTTGCTTTATCAGGGAAGGAACTTATTTAAATCTGTCCTTAATTGGTCACAGCAGACACATGACAGAGAGCAGCAGGGTGACTCCATACAAATTTTGGGAGGTTCGATGATGAGACTAGGTGGCTTAAGACTGAGTGGTCTGGGGTGCAGCATTGTACAGGCTGTGATTGTGTTACATGGGGTCCTGTGATGTGACTGTGTAAACTGGGAGATGGCAAATGTTGTACAGGAATATAGCTTTTGGCCTTAGGCGTGCAGTCTGACCTGGAAACTTGGCAGGTGTGGTCCAGGGGGGAAATGGCCAATGTGCTTCAAGGACAAAGTTAGGACCCAGGGATGCCGCTTTGGGACCTGGGTACATGGTCAGTGGGGTCCAGGGGCAGAGCTTGGAGCCTGGGATCTGGCTTGGTGGTCTGGGACTATCTAAAGTGGTCTGGGGGGCATAGCTAGGCATTTTGAGGGAGCGGGAATTTCAGAGAAGAACTTTCCCAAAATACCGAAGAATTTTTAGCATTTTTCTATCACTCCATTTAAACAGAAACAGAAAACAGAAACTATATATGTTTTTTTAATAGACATCTCAAGGTATTGATCTTGGCCCATTTTGGTATATTTCATGCCTCCATTTCACCGCTAAAATGTGATTATATAAAATAAAAATTGTTGTCTTTTTCACAAATTTTGGATTTCCCACTTAAATAATTTACATACTGGTTGTGCAATCATGAGACAAAAACTTCTCTGGGATCCCCTTTGTTTAGAAAAAGTAGATATACATGGCTTTGCCATTGGTTTTTGGTATTAGAATACCACTAATTTCAGCTGCACACCACACTTCTATTATTCCCGGCAGTGAAGGGGTTAATCAGGTATTTTGTAAGGTTAATTTTAGCTGCAATGTAGAGATTACCCTCATACCTGACACCTCCCACCCCTTGATTCCTACTAAATACCTCTCTTCCCTCTCTCACCCCCTACTGGTCACCACCATCTTAGGTACTGGTAGTTTTTTTTTATTAATATATATTTTTTTTAAATATGTATTTGTTTTTTTCTGCAGTGTAGTGATCCTCCTCAGAACCTCCCACCTCCCTGATCCCCCAAATAGCTCTCTAACCCTCCTTCTCCCACTAATTTCAGCCATCTTTAGAACTGGCAGATGCCTTTACCTATACATACATGTTTTTTTTTTAGGTTTTAAAACAAAAACAAAAAATTCTGTAGTGTAGTGCTCCCCCTCCCTCTACTGCAATAATTAGTCAGGGACCCCCACATTTTTTCTGTAGTGTAGCTCCCCATCCCTCCCACTTCCTTCATTTTTTTTCTGTAGTGTAGGGCCATTCCTCTCCCTCAGATGCTGGACCGCCCACTCGCCTCCCGGTTTCAATCCCACACCTTCCACTGGTACAAGCAGATGATCGTTACAGATGGTGACACACACAGTGTCACCGTCTGTTACGATCAGGCCTCTGCCTTCATATGGAAAGGGAGCACCAATCGTGCTCCGGTTCCATATGCAGGCAGATACCTGGAGCTCAGGAACTCCAGCTCTTGGTTGTTAAGTTACAGCTTCTTCCTGCAGCTCTGACTTATATATACACCATGCGGTATGATAGGCAAAGTACTGCATGACGTACATATATATATATATATATATATATATATATATATATTTATATATATATATATATATATATATATATAGCATATTTACACATAATTTTGAGTTAAAGGCTTAAAATTATTATACAGTATGCAATTCTTCATGTGCACAAAAGTAAATTGCAAATTTCTTTTAATATTATTTTATATATATTATATACAGACTGTGTACTGTCTCTTTAAATTACAGGAAAAGGGAACAATTATATTGAAAAGTTATTTTGCTCTGCAGAGTTAATCATTTTCTATTTCAATCTCATTTGATTTAGATTTTGTCTCATTCTGCATACAGTAAAAATGCTAATATAATACCATATTAATAGAAAATAACCATATACAGTAAAGATATAGATGGCAAGATTAAAAAAAAAAGCTGCATTATGACCCTTCTAGGTCCTCAGTTAGACAAACATTCTATCTGTACATTACAATTTTCATCACTGAAAATTGATATGTATAGATATGCTAAAATATATTGCATGGATATGATAAAATATATTGCATAGATGGAAAACTGTAGAAAGAAAAAAAAAAGAAAAAGAAATAGTTGTCTGCAGTCCCAGATAGCACAACACCTGTTTTACAGATACATTTAGAAAATTTTAATATATACAAAAATGTATGATATAAACAGTGTAACAGATAAATTTCCTTGCAGTTTCTGGTACTATGCAGGGACTTTGTTAGTTGGCGCAGAGGGCATCTCAGGCAACTGCAGTGAAATAAAATGTTGGCATAGGGCATGAGCCAAAATCTCAAAATAGCGCCTTGTTCATGCAAATCCTGTATTGTTTGCAACCATGGGAACATGAAACACTTTTTGCAAATAATAATGATACAATTATCTTAAAGATAACAATTCAAACAATTTTGAAATAAACAAAGTCCCAAGTTCTCGAATCAAACTTTTATTTTAGTTTAAAGGTAGGTGCAAGTTGTTAAAGCAACAGTTCATACAGTGTCAGACTTAGCTCTAAGAGATTTCTTAAAGGAACCTATAGATTATATGTTGTGCATATGAGTTAGCAGGAGTTAACAAAGATAACACTATTTTTTTTTTTATGAGGAGAAAAGTTAAATTAAAGCTGTTTACATTTAAAGTGGTTGTCAGTATATTTATAAGAATATTCAGTAGTGCTCTCCAAAATCATGTATTAGTCTATGGCAGGGTTATAACACAATATATTTAAATAATTATCCTTTAAACTAAACCCTCAATATGCATCTACTAGAAACCATAAAATTAATACAAATATCTGAATTCTTTTATTTAGTTAATATCTATGAGCATATTGGAATATATTTGTAATACCAGAACATGAAACAATATTATATGCACTTAAAATTATTAAGATATGCTATACTTCTTACAAAGCCCTGAAAAGTTTACCTTTAAAAACCAGCCTTATTTACAAATAGCCTTTCATTCAGTTAACACAATGAGATTCTAAGATATTTAGCTGCTAACATTCAAGCAATACACTCAGTTATTTAACCACAATTTACTCTAACACAATTCTAATTAGGATACTAAAAATACATATATTCTTACAGTGAACAATTGCTTTAAATGAATTTCTTAGCATACAAAAGATAAACTTGATCCTACACAGGGCTATGAATATAAGCAAAATATAGACTGTTCTCTTTAAATCTATTTATTATAACTGGAGTATGTTCTTACCAATAATCTTTTATATATATATACTTTACCAGTTGATATTCAGCTTCAAGACTTGTCCCACCTCATATAAAATAAGTGTAATTGCAATGGATAAGGAGAAGTATGGCCCACTTTGTTTTATAGTTTGACTGTCTCCCACGCAACAGTTCAGTCAGTTACAAAATCAGCAGCTAGTGTCCCCTCCCCTATCCTGCATACAACTTATATTCTGTTAATCATTGGTGTGGAATATGGGTGGCCCTTCAGAACCTGCTTTGTTATTGGGTATGTGGAATATCTAATCGGATTTGCCCTTAACGGAGCTGAACATGTTCACCATGGAAACGCATCTTTTGAACAGTTAATTCCCTTAACTGTCCTACTGGATTCTGGCCACTCGGGGCAGTAGACATACAACACAGCAATAAATTTAAATAGCATTTTTAACAACTTAATTATTTCTATGAAGTGGTTATTCATTAGACTATAACTCTCTACAACAATTATTCACAATATTTGTTTCAGATAGAGTAGTAGCTTATGAATTTTCTGATCATTTTGATATGAAACATCAATATATTATAATAAAACAATTTATATTGCTAACTATTCAAGATTAATGGCATTTATATATCTGTTATATATGTATTTACACAATTACAGCATGCTTTACATTTCTAACAAATTCTGCATGCATGAATTATTATATGTCTGAGAAATATAGAGACACAGCGGTTATTATTCCATACAGACGATCTTGTATTTAGTATCTTTTAGGCCCATCTGGAACACAGAAAACAACATGTTATATATCATCCAACATGGGACTATCACAATTGCTATTTAATCTATACAGATTTAAATCTATCTCCCAGATATATATTCAATATAGTCTGGGGCATACATTTGATATGTTTATCTGCAATATTATCAATGTAATTATTATTCAATACAGCAATTACCCCCTTAATATAATATGTCAAGGCTCAACATATATACATATATGGGTTATTTCAAACATACACATGAAACTATTGGCATTATTTCTTTTTCAAAATGTATTTATCTTTATCTATGCCACACAGGGAATTGCAAATGCCAATTTGTCTGTTTCTAGTATATGGAGACTTCATAAACAGCATAGGTCATTTTACTAGTAGTTGTAAAAGTCACAATACAACATATTTTCTGTTTAGCTAGCAATACAGACGTGTATTTGATGTTTAGGGGCAATTAACACCTCTATTCTAATCATTGTGTATTCAGAATTTTACCTGTTTATCCAGTTCATAGATCCAGAGTGTGTCTCCCTGCACAGCATGAATCATTGTACAAATCTGTGTTAATTTTCAGTTCCTTTGAAAGATGTTTGTAGCTTCATCTAGGGAGCAAATGCTTCCCTTTTGTTTCTTGGGACATCCTGTCTGCAATTTTAGTCTTGAGATATGTTTATTCAAACTTGTGGGGTTTTGTGAATCAAATCCTGACAATCCTATTTCAGTAATATCTGATAAAAATATGGTTTCATACATTAAACACATTCCCCTGTCCTATTGACATATATATATATATATATATATATATATATATATATATATATATATATGTATTTACCTATTTACCTGTACCCTGACATAATTCCCCCTTTCAAATTCAAATATATGTAGGACACATGTATTTGAATTGGATCAAAGTCAGTGGTACTCGGTGAGGATGTTGGCCGTATACTTAATAAACAGTCCTTTAAGTAGAAAGTCCGTCATTTTTGAGCCTTCATGTTTATCAGCTAGGCATCTTTAAGCTACATTATGTCTTTATTTCATTTTGGGATATGACACTACATTCTCCCTCTATGACTTGAAGTTGGGATCTAGGATGACATGCTCGCAGCTGATTGATATTGACCCATTTATCTATGAAACTTTCATTTTTGGGGATCCGTATTTTATAGGCCACTGGAGATATTTTGTCAGTAATGACAAAAGGACCTTTCCATGAGGGAAGAAATTTCATCTCCCTAACCTGATATCTTCCAAAGTTATAAAGATAACTTCATTTATTTCATATTCCTTTTTGGACGTTTTGAGATCATAATAGGTTTTAGTGGCAGTTGTGGCTCTTTCTAAATTCTGTTGAGCAAATGCAAAGGCATATTTCAGATGCTTTCTTAGGTTCTCCACATATTGATGTGTATTGGCAGGGTTTATCAAGTTTTGGTCTGATGTATGGTACAGCAGATGCTGAGGTAGTACCATTCTTCTACTAGTCATATGTTCAAAAGGTGACATCTTGGTAGCGCTACTTGTAGTTGCTCTTAATGTCATTAGGACTAGATGTAGTTTTACATCCCATTCTTTACCTGTTTCACTCCCAAACTTCTTGAGGATTTTAACAACGGACAGGTTGTAACGCTCTACACCACCACTTGAGGCAGCTCTATAAGCAATATGGAGATTTCTTTTAACCCCTAGTATTTTCCACATTTTTGTCATCACTTCGCTAGTGAAGTGGGTTCCCCGATCTGATTCGATTCTTTGGGGTAAACCAAATCTGGAGAATACGTGGTTGATGAGCAATGCTGTGCATTTTTCAGCACTATTGTTAGGTGCACTAATGCACTCTACCCATTTAGTGAACAGACATGTCACGGTTAACATGTATTTGTTACCTCTTGATGACCTTGTTAGCGGACCAATAAAATCAATTTGTATATCTGACCATGGCATTACCATCCCCCTTTTCTGCAATGGCGCTCTATGCGTTGGCGCAATGGCTTGGAACTGTGGACAGATTAAACAACCTTGACAGTAGGTTTGAACATCTTTCAACATGTGTGGCCAAAAAGCATAATCACACAATATTTCATGTGTGAGTTTGGCACCACGATGACCAGATGTGGGAGCATCATGGGCATGTTGAAGCATTAGACCTCTGAACTTAGTGGGTACTACCCATTGCTCAATGCCAGTTTTGGGAGGTTCTAATTAACAAACATCCTGTAACTTGAATTGTGATCTGGATTTCATTAAGATTCTAAGATCTTCTTTGCCAATACAATCATCTTTTGAGATGGGGTTGCTTTCAGGATCTTCTATGTGTTTATAGAAGATGCCTACAATGGGGTCTTCTTTTTGACTAGTGATCAGGTCCCCACTAGGAGAATCCTGACTCCATTGTACCAAGTGAGGCTCACTCTGTTGTTTTGCCTGGTTTCTTGTAATGTCTTCTACCTGAATTGCACCCTTTAAGTGGTCAATATTAAGGAGTTCTCCAGTTATGGCTCCTTGTTTGGCTAATGAATCCGCAAGATCATTGCCTTCCTTATCTGGGCCTAGAACCCTGGAATGACCCTTGGTCTTTTTCCAGTGTATGGTTAAATCATTGGATACCACCAGATTATCAATCTCGCAGAACAACTTGCCATGCTTGACTGGTTTGTTATTGCTTTTCTGCATACCATTTTTTTTCCAAGTTCGCAGGTATTCAACAAAACTGTCATGCACATAATTTGAGTCAGTTATGATCACAAATTCGTGAATGCTATGTTCAATAGCCATTTCAATGGGTTTTAGAACAGCAGTTAGTTCTGAAACTTGACTGGATCTTGGTCCAATGTTGAAACCTATAGATATATTTGGGCATCTATTTGTCCAAGTTATACCAATGCCAGCGACTAATCTGCGCTCATTATCAATAGTGGCATGGTAAGAACAACCATCAACGTATACCCAAGGTAATGTTTGACAATGGTCTTCATTGTACATTTTATATGGGGAAAGCAGTTGTTCCTCCAGGAAATCATCTTCTGATAATTCTTCCCCAGGATCTTTTGCAGTACAGTCGCAGAGCTCGGCAAGCCCCTGTGCGACTGAATTCTTTTTATTCTGCTTGTAGCGAATTTCTAAAGGCCAGCCTTGTAAGGAAAGAGTCCACGCTGTTATGCGGCTATTAGACAAATTTTCTATCTATTATTCTGTCACTTTGCAAATATAGCAAAGGCTGGTGTGCCATTTCTACAATAATTTTCTTGCCCTGTATATAGCTGCGTAAATTTTGTAGAGCCCATACAGTAGATAAGAGGGCTTTTTCGCAATCGCTAAATTTTATTTCTACTGGGGATAGAGTTTTGCTCGCATAAGCTATGGCTTTGCTTAAATTATCATGCTTCTGGTATAAAACAGCACTCATGCTTACATCCGTGTAACCTGTCTCTAAGGTTTACCACCATCAGGGTACGCTAAGCAAGGTGCTTGAGTGAGTTTTCTTTTCAGCGCTTTTATGGCTGTCTCTTGAGACTCACTCCAGTGCCATTTCACATCCTTCTTTAGAAGAGTAGTAGTGGTTTAGCTAATTCTGCATAATTATCAATGAATTTGCGAGAATAATTTGTCATACTCAGGAAGGATCTCAATTCCTTTAAGTTAGTTGGGTTTTTAGAATTTACTATAGCTTCCACCTTTTTCTTCTGAGGATTTAATCCTTCAGAAGTAACTTCATGTCCCAAGAAGTTTACACGAGTGCGGCACCATTGAGCTTTCTGTAGGGATAATTTGACACCTGCCCTTTTAATTTGGCTGAGGACGTGTTTAAGCTCTGCAATGTGTTTTTCAAAGTCTGTGCTTTTGATTAAAACATCATCAACATAAGATAGAGTCCCCTTTTCCAGTGCATCAGGCATAGCCTTATGCATGAATACAGCAAATTCATGTCCAGAATTTATGTATCCAAAAGGAAGTCTCTGAAATGCATACTGGATCTTTTGGAATGAGAATGCCAGCTTATACTGGTCCTCCTCATGTACCTTTATGGTCCAATATCCCTGTGCATAATCAATGGAAGTGACTATTTTGGATCCCTGCATTTGCGCTAGGCACTGGTCAATGTATGGTACAGGCCAGCCAGACATGTACACTCGTTTGTTTAGCTGTCTTAAATCAGCACACAAACGCCATTGTCCATTGGGCTTAAGAACACCTGGAATAGGATTATTATTAGAGCTGTGCACCTGTCGTATGATACCCCTTTCTTCCAAGTTCCTTATGATTTCTGCTAGAGAATCATATGAGGCTAAAGGAAGTCTGTATTGTTTAACAAATACAGATGGTGCAATGTGCAAGTCTGTAGTACCACAGTCATAAGAATCCTTAGCAAAAATATCCTTGTACTCCATCAGGAGTTCTCGCAGCAGTTGGCGTTCATCATCGCTGGAACAGCCATTAGCTAAGGATATTTGCTCTTCGACTATTTGCTGAAATCGTGGAAAGATTTCAGGCTGTCCTATTTCATAGGCTTCTTCCAACCTAGAGGTGAGATCCCCTTGATTATAGTTTACATTGCCCCCATGACTCTGGGAATTGGGGTAATCTTGCTGTTTGATCAGCTGATCAAATACTAGAGAGGCTTCTTCAATTTTACAGATGCCTTCCTCTGAGCTGAAGGGATAAATAGACTGAATATTAAATAGACCCTCTGGCATAGATGCAAATGATTGTTCTATTAATTGTTCTTCAGTTAAGTATCCTTCAGGTATTAGCCCAATTACATTATTCTGGAATCCAAAAGTGTAATAACTTGATTCCAGTGCATATCCTATGGTAGTTCCCTTGGATAATGTTATATCCTGTGGGGTCATGCTATGCACAATAATATGTATTGGAACAGTTCCAATATTCCCCATAGGAGTGTAGGTCACTCTGACACCCAGATTTTGTATTCTATGGGAGAGGCAAATTAGTGTTTCAGAAGTTTTTAATTTCTGACCTCTCTTTACCTGTAAGGGTAAAAAGAAATTATCAGCCCCAGCAGGAATTATAACATTGTTAGACACCTGCATATTTACAGCATATGCTAATTGCTGGTTTGATTTCAGGGTTGCATTTTCATCCTGAAATACTTCAGGGTCCCCCTTTAACCTGCTCCAGAGGCAAGAGTTAATAAAATCTATTTGTATGGCATATCTATGTAAGATATCAATGCCAATGTATATTTGATTATGGGGAGTGTTTAAAACTAAAAACAGGTGCTTCACTGATTTATTACCCATAGATACAGATAATAAGCATTTAGCTGTGATGTTATAGCTTTCAAACCTGTTATCCAGGTTGTGGACACAGTGGTCTTGGGGAGAAAGATATTTAATCACTTTAGGTTCAGCTATCTGCGCTAATAAGCCTTCGCTTATATAGCTAGCTTCCTGTTTTAAGTTTAATTTAGCATACTTGGTTTTACCAAGCTTGTGTACTTACAAATTCTGAGCAATCAATTCTGGGATTATATTTGGCCATACTGTATGCATTTTTCAATTCAGAAAGGAACTCGATGGGACTTTGATTCGCACTACATTTTAAACCATATACCGCTATTTTAGTGGCAGTTTTAGTGCGATGTTGCCCGAATTCTTTTCTGCATTGTCGTTTGATTTCACACCAGGAATGAATATTCATATCCTTTAGTGAAGTAAAGAATTTATGATGTTTACTGTCAAATACCCAGGGCAGAAATTCAATTTTTAATTTCTCACTTGTTACATTCATTATAGCTAATGCATTTTCAAAAGCCTCTAAGTGATCAATTACAGATTTTGTGCACCCTGTATGAAAGTAACTATTTTATGGGAATCATATACCGTATTAGACTTACTTTGGGCTTCTCTATTAGAGTTTCCCTCATCCGCACCAGCTGAGTTACAGCAGTTTCCTGGATTTACATCATGAGGTGACTGCCTATTTCGGAAATCTATTTCTGACCCAATAGGGGTCATTTGTCTATACCCTTCCATATATTTTTGTACCTCGTCCCTGACGCGTTCTCTAAGGGAGTTAGCATTATCTGCATTATTCTCACTGTTAATATAGGGGTTTTCATTATGGAGATATGACCTTTTTAAATCACTTAATTCTCTCTGGCTTTGCGCAAGCTGTTTATTTAATTCTTGTATCTGTGTGCGAGTAAGTCTATATTATGCTTATCTAAGGCGGTTAGGTTTTGGGCAAATTCATCCATTTTATTTTTGGCTATTTTTAAATCCTCTTCGCATCTGCGTGAGGAACGAATACTACTTTCTAGCTCCTGTATCTGCAATCGTTTGTCTATGACACAAAGCGACATTTTGTCAATAATGCATATCAAAAGGGGCCAAGATTTTAGTATTAGTTTGTCTCGCTTTTTGAGAGTCTTGCATTGATTAATAATTAATAATTCTTGGAAAAATGCATTTGTTTCATTCCACATATTATTATTAATGGTAATATTTTTAGCCCTAATTTCAAGCATATTCATAAAATCATTTAATTCACCCGCAATATTAAACTTCTCTTTAATGTGACTTATGACATCTTTCTTTAGGATCTGACCTTTTGTAAGGGGTATTGTGATGGGACCATTTTCAATGCTATGTATAGAATTAAATGAGTCACTTCTGGCTACAGACATTATTATATTGGCTTAGTATTTAGTTAAATTAAAACGCTAATACAATTTTTACCAATAAAAAGAGAGAAGAAAAAAAACTATATTTTTTAAAAAAAATTAATATTAATTTTGAAATATTAAAAAAATAATATATTTTTATGAATTTTGAAATATGAACAAAAATTTATATTTTTATGAATCTTGAAATATGAAAAATTTATTTTTTTGATTAATTTTGAAATATGAAAAATCAATATTTTGTATCAATTTTTCAAAAATTAATCTTTAACAATATTTCAAAATATCAATATCAATCTCGAAATATGAGCATCAATATTTCAATCTTCAAAACATTTTTTTTTTAATTTCAAAACATTAATTTCGAAATATGATTTTTTTCTCTCTTTTATAATAATTTCTATTTACTACAAATATATGATATCAATATAATAAATATTAATAAATCTCAGCAAGTGCCTCCATACAATATGTGAGTATATTTATAAGAATATTCAGTAGTGCTCTCCAAAATCATGCATTAGTCTATGGCAGGGTTATAACACAATATAATTAAATAATTATCCTTTAAAATAAACCCACAATCAATATGCATCTACTAGAAACCATTAAATTAATATAAATATCTGAATTCTTTTATTTAGTTAATATCTATGAGCATATTGGAATATATTTGTAATACCAGAACATGAAACAATATTATATGCGCTTAAAACTATTAATATATGCTATACTTCTTACAAAGCTCAGAAAAGTTTACCTTTAAAAACCAGCCTTATTTACAAATAGCCTTTCATTCAGTTAACACAATGAGATTCTAAGATATTTAGCTGCTAACATTCAAGCAATACACTCAGTTATTTAACCACAATTTACTCTAACACAATTCTAATTAGGATACTAAAAATACATATATTCTTACTGTGAACAATTGCTTTAAATTAATTTCTTAGCATACAACAAAAGATAAACTTGATCCTACACAGGGCTATGAATATAAGCAAAATATAGACTGTTCTCTTTAAATCTATTTATTATAACTGGACTATGTTCTTACCAATAATCTTTTATATATAAATACTTCACCAGATGATATTCAGCTTCAAGACTTGTCCCACCTCATATAAAATAAGTGTAATTGCAATGGATAAGGAGAAGTATGGCCCACTTTGTTTTATAGTTTGACTGTCTCCCATGCAACAGTTCAGTCAGTTACAAAATCAGCAGCCAGTGTCCCCTCCCCTATCCTGCATACAACTTATATTCTTTTAATCATTGGTGTGGAATATGGGTGGCCCTTTGGAACCTGCTTTGTTATTGGGTATCTGGAATATCTAATTGGATTGGCCCTTAACGGAGCTGAACATGTTCACCATGGAAACACATCTTTTGAACAGTTAATTCCCTTAACTGTCCTACTGGATTCTGGCCACTCGGGGGCAGTAGACATACAACACAGCAATAAATTTAACCAGCATTTTTAACAACTTAATTATTTCTATGAAGTGGTTATTCATTAGACTATAACGCTCTACAACAATTATTCACAATATTTGTTTCAGATAGGGTAGTATCTTATGAATTTTCTGATCATTTTGATATGAAACATCAATATATTATATTAAAACAATTTATATTGCTAACTATTCAAGATTAATGGCATTTATATATCTGTTATATATGTATTCACACAATTACAGCATGTTTTACATTTCTAACATGTCTGAGAAATATAGAGACACAGCGGTTATTATTCCATACAGACGATCTTGTATTTAGTATCTTTTAGCCCCATCTGGAACACAGAAAACAACATGTTATATATCATCCAAACATGGGACTATAACAATTGCTATTCAATCTATACAGATTTAAATCTATCTCCCAGATATACAGGGAGTGCAGAATTATTAGGCAAATGAGTATTTTGACCACATCATCCTCTTTATGCATGTTGTCTTACTCCAAGCTGTATAGGCTCGAAAGCCTACTACCAATTAAGCATATTAGGTGATGTGCATCTCTGTAATGAGAAGGGGTGTGGTCTAATGACATCAACACCCTATATCAGGTGTGCATAATTATTAGGCAACTTCCTTTCCTTTGGCAAAATGGGTCAAAAGAAGGACTTGACAGGCTCAGAAAAGTCAAAAATAGTGAGATTTCTTGCAGAGGGATGCAGCACTCTTAAAATTGCAAAGCTTCTGAAGCGTGATCATCGAACAATCAAGCGTTTCATTCAAAATAGTCAACAGGGTCGCAAGAAGCGTGTGGAAAAACCAAGGCGCAAAATAACTGCCCATGAACGGAGAAAAGTCAAGCGTGCAGCTGCCAAGATGCCACTTGCCACCAGTTTGGCCATATTTCAGAGCTGCAACATCACTGGAGTGCCCAAAAGCACAAGGTGTGCAATACTCAGAGACATGGCCAAGGTAAGAAAGGCTGAAAGACGACCACCACTGAACAAGACACACAAGCTGAAACGTCAAGACTGGGCCAAGAAATATCTCAAGACTGATTTTTCTAAGGTTTTATGGACTGATGAAATGAGAGTGAGTCTTGATGGGCCAGATGGATAGGCCCGTGGCTGGATTGGTAAAGGGCAGAGAGCTCCAGTCCGACTCAGACGCCAGCAAGGTGGAGGTGGAGTACTGGTTTGGGCTGGTATCATCAAAGATGAGCTTGTGGGGCCTTTTCGGGTTGAGGATGCAGTCAAGCTCAACTCCCAGTCCTACTGCCAGTTTCTGGAAGACACCTTCTTCAAGCAGTGGTACAGGAAGAAGTCTGCATCCTTCAAGAAAAACATGATTTTCATGCAGGACAATGCTCCATCACACGCGTCCAAGTACTCCACAGTGTGGCTGCAAGAAAGGGTATAAAAGAAGAAAATCTAATGACATGGCCTCCTTGTTCACCTGATCTGAACCCCATTGAGAACCTGTGGTCCATCATCAAATGTGAGATTTACAAGGAGGGAAAACAGTACACCTCTCTGAACAGTGTCTGGGAGGCTGTGGTTGCTGCTGCACGCAATGTTGATGGTGAACAGATCAAAACACTGACAGAATCCATGGATGGCAGGCTTTTGAGTGTCCTTGCAAAGAAAGGTGGCTATATTGGTCACTGATTTGTTTTTGTTTTGTTTTTGAATGTCAGAAATGTATATTTGTGAATGTTGAGATGTTATATTGGTTTCACTGGTAAAAATAAATAATTGAAATGGGTATATATTTGTTTTTTGTTAAGTTGCCTAATAATTATGCACAGTAATAGTCACCTGCACACACAGATATCCCCCTAAAATAGCTAAAACTAAAAACAAACTAAAAACTACTTCCAAAAATATTCAGCTTTGATATTAATGAGTTTTTTGGGTTCATTGAGAACATGGTTGTTGTTCAATAATAAAATTAATTCTCAAAAATACAACTTGCCTAATAATTCTGCACTCCCTGTATATTCAATATAGTCTGGGGCATACATTTGATATGCTTATCTGCAATATTATCAATGTAGTTATTATTCAATACAGCAATTACCCCCTTAATATAATATGTCCAGGCTCAATATATATACATATATGGGTTATTTGAATTATTTCAAACATACACATGAAACTATTGGCATTATTTCTTTTTCAAAATGTGTTTATCTTTATCTATGCCACAAAGGGAATTGCAAATGCCAATTTGTCTGTTTCTTGTATATGGAGACTTCATAAACAGCATAGGTCATTTTACGAGTAGTTGTAAAAGTCACAATACAACATATTTTCTGTTTAGCTAGCAATACAGACGTGTATTTGATGTTTAGGGGCAATTAACACCTCTATGCAAATCACTGTGTATTCAAAATTTTACCTGTTTATCCAGTTCATAGATCCAGAGTGTGTCTCCCTGCACAGCATGAATCATTTTACAAATCTGTGTTAATTTTCAGATGTTTGTAGCTTCATCTAGGGAGCAAATGCTTCCCTTTTGTTTCTTAAGATATCCTGTCTGCAATTTTAGTCTTGAGATATGTTTATTCAAACTTGTGGGGGTTTTGTGAATCAAATCCTGACATCAGAATTTCAATCCTATTTCAGTAATATCTGAAAAAAAATATGGTTTCATACATAAACACATTCCCCTGTTCTATTGACACACACATATATATATATATATATATATATATATATATATATATATATATATATATATATATATATATATATATATGTATGTATTTACCTGTACCCTGACATGGTACAGGAAGTGTAATTAATATATAGGTATAAATTGCTGACAGAGAATTCCCAAAGAAATGTTGGTTTATTCAGAGTTGGAATATCCATTAAAAACCACTGTATTATATTTTTATTGATCTATTTTTGAGTATCTTGTCTATTTAAAGGGATAGCATAAAATCTCTAATTTACAAGTTTGGCAAGACGCTAGCATCCGATTCCTTGGTTAATGTGCAATCATTTATATGAAATTTTGCTCCACAGACTATTACTCTCAATTATATACCTGCCAGGCCAAGGGGACGGACAAGGGGGTTGCTGATTTTTGGGAATCTATTAAACTTTCTTGGTTAACTCAGGACTAATTGGAGGCTCTGAAAACCCTAATTACTGTGGAAGAGTTAGGTCAACAATATCGTCATTGGCGAGTGAGAAGGCAGCTGGACCGGATGGTCTACCAATCAAATTTTACAAATTGTTTAGGTCCCATATTGTTCTGATTTTTTCCAACCTCTTTCATTGTTAATATGTAGGCTTAAATTGCCCGTGGAAACATTTTCAATGGCACATATCACTTTAATTCCCAAACTTGGAAAGAACAAAAACTCCTGAGCCCTACCTCCCTATTTCGCTGCTCAACTCAGATTATAAAATATTGATGAAACTCCTTGTGAATAACCTTAAGTGGATTTTGTTCCACCTCATACACCCAGATCAAACAGGTTTTGTTTATGGGAGTTCCTCAGTCTTTTTTTTTAGATGGATAGTGGATATAAATTCTCATTTCAGGATTCGAGCAAGAACCTCCAAAGGTCTGAACTTGTCAGAGGCCTTCCTGCTCTCCTTGGATGCAGAGAAGGCCTTTGATAGAGTAAAATTTAATTTCAGTGGACCCTTTCTGTCTTTAAATTCGTAATATTTACTCAGCTCCCATGGCTTTTATATACGTAAACAGTATTTTATTACCTAGTATAACTCTTCAAAGAGGTTCAAGACAGGGTGGCACTTTGTTGCCACTGCTTTTCAATTTGGTTCTAGAGCCTTTGGTTATACCGTTGTGACCGGTCTTTCCAGGTGTTAATACTATGGGACACCAATTGCATTTGTTGCTTTAAGTCAATAATATGATACTTTTTGTAGAGCATCCCGCCCAATATATTCCTATAATCCTGAAAATTAGTACAGCGTTTGGTAGCTTTTCAGGATATAAGGTTAATAAAAGATACGAGACAGGTAATGTTACCCTTTTAAAACAGTTACTACATTCCTTTCGTATCTTGGTATACAATTATGTGCGGACTCCTGTCATTAATACAACTTAAACATTTAAAAGCACTGCAAGAATTTGGGTGTGCAGTTGCAGGGTTCAAAGTGCTTACCTCTTTCACTCTCTGGCCGGATTAGCCTGGCCAAAATGATCACTAGTGATGTCGCGAACTGTTCGCCGGAGAACAGTTCCCGGCGAACATAGCTTGTTTGCGTTCGCCGCTGCGGGCAAACATATACGATGTTCGATCCGCCCCCTATGTGTCATCATTGAGGAAACTTTGACTCTGTATCTCACAGCCTTCTGACACATTTGAGCCAATCAGCAGCAGACACTCCCTCACAGACCCTCCCAGCTCCTTGGCAGCAGCCATTTTAGATTCATTACGATCTTGCTTTCTTAGTGAGAGGAGCTTTAGTGTTGCTGCTGCTGACATTATAGGGAAATAGATAGCTAGGCTAGTGTATTTAGTGTCCACTACAGTCCTGAAGGACTCATCTAATCTCTGTTGTTAAATAACACTAGAAGACTGATGTAAAAGTTTTTACAAAATGTAAACTAATGTTACACCAGATAGGAGTGGTGGACTGGCACTGAGGATGGAAGTAGGCACAGTATATGCTGGCAGCCTGACACACAGGCTGGCACTAATGGCAGCCAGGCTGGCCTGGCAACTAAAATTAAATAACACTAGAAGAGGACTGATGTAAAAAAATGTTTAAAAAAATTTACACTAATGTTACACCAGATATAAGTGGTGGAAAAAAGAGCTATTAATCACACTATATGATGTGGGCCTGACACACAGGACTGATGGAAAATGAAATTAGATGACACTAGCAAAATCATTTAAAAGTTTTTAAAATTTTTTTTACAATAATGTTAAGCAGATATAAGTGGTGGCTGGCACAGCAATTAACCACAGTATATGCTGTGTAAGCCTGACACACAGGCCTGATAGAAAATGAAATTAGATTACACTAGCAAAATGATTTAAAAGTTTTGTTGTTTAAATTTACACTAATGTTAAGCAGATATGAGTGGTGGCTGGCACAGAGCAATTAACCACAGTATATGCTGTGTGAGCCTGAGATACAGGCCTGATAGAAAATGAAATTAGATTACACTAGCAAAATGATTTAAAAGTTTTGTTGGTTAAATTTACACTAATGTTAAGCAGATATCAGTGGTGGCACTAATCACAGTATATCCTGTGAGCCTCACACACAGGCTGAAAGCCAGGCAAACGCAAATAAAATTACAAATAAAAAAAAAAAAAAACGACTGAAGTTATAGCCCTAAAAAAATTCCTGCTTTTTGAATAAAGATAGCAAGAGAACGAAGAAAAATTGATAATAGATGTAAATTAGAAAGTTGCTTAAAATTGCATGCTCTATCTGAATCATGAAAGAAAAAATGTGGATTTAGTGTCCCTACGGGTATGGATATGGAGTATTTTGCGGCTCTTTGCGCATGACAAAAATAGCACGCATATTATGAGTTGAAAGGAAACACGTTCGCTTGAGTAACTCAAATTTAATGGGTGTCAGGATAGTGCGACTTCAGAGCTGTGGTTATCTGTTACGCGAGAATTTTTTTTAACAATTTTTATTGAAAAAATATTAAATAGTACAGTCACACTTATTACAACACTGTATGATATTTGTTTTATAAAAATTGCAATAAAAAGGGCTTAAAGATTTAAGGTCTCAGATGTTGGTATATATATATATATATATATATATATATATATATATACAGGTGGCCCTCGGTTTGCACCGTTTCAGAATAACAACCTTTTTTTCCAGTCATGTGACTGCTATTGAAAAGCATTGGGAAGCAGTGCATTGATTAAAATAGCCAGTAGGTGGAGCTGTCCGCTTGTGTTGCAGCAAAGATATGCAAGCCAAGCAAGCTGAAATTAATCAGTTTAACCAGACCTGAGCTATCGAGCAGCTTGCAAAGGAACAAGATCTTCCTGTCTATAAATCAGTCCAGATTGGAATGCATAGAAAGAACTGTTTGCAGAAAAATGCAAGTAAAGTCTGTGTTGTGTGATTATTTTATTAGGTTTATAATGCTGTTTAGCATTTAAAGTCTTCATTTCAAAGCTTTAAAAATAATGTATTAGGTGTTACTTATGCCAATTTTGAGAGGGGCCTGGAACCTAACTTCCTCACTTCCCATTGACTTACATTATAATTTGGGTTTCAATTACAACGGTTTCGATTTACAACCATTCCTTCTGGAACCTAACCCCGGCGTAAACTGAAGGCTACCTGTATATATATATATATATATATATATATATATATATATATATATATATATATATGTGTGTGTGTGTGTGTGTGTAAAAATGTATTTATATGTGTGTGTATATATATATATATACAATATCTCACAAAAGTGAGTACACCCCTCACATTTATGTAAATGTTTTATTATATATTTTCATATGACAACACTGAAGAACTTATACTTTGCTACAATGTAAAGTAGTGAGTGTATAGCCTGTATAACAGTGTAAATTTGCTGTGTCCCCTCAAAATAACTCAACACACAGCTATTAATGTCTAAACCGTTGGCAACAAAAGTGAGTACACCCTTAAGTGGAAATGTCCAAATTGGGCCCAAAGTGTCAATATTTTGTGTGGTCACCATTATTTTCCAGCATTGCCTTAACCCTCTTGGGCATGGAGTTCACCAGAGCTTTACAGGTTGCCACTGGAGTCCTCTTCCACTCCTCCATGACGACATCACAGAGCTGGTGGATGTTAGAGACCTTGCGCTCCCCTACCTTCCGTTTGAGGATGCCCTACAAATGCTCAATAGGGTTTAAGTCTGGAGACATGCTTGGCCAGTCCACCACCTTTACCCTCAGCTTCTTTAGCAAGGCAGTGGTCATCTTCGAGGTTTGGGGTCATTATCATGTTGGAATACTGCCCTGTGGCCCAGTCTCCGAATGGAGGGGATAATACTCTGCTTCAGTATGTCACAGTACATGTTGGCATTCATGGTTCCCTCAATGAACTGTAGCTCCCCAGTGCTGACAGCACTCATGCAGGCCCAGACCATGACACACCCACCACCATGCTTGACTGTCTGCAAGACACACTTGTCTTTGTCCTCTTCACCTGGTTGCCGCCACACATGCTTGACACCATCTGAACCAAATAAGTTTATCTTGGTCTTATCAGACCACAGGGCATGGTTCCAGTAATCCATGTCCTTAGTCTGCTTGTCTTCAGCAAACTGTTTGCAGGCTTTATTGTGCATCATCTTTAGAAGAGGCTTCCTTCTGGGACGACAGCCATGCAGACCAATTTGATGCAGTGTGCAGCGTATGGTCTGAGCACTGACAGGCTGACCCCCCCACCCCTTCAACCTCTGCAGCAATGCTGGCAGCACTCATACATCTATTTCCCAAAGACAACCTCTGGATATGATGCTAAGAACGTGTACTCAACTTCTTTGGTTGACCATGGCGAGGCCTGTTCTGAGTGTAACCTGCAGTGGCATCACTAAGGGGGTGCGTGTCGCCCCCGGGTGACACCCTCCAGGGGGTGACACCACCATCCAAAGTTTTTTGTTGTTGTTGAATTTTTTGTTGTTGTTGAAATTTTATTGAAATTCAAAGAAATACAATGTAGAGATGCATACATTTTTTTATTAGAAGGGCCAGCAGTTGTGAACATTAGTGAGACTGGGGAAGTTGTAGACACACTTTAATTTTTTTGCCTCTTGAGCCCGCGCCGCAATTTCCACAAATAGTTTTCCCGGCTGCTTTTGCTTGTTTGTACTTTGCTCCTCCCCTGCCCAATTTCACTATGAATGTTGTGGGCGTGCCGTGGGGCTTGCAAAGTTGTGCTGCCAGCCTAAACCTGCCTGCCTATCTGTGCTCACTGCTCAGTGACGTGTGGAGCAGTGGAGTCACTCACTGCTGTGCTGTCTCTCTAAACGGGAACCAGGAAATCGTGAGGGGAATACCTGGCACCTGACCACATGACTGTCTGACACTGTCTCTAAAGTGAAGGAGCTACGTATGATGCCCACCAGATCGGTATGGTTACAGTACACTAAGTGTACACTGAAGAGGTAGGAGGGGAGGGCGGGCGGAGGTCTGGGGGTGGGCAGAGTGCAGAGGTGATTGGCCATAAGAAGCGGTAGGCACATGGCCTGGGGCTGTGCACTGACAGACCTGGAACAGAGTCAGGGAGCAGAATTTTCAAAGTTTGCATGCCTGAACCTTTTCTTTAGTGAGTGCACTGTTTATCTTTCATTTGATGCTCTGCTGAGCCAGGTAGCAGCTCTAGGCATGAACTTTATAATTAATGCAGTGCAGTTTACATATTTTGTATGTGTGTGTGTCTGAGTGTTTTTGTGTGTGTGTGTCTGAGTGTTTTTGTGTGTGTGTCTGAGTGTTTTTGTGTGTGTGTGTTTGTGTGTGTGTCTGAGTGTGTTTCCGAGTGTTTGTGTGTGCATTTGAGTGTGTTTTTGTGTTTCTGAGTGTGTGTGTGTGTCTGAGTGTTTGTATGTGTGTGTGCCTGTGTTTTTGTGTTTGTGTGTGTCTGCTTTCTGTTTGTCTTTTCTATGAAATCCTCTTCTTGCAGTAAAAAAAAAAAAAATTACTGGGGGGGGGTGGGGGTGGCACCATAACTTAGAACTTACGGCACCGGGTGACACCAACCCTAGTGACACCACTGGGAAACTGTCCTGTTAAATGGCTGTATGGTCTTGCCCATCATGCTGCAGCTCAGTTTCAGGGTCTTAGCAATATTCTTATAGGCTAGGTCATCTTTATATAGAGCAACAATTCTTTTTTTCAGTTCCTCAGAGAGTTCTTTGCCATGAGGTGTCATGTTGAACTTCCAGTGACCAGTATGAGAGAGTGTAAGAGCGATAACACCAAATTTAACACACCTGCTCCCCATTCACAACTAATTGGGCCCAATTTGGACATTTCCACTTAGGGGTGTACTCACTTTTACTTAAAAATCACAAAAGATGGTGCAAATCCTGCTGGAAAGGGTTAGTAAATGTATCACGTATACTCAAATTGGGAGTTGCTAAAACAACTCTATAAGGTTACAACATTCTACTGTAGAATTAGTCATTGTAACCTTATAGAGCTTTTTAGCAACTCCCAATTTGAGTATACGTGATACATTTACTAACCCTTTCCAGCAAGATTTGCGCCATATTTTGTGATTTTTTAAGTATTTGTCTATTACAAATTAATTTTGAGATAATTTGTATTTTGTAGGTGGTAGAGTCTGGGTCCAATTGATTTATAGAATAGAAATACCCCAACCCAATTTTTTAAGATTTTACATGTACTCACTTTTGTTGCCAATGGTTTCGACATTAATGGCTGTGTGTTGAGTTATTTTGAGGGGGCAGCAAATTTACACTGTTATACAGGCTGTACACTCACTACTTTATATTGCAGCAAAGTGTCATTTCTTCAGTGTTGTCATGAAAGGATATAAGAAAATATTTACAAAAATGTGAGGGGTGTACTCACTTTTGTGGGATACTGTATGTATATTTACAGATGTATACACACACATATATATATATATATATATATATATATATATATTATATAGATAAACATTTTACCAAAAAATCATATATACAGGTGGCCCTTGGTTTACAACGGTTCAATTTATGGCATTTCAGAATAGCGCCTGTCTCTGTGTGTCACAACACCGCCACTGAGAAGTCATGTGACGGCTACTTAAGAAGAAAAAGTTTGCAAAAACAAACTAACAGTATTTCAATGCACTTGACCTACTGTTTGGTTATCAGTCAGTGTATACGTGGGGCATGAGTCCCTGAGGGCAGCCTGGAATAGAGCCGCTCAGTATCATATTGTAAATGTTTCTCCGACTCCGTCACATACAGTACCCTGCATAGTACGATAAACATAAACACCTCACTTTACTAGCAAGACTTCTTAGATGATCTAACCAGAGCGGAGCCCTTTAGATTATGGGATCCATAGTTAAAGGCAGCAGTAGAAGACCTACCCAACAGAGGGCCCTGGTGCAAACATTGTTTTTGGGCCCCCAAAGGTAATTTTGAGGATAGATAGTCCTGCAATCTGCACTAATAAAAGGCTCCCCAGCATTAGCATTGTATATATTCTGCACATGTCTATGTATAGCCTGGCTGCTATGGGGCCCCCCAGCACTTGGGCCCTGGGGCCACTGAACCTGCTGCACCTATGGTAGTTCGGTCCCTGGGTAAAGGGACAGTTTACCCTAATTTTTGCTCCCCTTTAATTTGCTCCCAATGATCCATTTTACCTGCTGGAGTGTATTTAACTGCTTACAAGTAGCTCCTTTACCTTTATTTCAGCATTTCATTCAGCTGACTTTGCATGTGGTATTCCTTGCTATATTGAAAATGTATTTACGTAAGTATTGGCTATAATAAGGCTATGCAAACATAGCTAGCAGTGGGAGTTAGGAGAGATAAGTGATGCAATGTTAATTTTCAGTTATCTCTATTTATTGGGCTTTGGTATACAGACAGAGATAATATAAAGAAGGATGTCTGCGTACAGCAAATGATAAAATAAGGAGATCTGATTTGCCCGTTTTCTCAACCCATTTTAATGGGTTGTGATTTCAAAGAACAAAAACTTAAATTTCATAAACAAAAATAAACATAAATAAGCAATTTTAATATATTTTATACTCTGCAGTTGGTATAACAAGTCATTGGAAAAACATTAAGAAAAATACAATTGTACAATACATTATCCCTTTAAAGTCAACTAAAGAACTGAAAATGGCTGGTGAGTCAGTTCAAATGACATACGTAGCTTTGTGGATTAATAACTATCCCCTCTTTGTAAACACATACTTAGTGGAACGGAATCATCGTTTTGCTTTGGACGCATGCAACCTAGAAGTTATTTTTTGCTGTGACTATTTATGTCTCCATAGAAATACTGTCACTGTTTTATGTATTCATGAGGTTATATCATTCATAATTTGAAAAAACTCACAAAAATGGAATTCTATCTTAAAGGAACAGTAAATACAGTAGATTTGCATAATCAGCAAATGCATGATAAATAGACAATGCAATAGCACTTAGAGGTAGATTTATTAAGTAGCGGATGCTGCTATCTTCCTGCAAAGTTTTAGGATAATTGACACCCCCTGCTAATGGCCGATTGGCCACGAATGTGCAGGGGCCGGCATTGCACAAGCATTTCACAAGAAATGCTTGTGCAATGTTAGATGCGGGATCGTATGCTTTCGGCATTTAGCGATGTCAGACATACACGATTTGCTACAGTGAATCATTTCCGCCTGCACATTTGATAAATTGAACCATTAGAGGCCCATTTATCAAGCTCCGAATGGAGCTTGACAGCCCGTGTTTCTGGCGAGTCTTCATACTCGCCAGAAACAAAAGTTATGGAGCAGCTGCTCCATAACCCTGTCTGCCTGCTCTGAGCAGGCCGACAGGAATCGCCACAATTCAACATGATCGAGTATGATCGGGTTGATTGACACCTCCCTGCTGGCGGGTCATTGGCCACAAGTTTGCAGGGGGCGGCGTTCCACCAGCAGCTCTTGTGAGCTGCTGGTGCAATGCTGAATACGGAGAGTGTATTGCTTTCCGCATTCAGCGATGTCTGTCTGACCTGATCCGCACTGTTGGGTCAGGTCCGACAGACATTTGATAATTCGGCCTCCATGTCTGAACTTCAAATGAGTAGTAGAATTTTTTCTGACAAATTTCAAAGTTATGCCTATTGCCACTCCCCCCTGTACCATGTGACAGCCATCAGCCAATCACACATGCATTTAGTATATTCTGTGAATTTTTGCACATGCTCAGTAGGAGCTGTTGAGTCAAACAGTGTAATTATAAAAAGACTCTGCATATTTTGTAAATGGGCGTCAACTGGAAAATTGTTTAAAATTGCATGCTCTATCTGAATCATGAAAGTTTAATTTTGACTTGAGTGTCCCTTTAAATACATTATAGCTTTCCTTGTTTTCCTCCTATTACTGGTACTATCTCAATGTTCTCAGAATAAACAAAAATACGCATTGTTCTCTCAGAATATACTGCCCATAAAGAACCAGCACTACAGCTATTTTTAAATATTTTAACGATTTAATTGATATCCATAAACCAATAAAGCAATGTTGATAGAACTGTTTAATTTCACACGTTGAAAACAAATATCAGGTTTTATTTTATTGTTTTGGTTTTTTTGAATGAGTGAAAGAGGAAGACTGATAAAAATGTTTCCTTTATCTTTTTTTTTAAATTTGCCCTCAGTATAAATTTGCCAGTAAAGTGGAGAAAGTGTTTGCTGCGACGTTTTTCATTATGAATTACCTCTAGTCACAATTTTCATAGTAACCCACTTGTTTTTCACCGTGCCCATGCAGAGAAGCATCAATGCTGATGTGCGCATATTCATCACATCCAGCCCACATGCATAAATCTTGTTGGGGATGGGCGAATGTGCGGAAAGTGTATTCCGTTTGATAGAACAAATAGTCCTGTGGAGATTCTTTTTGGACAATCAAATGTTGATAAGAACACAAATCCATTAAACTTTGGTAATTGAATGCTATTTCCGGTTTTCTAATGTGACTTTAATTTTTTAATGTTTATAATTAGATTGACTATCCACTTTCAAAATTTCAAATGTAACATTGAATTTAACAAATACTAGTTTATGTGATAGGGAATTTAGTAAATTAATACATAATAGATACAATTATATTGTTTCAAATTTTTATATTTTGAATATTGCATAATTCCAATATTACTTTTAAAGAGAGCATTAGAAATACTATTACAAATGTATTGGTTCAAATTTTTCTAACTGGAATATTGCATAATTCGCTTCGAATTATGCAAAATTTGAATTAGAAAAAAATTAAATTGAATAATACATTTAAAGATATCATTAAAATTAGAATACACAGAAAAAAGTATGTCAGGAGCGCTACAGCTAAAGGTGATAATACATAGGGTAAATAGGAAGACAAATTACGAGTAAACTAAATCGGAATATATAATAAGCAATAAAGACAAATGCTATTGAGTATCTAAAACTAAGCATACATTTATTTCACAATGGATTATATTACTAAAAAACAGACGTCTCTGTAATTAAAAGATTAGGTTGCCACCATATAAAATAACATAGCTTTACTTTCAGAAAAGAGTCCGTGGTGTCAGTACAAAACAGTCCAATATGACACTTGGATAATCCAAACAGATGTTGGTTTGCTAGCAAACAAGGGCTTACCCCGAACTTTGTCCACTAGGTATCCTCCGTGAATGAATTACGGCCGTTTACGTGATGATGTCACTTGTATGGGCGCTGTCCCAAGCGAGCCTTCTGATTGGTCCAAATTAGGGATCAACTAATAGCGGTAATGGTTGAATCTCTCAGCTATAATATAGCAATCATCCAGCGAGTAGTACCTACTCTTAGTGCCAAACAGCACGCAGGATACAAGGATTAAAACTGTAGCTGAACTTGATATCCGGTATTCTCCAATAGAAAGTTCAAAGATATAGTTTGCAAGGTGTTTATAGTGGCTAACTATGGCCTAGATTTGGAGTTTGGCGGTAGCCGTGAAAACCAGCGTTAGAGGCTCCTAACGCTGGTTTTAGGCTACCGCCGGTATTTGGAGTCATTCAAAAAAGGGTCTAACGCTCACTTTTCAGCCGCGACTTTTCCATACCGCAGATCCCCTTATGTCAATTGCGTATCCTATCTTTTCAATGGGATCTTTCTAACTCCGGTATTTAGAGTCGTGGCTGAAGTGAGCATTAGAATTCTAACGACAAAACTCCAGCCGCAGAAAAAAGTCAGTAGTTAAGAGCTTTCTGGGCTAACGCCGGTTCATAAAGCTCTTAACTACTGTGCCCTAAAGTACACTAACACCCATAAACTACCTATGTACCCCTAAACCGAGGCCCTCACACATCGCCGACACTCGATTAAATTTTTTTAACCCCTAATCTGCCGACCGCCACCTACGTTATCCTTATGTACCCCTAATCTGCTGCCCCTAACACCGCCGACACCTATATTATATTTATTAACCCCTAATCTGCCCCCCACAACATCGCCACCAGCTACCTACACTTATTAACCCCTAATCTGCCGTCCGCATGCCGCCGCCAGCTATATTATAGCTATGTACCCCTAATCTGCTGCCCTAACATCGCCGACCCCTATATTATATTTATTAACCCCTAATCTGTCCTCCCTAACATCACCGACACCTAACTTCAATTATTAACCCCTAATCTGCCGACCGAATCTCGCCGCTATTCTAATAAATGTATTAACCCCTAAAGCTAAGTCTAACCCTAACACTAACACCCCCCTAAGTTAAATATAATTTAAATCTAACAAAATAAATTAACTGTTATTAAATAAATTATTCCTATTTAAAACTAAATACTTACCTGTAAAATAAACCCTAATATAGCTACAATATAAATCATATTCTAAATTACTAAAGTTCAAAGCTCTTTTACCTTACCAGCCCTGAACAGGGCCCTTTGCGGGGCATGCCCCAAAGAATTCAGCTCTTTTGCCTGTAAAAAAAACCATACACTACCCCCCCCAACATTACAACCCACCACCCACATACCCCTAATCTAACCCAAATCCCCCTTAAATAAACCTAACACTAAGCCCCTGAAGATCTTCCTACCTTGTCTTCACCTCACCGGGTATCACCGATGTGTCCTGGCTCCAAAATCTTCATCTAAGCCCAAGCGGGGGCTAGACATCCATCATCCGACGGCTGAAGAAGTCCAGAAGAGGGTCCAAAGTCTTCATCCTATACGGGAAGAAGAGTAGATCCGGACCGGCAACCATCATCTTCCAAGCGGCATCTTCTATATTCATCCGATGAGGACCGGCTCCATCTTGAAGACCTCCACCGCGGACCCATCTTCTTCCGACGACGACTTCCCGACGAATGACGATTCCTTTAAGGGACGTCATCCAAGATGGCGTCCCTCGAATTCCGATTGACTGATAGGATTCTATCAGCCAATCGGAATTAAGGTAGGAAAATTCTGATTGGCTGATGGAATCAGCCAATCAGATTGAGCTCGCATTCTATTGGCTGATCGGAACAGCCAATAGAATGCGAGCTCAATCTGATTGGCTGATTGAATCAGCCAATCGGATTGAACTTGATTCTGATTGGCTGATTCCATCAGCCAATCAGAATTTTCCTACCTTAATTCCGATTGGCTGATAGAATCCTATCAGCCAATCGGAATTCGAGGGACGCCATCTTGGATGACGTCCCTTAAAGGAACCATCAATTGTCGGGAAGTCGTCGTCGGAAGAAGATGGGTCCGCGGTGGAGGTCTTCAAGATGGAGCCGGTCCTCATCGGATGAAGATAGAAGATGCCGCTTGGAAGATGATGGTTGCCGGTCCGGATCGCCTCTTCTTCCCGGATAGGATGAAGACTTTGGAGCCTCTTCTGGACTTCTTCAGCCGTCGGATGATGGATGTCTAGCCCCCGCTTGGGCTTAGATGAAGATTTTGGAGCCAGGACGCATCGGTGATATCCGGTGAGGTGAAGACAAGGTAGGAAGATCTTCAGGGGCTTAGTGTTAGGTTTATTTAAGGGGGGTTTGGGTTAGATTAGGGGTATGTGGGTGGTGGGTTGTAATGTTGGGGGGGGTATTGTATGTGTTTTTTTACAGGAAAAAGAGCTGAATTTCTTGGGGCATGCCCCGCAAAGGGCCCTGTTCAGGGCTGGTAAGGTAAAAGAGCTTTGAACTTTTGTAATTTAGAATAGGGTAGGGCATTTTTTATTTTGGGGGTCTTTGTTATTTTATTAGGGGGCTTAGAGTAGGTGTAATTAGTTTAAAATTGTTGTAATATTTTTCTGATGTTTGTAAATATTTTTTTATTTTTTGTAACTTAGTTCTTTTTTATTTTTTGTACTTTAGTTAATTTATTTAATTGTATTTATTTGTAGATATTGTATTTAATAAATGTATTTATAGTGTAGTGTTAGATTTAATTGTAGGTAATTGTAGGTATTTTATTTAATTAATTTATTGATAGTGTAGTGTTAGGTTTAATTGTAACTTAGGTTAGGATTTATTTTACATTTAATTTTGTAATTATTTTAACTATTTTAGCTATTAAATAGTTCTTAACTATTTAATAGCTATTGTACCTGGTTAAAATAAATACAAAGTTACCTGTAAAATAAATATAAATCCTAAAATAGCTATAATATAATTATAATTTATATTGTAGATATATTAGGATTTATTTTACAGGTAAGTATTTAGATTTAAATAGGAATAATTTATTTAATAAGAGTTAATTTATTTCGTTAGATTTAAATTATATTTAACTTAGGGGGGTGTTAGTGTTAGGGTTAGACTTAGCTTTAGGGGTTAATACATTTATTAGAATAGTGGTGAGCTCCAGTCGGCAGATTAGGGGTTAATGTTTGAAGTTAGGTGTCGGCGATGTTAGGGAGGGCAGATTAGAGGTTAATACTATTTATTATAGGGTTAGTGAGGCGGATTAGGGGTTAATAACTTTATTATAATAGCGGTGCGGTCCGGTCGGCAGATTAGGGGTTAATAAGTGTAGGTAGGTGGAGGCGACGTTGTGGGCGGCAGATTAGGGGTTAATAAATATAATATAGGGGTCGGCGGTGTTAGGGACAGCAGATTAGGAGTACATAGGGATAATGTAAGTAGCGGCGGTTTACGGAGCGGCAGAATAGGGGTTAATAATAATATGCAGGGGTCAGCGATAGCCGGGGCGGCAGAATAGGGGTTAATAAGTGTAAGGTTAGGGGTGTTTAGTCTCGGGGTACATATTAGAGTGTTAGGTGCAGACGTAGGAAGTGTTTCCCCATAGGAAACAATGGGGCTGCGTTAGGAGCTGAACGCGGCTTTTTTGCAGGTGTTAGGTTTTTTTTCAGCTCAAACAGCGCCATTGTTTTCTATGGGGGAATCGTGCACGAGCACGTTTTTGAGGCTGGCCGCGTCCGTAAGCAACTCTGGTATCGAGAGTTGAAGTTGCGTTAAATATGCTCTACGCTCCTTTTTTGGAGCCTAACGCAGCCATTCTGTGGACTCTCAATACCAGAGTTATTTTAAAGGTGCGGCCAGAAAAAAGCCAGCGTTAGCTACGCGGGTCGTTACCGACAAAACTCTAAATCTAGCCGCTAGTTAGCAATTTGCACACTCCTCAATGAACTATGTAGTAGCTCCAGCTACATACAAATACTTGTCAATAACAGTTGCAGCACATCAACGCATTTCTCCCTCTGCAGGGCTTTCTCAAGAACTTTGTATCTAGCTGTAGCGCTCCTGACATACTTTTTTCTGTGTATTCTAATTCTGCCTATCTAAGGGACTCATAGGTACTCTCAGGAGTTTGGTGATATCACCCTGCGCTCACTGGTATAAATCCCTTTGCTACCATTAAAATTACTATTACATTAAACAAATGTTAAAATGTTGTGAAAAAATTCAAAATTCAAAACAAACAAATTAATGTGTTAGTTTCATTTATCTAATGTTGCAAAACATTTATCCATCCCTTGTTAGGAACAGGCTTCACATCTCAAAATATATCCCTTTCAAAGGCCTCAGCTATTTTCTCTCCATTGTTTAGACACAAATCCCAAATATCTTTTAATTTTGCAGGAGTTTTATGGTTCTGCTGTTCCATTTGCCAAATTCACTATAGTGTGTCAAAGAACACAGGGAACATGCTAGACCTCCCTGTCATATTTCAACACAACTTAAAGTGCTGGTAAATTCAATACGGCTGTTTTTTGGCAATCAATTTAAATATAAAAATTAATATGATTATTTCATTGATAAAAATGTCACTTTTCATATTTACTATTGTAATCTCTTTCAAACCACTCTGATTGTATTGCGTGCTCCAGCAGCCCTGACACTAAGTGCTTTCTTTTTTTTTACCTATGACGTTTTTGCTGTTTTCTACTTGGAATCGTGGCATTTTGGCATGTTTGAGGAAAAAAAAGGATCCTTTGCGCATGCGTTTCCGATGTCATGCTTATTCTCAGCATTTAAGAAACGCATGCGCATTAGCAATTTTGAAGTCACTGAGGCCCACAGTTCATTAGATATGAAGCATAGCCGGTTGTGGAGCATTGAGCATGCGCAAGAAATTTAGAGAACGTCACAGCAGCGTGTCATGCATTATTAGATAAGTGGGTGGGACAGCTCTCTAACTCAAGTAAGTACAAGGGGGCGGAGCTTAAGAATGCCAGACTAGAATCGTAAGTCCTTGGATATATAAATAGATAAATTAAATTAAAAAATAAAAATTAGCGACTATTATATATAAATGCCGTATTAACAGAATCCATTTTCATAAAGTATACAAATTACCATCACTTTAAGTAATCTTGGTATTGGACCTAGTTGCTAAATCGTGAAAGAAACTATATTCCATTTTAGCATGAACAAAATATGTAGGAAGAAGAGCAGAAGGCAATGTGAGGGACATTAACTAGACACTAGGGGGCCAATTTATCAAGCTCCGTATGGAGCTGCTCTATAATCTGTCCGTCTGCTCTGAGGCTGTGGACAGAAATGAACCAGATCGAATTTGATTGGGTTGATTGACACCCCCTGCTAGCAGACGATTAGCCGCGAATCTGCAGGGGGCAGCATTGCACCAGCAGTTCAGTGTCGGCATTTATCGATGTGCAGCGGACATGATACGCTACATCGTATCATGTCTGCTCGCACTATGATAAATCTACCCCTAGATATTAGCTTGCCAAAGTTCGATTATGCAAGTAAAACAGTTAGATTATATAGGCTCAGTCTAGTAAATGGTAAACAGGGTAGTGGGAACAAGAGGTACTGCAAGCCGGGAGTAATCTGGTTAAATAAGCTCAGTCTAGATAATGCAAGTTTTGAGCAATCTGACTTAATAAACTCAATCCAGTTAAAGTAAATCTGAAGCAGGGGTGGACTGAGCAGTCGGGCAAAAGGATCTGGACTAGCACGTAAGGGGGCCTGCCAATGGTATTGCCAAGAGGGCCGCTAGGGAGACTCCCGGTGTGCTGCTTGTGTTCACAGTCACAGCTGCTTAAATGAGCTAGAGTAGTGGTGTCAGCCCTCCTCCAGTTCAAAGATTAGCTAGAGAAGCTGCAATGCTGGGGCGGGTGGAAGATGATACGGAGCTAGCACAATTCTGACAGCTGCACTAATAGTAAATAAGCATTTTACGGGTAGGTGGAATATAGGCCCTGTCCCTGGTATGGGGGGGTCTTGTGTCTGACCCTGAAGTGGGTACAATATGCCTGGATAAGAGGTCTGTTGCTCTGAGGGCTCTGTCTGTAGTGTGTGGTCTGGCCCTGAATTATGGTGTCACTTTATGTTTGGGGCCCTGGTGAGGGCAAGATAGGAAGGCAGTGAGGGAGGGGGGCCCTTCCCTAATTTTTGCAAGGGGTCCTGGTTGGTTTCAGTTCACCCCTGGTCTGGAGCATTCTGGCTTAATAATCTCAGTCCAGTTAATGGCAAATAAGGTGACAGAAACAAGAGGCAGTATAATGCTGAAGTAATCTGATTATACAAAGGAAATTAAAAAGATTATACAAGGGAAATAAGAAAGACATTAAAGGATTTCTGATCAACAGAAGAAAGATTTGACAAAAGGGGATACACTCTTAAAACTAGACATGTGCATGGCGAAAAAATTCGGTTCGGTTCGGATTGATTCGGAATTTTTCGAAGTTCGTTTTGGATCATTTCGGATTCGGAAAATTTTGAATCGATTCGTTTCGGATACATTCGGATTCAAAGAAATTCGGCTGGATTCGGTTCGGAAATTCGGAATTTCGGTAAGTGTTAGGTGGGATTAGACTAGTATTATGTACTGTATATTAGGTGTAACCCATAGCAGAGTGATATAACCTAATATACTGTACAATACTAGTGTAATCCATGGCCATCCCAATTTACCGAATAAATCCGAAGTAATTCGGATTTATTCGCGAAATTCAGCAGTATTTTAATTTGGAAATTCGTTTCGATCCGAATCCCCAAATTTTCCAAATTTCCGAATCGAACCGAACCGAATTGCACATGTCTACTTAAAACCTTGTAAAGATGATCATGAAGGTGAAGCATTTGAAAGTTGCCTGAACACAGGAAATGTGATATTAATAATTGTTAATTTCAGAGAAAATGAGCAAGTATACATGACCCTGTCCTGAAGCTCCACGAATGAGGACAAAGCCAGAACTGCTTGTGCTATAGGGAGGGCTTCAGTCTACACAATTTCCACATCTTGAGATTATAGCATCAAAGACCTTCACCCACGGCACAGAGAGTTCACCAGAGAAAGAGCTCTTTGAGCAGAAGGAATGTTCATACAGCAAACTCACACACAGTCACCAGACCCTTGTTTGTCTACTAGACAGAGGGAGAAATTATTTATGTTCTAGTATATGTAGTGAAAGGGAACATGACTTTACAAATATTGTTGCACAACTGAATAAAGAAGCTGAATTAAAAAAATTGAGACAATTAACCTTTTATCTTTGGATGAGGAAAGTGAACGAAGGTGGCAGTGACCTTTTTTAGCCAAGGCAGAAAATTATACACTTAATATCACTTTTCTTTATCAAAGATGCCCAGCAACATATACAGTATCTCAAAAAAGTAAGCACACCCCTCACATTTTTGTAAATATTTTATTATATCTTTTCATGTGACAACACTGAAGAAATTACTCTTTGCTACAATGTAAAGTAGTGAGTGTACAGCCTGTATAACAATGTAAATTTGCTGTCCCCTCAAAATCACCCAACACACAGCCATTAATGCCTAAACCGTTGGCATCAAAAGTGAGTACACCCCTAAGTGGAAATGTCCAAATTGGGCCCGATTAGCAATTTCCCTCCCCGGTGTCGTGTGACTCTTTAGTTTTACAAGGTCTCAGGTGTGATTGGGGAGCAGGTGCGTTAAATTTGTTGTTATCGCTCTCACACTCTCTCATAATAGTCACTGGAAGTTCAACATGGCACCTCATGGCAAAAAAGATCTGAAAAAAGAATTGTTGCTCTACATAACGATGGCCTATGCTATAAGAAGATTGCCAAGACCCTGAAACTAAGCTGCAGCACGGTGGGCAATACCATACAGCGGTTTCACAGGACAGGTTCCACTCAGAACAAGCATCGCTATGGTCGACCAAAGAAGTTGAGTGCACATGCTCAGAATCAAATCCAGAGGTTGTCTTTGGGAAATAGACGTATGAGTGCTGCCAGCATTGCTGCAGAGGTTGAAGGGGTGGGGGGTCAGCCTGTCAGTGCTCAGACCATACACCGCAGACTGCATCAAATTAGTCTGCATGGCTGTCATCCCAGAAGGACGCCTCTTCTAAAGATAATGCACAAGAAAACCCACAAACAGTTAGCTGAAGACAAGCAGACTAAGGACATAAATTACTGAAACCATGACCTGTGGTCTGATGAGACCAAGATTAACTTATTTGGTTCAGAGCGTGCTTGGCGGCAACCAGGTGAGGAGTACAAAGACAAGTGTGTCTTGCCTACAGTCAAGCATGGTGGTGGGAGTGTCATGGTCTGGGTCTGCATGAATGCTGCCGGCACTGTGGAGCTACAGTTCATTAAGGGAACCATGAATACCAACATTTACTGTGACATACTAAAGCAGAGCATGATCCCCTCCCAAACACACCTCCAAGATGACCACTGCCTTGCTAAAGAAGCTGAGGGTAAAGGTGATGGACTGGCCAAGCATGTCTCCAGACCTAAACCCTATTGAGCATATGTGGGGCATCCTCAAATGGAAGGTGGAGGAGCGCAAGGTCTCTAACATCCACCAGCTCCGTGATGTCGTCATGGAGGAGTGGAAGAGGACTCCAGTGGCAACCTGTGAAGCTCTGGTGAACTCCATGCCCAAGACGGTTAAGGCAGTGCTGGAAAATAATGGTGGCCACACAAAATATTGACACTTTGGGCCCAATGTGGACATTTCCACTTAGGGGTGTACTCACTTTTGTTGCCAACGGTTTAGACATTAATTGCTGTGTGTTGAGTGATTTTGAGGGGGCAGCAAATTTACACTGTTATACAGGCTGTACACTCACTGCTTTACATTGTAGCAAAGTGTCATTTCTTCAGCGTTGTCACATGGAAAGATATAATAAAATATTTACAAAATATGAGGGGTGTACTCACTTTTGTGAGATCCTGTATGTGCACACATTACCTTACAAAGTCTGATCCAGTAACAATTTGTGCAGAACTGCAATACTATTTTGTATTTAAGTTTTCAGGTAGCAGTTAGCATGCTAAGACAGAAAGAGAGTGGGCTATAGTTAAGGGAGTGGTAAGGTACCAGCTATAAGATATCCCAAGCTAGTGGGATATAGATAAGTAGATTTGCTTGGTGACAGGTGAGACTGCAAATCTATTACAGTTTTGTGTTCCTGTATTGAAATAGGCCTGTCAGCTTGGTCACAAGCAAAAATCAGTGGCCCATTGCTCGACTGAGTATATCTCTGTAGCAGAAGTGTTCCAAAAGCTCATCCAACTGATTAAAGGGACACTCAAGTCAAAATAAACTTTTTATGATTCAGAAGGAGCATGCAGTTTTAAATCACTTTCAAATTTACTTCCATTATCAAATTTTGCACAATCTTTTTATATTCACACTTTCTGGGAAACAAGATCCTACTGAGCATGTGCACAAGCTCACAGAGTACACGTATACTTGTTTGTGATTGGCTGATGTCTGTCACATGATGTTTATTAGATAGCTTCCATAACAACGCAGATAAGAGACACAGTATTACACATTTCCGCTGGACAACGCCTTAGTCATTGACCTGTGTCTCCTAAGCCCTACCCAAATATTTCTTTACACAGGTTAAATGTCAAAGGTGAACAGAGACCTCAGTAAAAGGGGTATAACTCTCTTTTTAAAGGGAAAGTAACCTATACTAACAGTGTATGTTCAGAAAATGTTCTATTCCAATTTCTGTATTACAGATAAATATACTAGAGACTTTCATCATGTTGTTTGTAAATACATAATCCAAATAGCATTATCCTAAAAAAACCTACTAGTTATAAGTATAGTAAGTTGTAACATACAGTTAAGTCATATTGTGGATACATAAATTATCCAAATAGCATTTCCTTACAAATCCCCTACTATTTATAAATAAAATTAGACAGTAAGATCATCAGGGAAGCTCCTGTGAGGGGCGCAAGAATAACCTTGTCTGATTTGTCAAAGTTAAGATCATTGGGTCCTAAGTCTGCATTTTAAATGAGTAGTACATTTTTTTTCTGACACATTTCAAAGTTAGTGTGAGAGTGTGTGAAAGAGTGTGTGAGAGTGAGTGAGATAGTGTGAGTGAGTGTTTGAGAGTGTGTGTGAAAGACTGTGTGTGTATGTGTGAGCGAGTGTGTGAGAGAGTGTGTGTGTAAGAGTGTGTGAGATAGTGTGTGTGTGAGAGTGTGTGAGATAGTGTGCCAGTGTGAATATCTATGTGCTAGTTTGTGTGTGAGAGAGTGTGTGTGTGAAAGAGTGTTTGTGTGAGTATGTGTGAGCGAGTGTGTCAAATCAGCCAATAGGCTGAGAGCTAATGAAATTCTATTGGCTGATTTGAAAAGCCAATAGAATTTCAGTAGCTCTCATCCTATTGGCTGATTTGAACAGTCAATAGGATTTCAGAAGCTCGCCTCCTATTGGCTGATTTGAATTTAACACTCAAATCAGCCAATAGGAATGCAAGGGATGCCATGTTGAATCGCATCCCTTGCATTGAAGCTTCAGTTTACTGCGGCGACTGTAAGAAGAGGAGCTCCGCGTTGGATGGCTTCTGGATGGACCCGCTCCATGCCGCAGGGATGAAGATAAAAGATGCCGCTTGGATGAAAACTTCGCTGCTTGGATGGATGAAGACATCGCCTCCTGGATGAAGACTTCTGCCACCTGGATGGATGAAGACATCGCCGCCTGGATGAAGACTTCTCCGTCTGGATGTCGGGACTTCAGAACTGTAAGGAGATCTTCGGGGGTTAGTGTTAGGATTTTTTTAAATTTTCTGGGGGAGTTTTTACTTTAGATTAGGGTTTGGGCTTGTAATAGAGTTGAATGCCCTTTTAAGGGCAATGCCCATCGAAATGCCCTTTTAAGGGCAATGGGTAGCTTAGGGTTTGTGTTAGAGTTAGGCTTTTTATTTGAGGGGTTTGGTTGGGTGGTGGATTTTACTGTTGGGGGGGTTTGTATTTTTTTTACAAGTAAAAGAGCTGATATCTTTGGGGCAATGCCCCACAAAAGGCCCTTTTAAGGGTCATTGGTAGTTTATTGTAGGCTAGGGTTTTTTTATTTTGAGGGGGCTTTTTTATTTTGATAGGGCTATTAGATTAGGTGTAAAAAATGTTATTTTGGATCATTTTGTTTGTTATTTTTCGTAATTTAGTGTTTGTTATTTTTTGTAACTTAGTGTTTTTTTTTTGTAATGTCATACTTTGTAATAATGTTTAATTGTATATTTAAATAATTTTAGTAGTGTTAGGTTTTTTAATATGTAATTTAGTTTATTTAATTGGTAGTTTAATTTAATTTTAGTATAATAGTTAGGGTAGGTTAATTTATAGTTTAAAATTAGTTTATTTTAATTCTACAGGTAAGTTTTAATTTATATTAAGATAGGGAGCTTGTAATTTTAATATAAAGGGGTTGTTAGGTTTAGGGGTTAATAGCTTAATTTAGTTTTTGGCGATGTGGGGGGCTGATGGTTTAGGAGTTAATAGGTTTAGTTAGTGGTGGTGATGTGGGAGGCTAGAGGTTAATAAGTTTATTTAGTGGCGGCGATGTCGGGAAGCAGCGGAATAGGGGTTAATATTTATATTAGTGGCGGCAATGTCGGTAGCGGCAGAATAGGGGTTAATAGGTTTATTATAGTGGCAGCAATGCGGGAGTGCGGCGGTTTAAGCTTTAATAGAGGGTTTATGGGTATTAGTGTACTTTGTAGCCGTATAAATAAAGTTGGGAAAAACCTGAATAACAGCGTCATAGTTAACAACACTCCGATGCTCATCGCCCCATACTTGGTGCGCGTGTTTTTGACGGCTTTTTTCATAAATATGGTGATCGTATTCAGATCCGTGGCAGCATTGTTTGGCGATGTTAGACGAGCGTATTGATGCCCGTGAATGTAACATAGCTGACACTTTGATAAATATCCCCCTGTGTGTGTGGGAGTGAGTGTGTGTGAGAGAGTGTGTATGTGAATGAGTGAGTATGTGCGAGAGAGTGTGTGTGTGAGAGGGTGTTTGTGTGTGAACTAGTGTGTGTGTGACTGTGAATATCTATGTGCTAGTTTGTGTGTGAGCGAGTGTGTGAGAGTGTAAATATCTATGTGCTAGTTTGTGTGTGAGAAAGTGTGTGTGTGAGTATGTGTGAGCGAGTGTGTGAGAGAGTGTGTGAGTGTGTGAGAGAGTGTGTGCGTGTGTGCGTGTGTGCAAAAGACTGTGTGTGTTTGTGCGAGTGAGTGTGTGTGTGAGAGTGTGTGAACGAATGTTTGTGAGTGTGTGTGTGAGTATGTGTGAGAGTGTGTGAGATAATGTGCGAGAGTGTAAATATCTATGTGCTAGTTGGTGTTTATGTGCTATTATACGTAATGTGTACTATGTGAAAACATTTTTGCTGTGCTGTGCATGGAGCAAGAGTGTTCGGGATTGTCCTAAACTAAAGGTGGCAACTAAGGTTGCCAGCAGTGTTCCATAAAAATGCAGAACAACCTATAGCTTATTGTGCACAGGTGGTAGGTGGGGTCACTCAATGCCCCCCTCAAAGCCCCACACTTGATACCACCAAGTACATTTTTTACAACTGAATAGTCATTTTATCCCCTCCATTGCCAGCAACACACATGCACGGTAGTGATTTGCTCCTCTGACTGCCATAAGCACACACACTTAAATTATTTAACACTCCCATGGCTGCCTGTAACACATATAATAGAAAATGCTCAGTGTTACTTTGTTTTGGGTCATATTGTAATACACAGAGGCATAGGAGACCGTTTAGCTGACACTTAGGGACTTTAAATATACTGGACATTTAAGTGCACAGTATTTTTGTTCAGACTTTACTAGACAGTCTGCTAAAATACTGGACACCTGGCAACCCTAGAGGCAACCCTAGGCAAGTTTTGTCCTCAAAGGAAGCTAAAAAACTTAAAAATATGTTTAGCACTGAAAATTCTAAGGGATTTAAACAGACCTTACACCCTAGGGGGTTAAAATATCTGAATACAATTCATACACTGCTACTTAATGTGGCAGTTTTCTCTCTGTGTATAAATATTTATATGTGTGTGTGTGTATATATCTATATATATACTGTATGTGTGTGTATATATAGCTATATAAACCAAAAGTTGTTCTCTTTGCTTGATTCTCGCATTAACAAGGTGTAGTCCCTTTCCAAGCACTAGTTGTATATATTAATATAACAGCATTACTGTATTCATGATATTGTTTGGTCATAACCACAAAGTTTACACATCTCTAATTAGTTTGCCATTTGCTCCAGCCATGGAACATGACTAATATCCTAAATGTTTATGTCTGTACATAGATATAGTAAGAAGACTGATGGATTTTTTTTCATGAAATATAAAGTCTTACTTGTATTTGCTTTATTTTATATTTTAATACACAATCAAAAAGGGTATTTGTTTAATTTAAATAACTCTACGGCCACTCAAATACCCTAGTTGTTTTTTTTTTGGGCTGAGTTTAATTCTGCCTATTAGCACTTCCTACTTGTCCGGGGTTGGGAGGTCTGTCTTGCGTCTCCTGCTCAGTGAAATGTCACATTTTTCAGGGACTATGCTAGTGCCCCCCCAGGGCACATCACAGCTCCGACTGGGCATGCCCTTACCCACCCATGAGAATGCAGTGCCCCTCCCGTAGTGCCCCATTCACAAGTCCCCTGGCCTGCTTGTCGTAGAAAGCCTACCAGAAACATTGGGAGGTATAGACTGGGGCCCAATATGGCCACAAAGCAGTGAGTTATTCAAAAGGGATCCGTCACTATGTCAAGAAAGCTTGTAAAATATGCCAAAGGGTTGACAGTACTGTTTAAAGGCAGCATCACCAAGAGGGGTCTTTCCATACATTTCAGTGTGAGGCGATGCTGCTCTGATACCGGCGATATATTTAAAGCGGCATCACCACCTACATCAAAGGTGTAATGTAAATGATCCCTTAAAACAGTAATATATGACGAAACAATTTACATGTGTCAACAGAAACTCAACCCACGTTTGTATAATACAATAGTAAAGTAAACATATAAAAAATCCACCTATAGAAGTAGGGGTATTGTGGGTATATGATATATGTATATACCCGTGTTTCTCAACAGCCGGGCCGCGGCCCACTACCGGGCCGCGACGGCCCTGCTGGTGGGCCGCGACCCGACATTGCCTCCAGACACTCGCTCTGACAGGCCCGCCTTTACACATCTCCTAAATTTTGGACGGGCCTGTCAGAGTGCCACTGCGCATGTCAGTTTGCGCACTGTGAGCATGTAGTGGCGGGCGGGCGCACTGTGACTGGGTAGAAGCGGCTGGCGGCGTGCAGAAGCATCGGCTCACAGGTAAGTAAGCCCACTGACACCAATTACATAATTACGGCCACTGACACCAATGTATATATTTAGGGCGGCCACTGGACACCAATGTGTATTTGTAAACTGTGTGTGTGTGTGTATATATATACGTTTTGCAGAGAAAAAAAGAAAAAATGTTACACAAACAGCTCCAATCCACAGTTATAATGTAGGAGATGCAAGTTAGTGAATAAAAGAGATGGAGCGCATACACTGTCACTAAAACGCTATAAGTTACAATGTTCCATGAACTGAGCCATATAAATAGTGCAGCCTGAAATCACAGAAAGACCTTAACAATACCAAAGGGCGGTTACTCACCACCCCAGGTAGAAGGGACAGTCTGATAAGGCGTACTTTCTAGCTTTGCATTCTTTATTACTTATTTTAATGTATATGGAATAAAGATCATTTTTATCATTCATCCTGGGAGAAGTGCCGGCTTTTTCTTTCTGCTATATATATATATAGATCCCACTGACACCAATGAATTATAAAATATTAACCCACTGTTATATATATATATATATAGATCCCACTGACACCAATGAATTATAAAATATTAACCCACTGTTATATATATATATATATATATATATAGATCCCACTGACACCAATGAATTATAAAATATTAACCCACTGTTATATATATATATATATATATATAGATCCCACTGACACCAATGAATTATAAAATATTAACCCACTGTTATATATATATATATATTATAATTATATGATAATTCAGTGGTGTGGGATCCATATATAATATATATATAAAAGGTTTATAGTGGGTTAATTTTATAATTCATTGGTGTCAGTGGGTGATGGAGGAGAGAGGGAGGAGAGAGAGAGAGAGGGAGGAGAGAGAGAGAGAGGGAGGAGATAGAGACAGAGAGAGAGAAAGAGAGGGGGTAGGAGAGAGAGAAAGAGAGAGGGGAGGAGAGAGAGAGAGAGAGAGAGAGAGAGAGACAGAGAGGAGAGAGAGAAAGAGAGGGGAGGAGAGAGAAAGAGAGAGGGGGGAGAGAGAGAGGGGGGGGGGGGAGAGAGAGAGAGAGAGGGAGGAGATAGAGACAGAGAGAGAGAAAGAGAGGGGGGAGGAGAGAGAGAAAGAGAGAGGGGGGAGAGAGAGAAAGAGAGGGGAGGAGAGAGAAAGAGAGAGGGGGGAGAGAGAGAGAGAGGGGGGAGGAGAGAAAGAGACTGTGTGTATATATATATATATATGTATATATATATATTTCTTCAAACCTACTGCAACCCACTCCCGAAGCTTACCGGGCCCTTGACCGGTCCGGCTAAAACTTACCGGGTCTTGAGGTCACTTAGGTTGAGAACCACTGGTATATACCATTGTTTAATGTATATATATTGTATTGAAAAATGTTACGATATGTATGTAAAATGTAAGGGGCATATTTATCAAGCTCCGTAAAGACCGCTGCTCCATAACCTGTCCCCTGCTCTGAGGCGTGGGACAGAAATCAACCAGATCGAATATGATATGTGATTGACACCCCCTACAAGCGGCCAATTGGCTGCAAATCTGCAGAGGGCGGCATTGCACCTGCAGTTCACAAGAACTGCTGGTGCAATGATAAATGAAGAGAGTGTATGCTGTCGGCATTTATTGATGTGCAGCGGACATGATCCGCAGTATCGGATCATGTCCGCTCGCACATTAATAAATAGGCTCCTAAGTGTGATTGTAGTAATATTCTATTGTGTCCATAGGCATGAATTTTTACTTATTTTAAGATTGTGATTGTGTGTTCTGAGTATTCATATTTACATTTATATCGAGATGGCGCATTTACAATCACAATATTAATATTTCTCAATATTGCAATCTCATTTTCATGCTTCTATATTTCACAATATTGTGATCTCATTTTCGTGTTTTGATATTTCACAATATTGCTTGGCGTTTTCGCATTTATTATATTGCGATTGCGATTGTGTAATCATATTTCACTTATAATATTACAATCGCACTGTAGCAAACCTGTTCTATATTAATGTATATCTATATATTAATAAAGAACACGTTTGCTACAGTACGATTGCAATATTATATGTAAAACATAATCGTACAATCGAGAACGCAATATTATGAAATATGAATATTACAAGCACAAAAACGCAATCACAATATTGTGAAATATGAATATGAAAGAATGTGCTTCTCAATGTAATGTAAAAATGAATATTGATAAATCGCAATCTTAAAATAAGTAAAAATACTCGCCTAAGGACACAATAGAAGATTAGTAAAATCATGTTTACAGTTTACATACATATTGTAACATTATACTATAAAATCTCCCAGCTCCTATAGTTTTAATAGGAAGTGTTTGTTTTTCTTTATTAACAAAGTCTATCGCAGACATGATGAATATATAGGCGTCCGTGGGAGTTTACTGGGCGTTCCATGAGAGTAGCCTGTATTTTGATGGAAAACATCGCTGTGGGTTTTTAATATTCATCTTAGCGATCCCTTTTAAGCTATTTGAGCCTAGTCTGCTTTTCAGTGGCAATATTTCCCAGTGTGACAAATACTGTGAATGTATAGTGAAATTGAATATACATATGCATATATATATTAATGTTACTACACAGAATTGTTTTTTTATTTTCGCAAAAACTGTGTATTTTGTGTAAACACATTTTAAAAATAGCCCCCCCCCCTTCACTGCTTACATCACAGCTCTGTGGAGATGTCAGCTGACTTTTGCTGAAGTTGTAGACCCTATTATATCCTATGGGAGATACATCACCACTCGTCAGCACAATGAGGTTCAGCCCCCTTTTTTGGAATATATTGACAAACCGACACACTGCGAGCATGGCGAACCTGAACAGGCAATTTCTCGTTGGTCTATCAATATTTTGAATATCGGGGACTGGATGTGTTACAAATATACACACTCTCATTCCCAAGAGTTTGTTTCTTGATAAATAGTGGTCATAATTTTGTGGGAAAATATTTTGCAGCATAGTCAGTGTATAACTTCAAACAGAAAAATGCATTACTGTGTGCAGCAGTATTCAGAACATTGTTTTAAATCTTGTGGAGAACTCAAGCTTCCCCTGTTAAATTAGAAAAAGGTGATGTTGATTGTTTAAACCTGCTTAAATGTCAAATTACACACATACTGCAGTATAGTATCTGTTATGTTCTTCCTACTAATGAGTATTTGCTTCTAGGCATTTCCTACTAATGCTTATTGGCTACTGAGTACTTTCTACTAATGATTATTGGCTTCTGGGTATTTCCTACTAATGCTTATTGGCTACTGAGTACTTTCTACTACAGGGAGTGCAGAATTATTAGGCAAATGAGTATTTTGACCACATCATCCTCTTTATGCATGTTGTCTTACTCCAAGCTGTATAGGCTCGAAAGCCTGCTACCAATTAAGCATATTAGGTGATGTGCATCTCTGTAATGAGAAGGGGTGTGGTCTAATGACATCAACACCCTATATCAGGTGTGCAGAATTATTAGGCAACTTCCTTTCCTTTGGCAAAATGGGTCAAAAGAAGGACTTGACAGGCTCAGAAAAGTAAAAAATAGTGAGATATCTTGCAGAGGGATGCAGCACTCTTAAAATTGCAAAGCTTCTGAAGCGTGATCATCGAACAATCAAGCGTTTCATTCAAAATAGTCAACAGGGTCGCAAGAAGCGTGTGGAAAAACCAAGGCGCAAAATAACTGCCCATGAACTGAGAAAAGTCAAGCGTGCAGCTGCCAAGATGCCACTTGCCACCAGTTTGGCCATATGTCAGAGCTGCAACATCACTGGAGTGCCCAAAAGCACAAGGTGTGCAATACTCAGAGACATGGCCAAGGTAAGAAAGGCTGAAAGACGACCACCACTGAACAAGACACACAAGCTGAAACGTCAGGACTGGGCCAAGAAATATCTCAAGACTGATTTTTCTAAGGTTTTATGGACTGATGAAATGAGAGTGAGTCTTGATGGGCCAGATGGATGGGCCCGTGGCTGGATGGTAAAGGGCAGAGAGCTCCAGTCCGACTCAGACGCCAGCAAGGTGGAGGTGGAGTACTGGTTTGGGCTGGTATCATCAAAGATGAGCTTGTGGGGACTTTTCGGGTTGAGGATGGAGTCAAGCTCAACTCCCAGTCCTACTGCCAGTTTCTGGAAGACACCTTCTTCAAGCAGTGGTACAGGAAGAAGTCTGCATCCTTCAAGAAAAACATGATTTTCATGCAGGACAATGCTCCATCACACGCGTCCAAGTACTCCACAGCGTGGCTGGCAAGAAAGGGTATAAAAGAAGAAAATCTAATGACATGGCCTCCTTGTTCACCTGATCTGAACCCCATTGAGAAGCTGTGGTCCATCATCAAATGTGAGATTTACAAGGAGGGAAAACAGTACACCTCTCTGAACAGTGTCTGGGAGGCTGTGGTTGCTGCTGCACGCAATGTTGATGGTGAACAGATCAAAACACTGACAGAATCCATGGATGGCAGGCTTTTGAGTGTCCTTGCAAAGAAAGGTGGCTATATTGGTCACTGATTTGTTTTTGTTTTGTTTTTTGAATGTCAGAAATGTATATTTGTGAATGTTGAGATATTATATTGGTTTCACTGGTAAAAATAAATAATTGAAATGGGTATATATTTGTTTTTTGTTAAGTTGCCTAATAATTATGCACAGTAATAGTCACCTGCACACACAGATATCCCCCTAAAATAGCTAAAACTAAAAACAAACTAAAAACTACTTCCAAAAATATTCAGCTTTGATATTAATGAGTTTTTTGGGTTCATTGAGAACATGGTTGTTGTTCAATAATAAAATTAATCCTCAAAAATACAACTTGCCTAATAATTCTGCACTCCCTGTAAAGCTTATTGGCTTCTGGGTATTTCCTACCAATGCTTATTGGCTACTAAGTTCTTTCTACTAATGCTTATTGGCTTCTGGGTATTTCCTACTAATGCTTATTGGCTACTGAGTACTTTCTACTAATGCTTATAGGCTACTGAGTACTTTCTACTAATGCTTATTGGCTTCTGGGTATTTCCTACTAATGCTTATTGGCTTCTGGGTATTTCCTACTCATGCTTATTGGCTTCTGGGTATTTCCTACTAATGCTTATTGGCTACTGAGTACTTTCTACTAATGCTTATTGGCTACTGGGTACAATATATGAATGCTTATTGGCTACTGGGTACTTTCTACTAATGCTTATTGGCTACTGAGTACTTTCTACTAATGCTTATTGGCTACTGGGCAGACATTTTTGATGTTTAACGGCAGCACTTTTTTCATGCGAAAAAAGTCCAGTTGTTGCTGATCACAGTCCAAAATCTCAATAATGCAAGGTGATCCACAACACAGGCATAAACCTTTACTCACTTATCTGGTCTATTATCACCTCTTATAAATATTACTATTGTATATTGCACCTATGATGCTATGGAATCTGTTGGCAATCTACAAATAAATAATAATTATTATCAGCAATTTTTTAGGGTCCTTTTTGACTTATCGAATTCCACAGCAAAAAGAACTTGATAAACTCCCAGACACCACCACTGTTCCCTCTAAAACCAGTTTTGTGTGCGGTCCAGCAGTGAAATAGTTAATCAAGTAACCACACCCTGCAATTAGCAAACATTGCACAATGCAGACTGGAAGGTATGGTTCTCTTATTAACTGTTTCACTGCTGGGCCGCACACAAAACTGGCCTTAGAGGGAACACTGGACACCACTTATTACCTTATCCGATAACCACAAAAGTTATTGATTGAAAAATAGGTTTAGCAGATGCGCAAAACTCACTAACATTACACGCACTATATTGGATAATGTCACCAAAGAGTTACAAACCCTACCTTCTTAATCCATTAAAGCTTAACAATCAATAATAAGCACTTTTACACTGATAAAAAATAGTGCAAACAATTACCCAACAAGCACACATGCCCACTGTACCTATAATGTTCAAATACCTTAGACAGACATACACACATACCTCTATGGTTTTGGAACACATCGGGATGCACACGTCAAATATTTTCAACACGACACACTATTAAAATGGCTTAATTAGCATGCAACTGTGAGTACTTGCTATACCTATGAAATCACCATTTGTTGTCATATCATATCATTTTTTATTGTTAATTATTTAATATTGTTATCACAAGATTAACAGGAGAAATATAGTTTTTTTATGCTTTTGGAAGTTATTCACTTTGTGCTTGATGATTATTATTCTCAGAAGAGGCATTTTATTTTGATTGCTGGTAAAACACGCTGACAATACCAGTTGGCATTCAAAAAACAGACAAGAACTGATTGTGATCAACCAAACATGTTTAAATGTTGTTCTCTCATATGAAGTACAATGTCTCTTTTAAATATGGTCTAATGAATTATAGAAAAGATCATACTGACTTTTTAAACATTGTGTTATTTCACCACTGTTGGTATATTGGTTAGTGTGCTACAGTAATGAGTGAGGGTATGGTAGTCCCCTATAGAAAGCCTCTAATTACTGAAACAAACCTCAGTTTTCTTCTGTGCGTTTAAAGGGACACTCAAGTCAAAATAAACTTCCATGAATCAGAAAGAGCAGCAGTTTTAAGAAACTTTCCAATTTATTTCCATTATCAAAATTTGCACAGTCTTTTTATATTTATACTTTCCGGGGAACAAAATCCTACTGAGCATGTGCACAAATTCACAGGGTATACATATACTAGTCTGTGATTGGTTGATGTCTGTCACATGATACAGGGGGCAGGATAAAGAGAGAAAATAAAAAAATTGTCAGAAAAAAATCTATTGCTTATTTGAAAGTCAGAGTAAATGTTATTTGACTGTCTACTTTTATTATGCACTTGATAATTATGCAATTCTTCTGCATTGAGTGGCCCTTTAAATATGTTGCCTATCTGCATATAAAGGAAGAATGATACATATAAACTATCGATTCTGCATGCTGATATCACATTTCCTTTATATAAAGTAAAGCATTTTGTGATCCCAGTTTGTAAATATAAGATATAACTAACCAAGAGAGCACACAAAACATTCCTTTATGATACAAAACAATTGTATCTTATTTCTATCACCTCTTTGTGCTTAATGTTCTTTTGCTAGAAGTAACAGCTTAAAAAGAATTTGTAAATATACTGTAGGCAATAATAATAGTTTATTAATAATCACCTAGATTACAAGTTTTGAGCGCTATAGAGAAATTAATGAACGGAACAAAAGTTGTGTTATTTAATTTCCTATAGCGCTGCCATTACAAGTTTTCAAACATAACCCGAAACCTAACCCTACCCCCCCCAACTTTAACATAATTAAAATAGAGCTAAACTAAAGTTACAATTATTAACTAAATAATACCTATTTAAAACTAAATACTTACCTGTGAAATAAAACCTAAGCTAGCTACAATATAATTAATAGTTGTATTGTATCAAGCTTATGTTTTATTTTTATTTCACAGGTAAGTTTGTATTTATTTTAACTAGGTAGACTAGTTAGTAAATAGTTAACTATGTACTAACTACCTAGTTAAAATAAATACAAACTTACCTGTGAAATAAAACCTAACCTGCATTACACTAAAAACTACCATTACAAAAAATAAAAAACTATCATTACAAAAAAAAACCAACGAAATTATCCAAAAAATTAAAGATTTATCCTATTCTAATACCCTTAAAAAAAAACACCCCAAAATAAAAAACCCTACTCTAAAATAAACTACCAAGGGCCCTTAAAAGGGCCTTTTGTAGGGCATTGCCCTGAGATAAACAGCTCTTTTGCTCCATAAAAAATACAAACACCCCCTAGCACTATACAAACCCTTACCCCCCAAACTACCAAGGGCTCTTAAAAGGGCCTTTTGGGAGGCCCTTAAAAGGGCCTTTTGTAGGGCATTGCCCTGAGATAAACAGATCTTTTGCTCCAAAAAGAATACACACACCCCCTAACACTATACAAACCCCACCCCCAAACTACCAGGAGCCCTTAAAAGGGCCTTTTGGGGGTCCTTAAAAAAGGGCCTTTTGTAGGGCATTGCCCTGAGATAAACAGCTCTTTTTCTAAAATAAAACCACCCCCTAAAAATATACATTACACAAAATAACAAACAAATTATCAAAAAAATAAAAACATTATTTTTATTCTAATACCCATAAAAAAACACCACAAAATAAAAAACCTAATCTAGAATAAAATACCAATGTCCCTTAAAAGGGTCTTTTGTAGGGCATAACCCTAAAGATATCAGCTCTTTTTTTGAATTTTTTTTTTTACAAAGACCCACTAACATTACAAACTCCCACCTCCCCCAAACCCAAAAAATAAAAAAAAACTGTCTAAAAAACCTTATCTACCCATTGCCCTGAAAAAGGGCATTTGCATGGGCATTGCCCTTAAAAGGGCATTTAGCTCTTTTACTGCCCAGACCCTAAAATAAAAAATAAAACCTACCCAATAAACCCTTAAAAGAGCCTAACACTGACCCCCTGACGATCCAATTACAGTTTTTGAAGTCCTGCTTGAACGATCTTCATCCCGGCGAAGTCTTCATCCAGACAGCCTCTTCAATCTTCATCCCGGTGGTGACGTCCTGATCCAAGTGGCGAGAAGTCTTCATCCAGGCGGCCTCTTCAATCTTCATCCAGGCAGCATCTTCTATCTTGATTCCGGAGGCGCGGAGCGGGTCCATCCTGAAGACATCCGGTGTGGAGCATCCTCTTCATATGGTCGCTGTCGTACACTGAATCTTTAATGCAAGGGAAGTGATTCAAGATGACGTCCCTTGCATTCCTATTGGCTGAAAAATTTGAATCAGCCAATAGGAATTAGGGCGGCTAAAATCCTATTGACTGTTCAAATCATCACGCGCCGGCTGGATGAAGATCGAAGAGGCCGCCTGGATGAAGACTTCTTGCCACCTGGATGAGGACTTCGCCGCCTGGATGAAGATAGAAGAGGCTGCCTGGATGAAGACTTCTTGCCGCATGGATGATGACTTCACTGGCTGGATGAAGATCCTTCAAGCGGGACTTCAACAACTGTAAGTGGATCGTCGGGGGTTAGTGTTAGGTTTTTTTAAGGTTTTTTTTTGGGTGTTTTTTTTTTTAGATTAGGGTTTGGGCAATGTAAAAGAACTAAATGCTCTTAAAGCCCTTTTAAGGGCAATGCCCATACAAATGTCCTTTAAAAGGCAATGGTTAGCTTAGGTTATTTTAGATAGTTTTTTATTTGGGATGGTTGGTCGGGTGGTGGGTTTTACTGTTGGGGGGTGTCTGTATTTTTTTTACAAGTAAAAGAGCTGATATCTTTGGGGCAATGCCCCACAAAAGGCCCTTTTAAGGGCCATTGGTAGCTTATTATAGGCTAGGTTTTTTGGGGGGGGGGAGTTTTTTTTTTATTTTGATAGGGCTATTAGATTAGGTGTAATTATTTTTTATTTTTGATAATTTGTTATTTTTTGTAATTTTGTGTTTTTTTTTGTAATTTAGTTATTTTTTATTTTTTCTAATTAGATAGTAGTGTTAGGATTCTTTATTGGTAGTTTAGTTTTATTTAATTGGTAGTTACTTTAATTTTAGTTAAATAATTATAATAGTTTAATTGTTAGTTTAAAATTATTATTTTTAATTTGACAGGTAAGTTTTAATTTAATTTAAGATAGGGAAATTGTAATTTTAATATAAAGTTAGGGGGTCATTAGGTTTAGGGGGTTACTAGTTTAAATTAGTTTATTTCGTTGTGGGGGGCTTTTGGTTTACGGGTTAATAGTTTATTTTAGTATATTTCATTGTGGGGGACTTGCGGTTTAGGGGATAATAGGTTTATTATAGCGGCGGTGTGGGCGTATGGCAGATTAGGGGTTAATAATATTTAAATAGTGTTTGCGATGTGGGAGGGCCGGCGGTTTAGGGGTTAATAAGTTTATTATTGTGGCGACAATGTCGGGGAGCGGCGGAATAAGGGTTACTACTTTTTAGTGGCGGCGATGTTGGGAGCGGCAGATTAGGTGTTAATAAATTTAGTATAGTGTTTCTGCTGCGGAAGGGCCTCAGTGTAGGGGTTAATCTGTAGTTTATGGGTGTTAGTGTACTTTTAAACACTTTAGTTATGAGTTTTATGCTACAGTTTTGTAGCGTAAAACTCATAACTACTGACTTTAGATGGCGGTACGGATCTTGTCGTTTTAGGCTGTAACGCTTACTTTTAGCCTCACCATAAAACTCGTAATACAGGCGCTATGGGAATCCCATGAAAAAACTTCCGCCTAGATTATGAGTTCTGCGTTAGCTTTAAAAAGCAGCGTTAGGGGGTCCTAAAGCTGCTTTTTACCTAACGCTGGTATTACGAGTCTGACAGGTAGAGGCTCACCGCTCACTTTTTTTCCGCGACTCGAGGCTACCGCAAATCCCCTTACGTCAATTGCGTATCCTATCTTTTCTATGGGATTTGTTTAACGTTGGTATAACGAGTCTTGGAGAAAGTGAGCGGTAGAGCCTCTACCTCCAAGACTCCAACAAAAAGTCAGTAGTTAAGAGTTTTATGGGCTAACGCTGGAACATAAAGCTCTTAACTACAGTGCTAAAAGTACACTAACACCCATAAACTACCTATTAACCCCTAAACCGAGGCCCCCCCACATCGCAAACCCTATAATAACATTTTTTAACCCCTAATCTTCCGACCGGACATCGCCGCCACCTACATTATCCCTATAAACCCCTAATCTGCTGTCCCTAACATCGCCGACACCTATATTATATTTATTACCCCCTAATCTGCCCTCCCAACCTCGCCGCCACCTACCAACACTTATTAACCCCTAATCTGCCGACCGGACATCGCCGCCACTATAATAAATGTATTAACCCCTAAACCGCCGCATTTATGTTTGAATATTTTTATTATCAATTTTTTTTTGTTCACTTACAATACAAAAAGAATTTCAACCAATTCTCCAAAAATACAAGCATTAGAATATCAGGAGACAACAATTCCAACACATCGGATTAATATTCCCCTAGTTCTTCCAAATATCTTAATACACTTCCTATTTTCAAGGGACACAATTTTGAATGTAGAGGGCCCTGCGGAGTAGAGCAGATTTCAAACTCTACAAGTCGACCATCTGTTTTTGGAATCTGCTCCAAAAAGGTTGTTACAGAATTATTATTTTGTGAACCAATTAAATAAAAAAATAAGAAAAATAGGGTAGGCTGAAAGATTCTTATCTCTAATAATGATCAAATAAACATTTAGATTAAAGCAAATAATTTTCCCAGAAGCCCCTTTCAAGTGAATGGGCTCTAGGAAGGATGGGGGGTGGGGAGGGAAGGGGGGGAGATAGTATCCCTGCTCCCAGCGATCCTCCGATACCTACAGGAGTTGCTCAGACTCTGTATTTAGGAATCAGGTTGGGCAATGTATTCTCTCCTGGAAGGTGTCGAGCTACTAATCCAATAGTACCATATCTTCTGAAAAGAGGCCCTATTATTTAAGGTATCCGCTGCGGATTCATACATAGTATAGGTGTAGCAGATTTTATTGTGTATTTCCGACCATGAGGGTGATCCTACCTTCCAATATTTTTCAATACAAACCCTTGTCACCGTACACAGAATTCTGATGAACGTGTTAAGAAATCTATGGAATTTATCAATGTGTTTGTGTAGCAGTGCCTGTTGTATAGTGAGGATGACTTCCTCCTCCAGCAGTTGGCTAATAAGTTATAAAAAAATAAAACATTTTTTGCCAAGTCCCCTGTATCTCCCTACAGTCCCACCACATATGTTTGTAGGACCCTAATTCACTGCATCCTCTATAACATAAGTCACTGCCATTTGGTTGCATATGAGCTGTCCTCATTGAGGTTAGATAACATCTAAATATGGTCTTCATGACATTTTCCTTTAAATCCATACTAATTAATCCCCTATCAGCTCCCTGGATCACTTCCTCCCATTCCTGTATTCCTTTAAGTATATTCAGGTCTTTCTCCCATGCTACCGTTACCATGGATTTAGTTCTGTTTGGAGGTGTCTGCAGTGTTATGTATATTCTAGAGATATTGTCTTTAGTCCTTGCAAGACTTGCGCCACAGGCCTCTAGCACCGTAGGTTTTCCACTTTTTGATTTTTTTCAGGAAGGAATGTAAGGAGGAGCTCAATTGGAGATAAAGGTACCAGTGGAGTTTTAGAGGCGCAAGTTTTGTCTGCAACTGGGTGAAAGTGAGCAACTGTCCCCCTTTCACCACATCCGCTACCCTGTAGAAATACAAATATTTAAAGGGGCTTAATAAAAAAAAAAAATCAATCATGCATTTGCCTTAAACAGATAAAAGGAACACTAAGCTCACAATTCCCAATACAAAGTTGCATAGTAAAACAAACTTTGTTATGAACTTTCATATTGTATTTTGCCTTCTTTTCCTTTAATTTAAAGTTATTTTAAATTGTTTTAATGTAATGCTCAGTATATACAATTAGTTTTCAAAACAGGAGAGCACAATCAATAGCGCAGAGTGTGTTATCCTTTGTGTGACCATTCACAAATAAAAGTGCACAAGCGGATAGAGAAAATGTTAACCAGAAAATCTTATATGTATTTGGATGTGTTTATACATACTATATGCTAGTATGTATATCCAGTATGTGTATATATATATATACTGTATATGTTTGTATGTATATTTACTGTATATGTGTGTATGTATATACAGTGTGTGTGTGTATATAATGTATGTGTGTATATATATACACTATGTGTATGAGTGTATATATATATATATTGTATATGTGTGTATGTATATACACTATACAGTATGTAAGTATATAGGTGTATATAATATGTTTGTGTGTATATACAAAACGAAATGGATGGCGCTGGTCTTGAAGTATAGTTAGTTTCTAATGATAGATAGAAATGGACTTGATGTGCAAGTTAAATCCGTTATAATAATGTGCAATATACTCACTCCTTTAGTAATGTGAGTCCTGCTTCTATGGTATGTCTCTCTATGGTATATCTCTCTCCAAAGGAAACAACAGGGTGATTTTCAACAGGGCTGGAAAAGGATTAAAACCCCATCAGCAGTAAGGTAGTAACTTAAGTTGAAAAAACAAGTAGTAACTTACTTATCCAAAATAGCAAGTCCGGCTCGTCACAGAAAAAGTGATTCAAATGTAAGAGATAAAAAAGGTTTATTTTAGCTCTACGCGTTTCAACGCTCAAGCGTCTTTTTCAAGAGCAGTAAAAGGCAATAAAAACAAGTGAAAGTTTGTATGAGTGTATATATATATATATATATATATATATTGTATATGTGTGTATGTATATACACTATACAGTATGTAAGTATATAGGTGTATATAATATGTTTGTGTGTATATACACTGTATGTGTATACAATATGTGTATGTGTGTATATCTACTGTATGTGTGGATGCATACATCTGTATGTTTGTATACATATGTATGTATGTATGTGTACAGTGTGTTTAACATATATTTCAATTCAAAATCATAGCATAAAAGTAAGTAAAGAAATCCACTACTTGAGTGGAGGTTTAGGGCACCGTTGGCTTAGCACTCAAAAATAGCTTACATGATTTTTTTAACACGCTCCTATGGAAGTCTAGGGTTTATCAAGCTAGGGCAGATAGGGGCGTAGATATTCGCCCCTGTCCGCCCCAGCTCGCCTGTGGTGGGCAGCAATCCACTGCTGGAATTCAGCATTGTACACGAGCGCTTTTTTGTACTTGCGTGCAACACCGCCCCTTGCCTGCCCACAGCTAATAACGCGCGGGCAGGAACTTTCAATCTCCCCGGTCGGACGAGACCGGGGAGATTGAAATTCTTCCCCTAAGAGGTGGAGAAAAGGTTAGGAAGCAGCAGTCTGATGACCGCTGCTTGATAAATACTGACTGACTGCAGGTTCTCTTATGAGAACCTGCAGTCGTAAGGGGGGACGAGCAGTTTGATAAATTGAGCCCTATATAAGGGATTAAGTACACTTGCACTATCAAACATCTAGATGATAGCGTGCACTAGACATTCATGTGCGCACTAAAATGATACTTTCAGAAAAAAAGCCCTATTGAGCTATGATAAAGCAAAATAGCACTAATATTTTTGCGCTCCACTTGTAATCTACCCTTTGTGTTTCATACTTTGTCCCCAGAAAGACTGCTACGGCTCATGCAGGATTCTAAACTGACACTTTTGTTGCTCAGTTCAGGATTTTTTTTTATATATATTTCCCTAATTGATCACAGTAAAGGAGATAAAATACATAGAGATAAAAGCCATTAATGCTATCCTGCAATAAACAATATAGCGAAACTATTTTTTAATATCTTGCTTCTAACAAATCTTTGAAGTTCTTCTACACAATTAATATCTTGAATAGTCATGATGATAATTATGATGAAGTTTCCTTTACATTTAAATAAATCAGAAGAACATTTTTTCACAGAAAGGTTGTTAAAGGAACATAAAGATTGACACCACCAAGTCCCAGAAACCCAAAAGTGTCAGCATCATCACAGAGCTTAAAGGGACATGGTAACCAAATGCTAAATCACTCAAAGTAGGGTTGCCACCTGTCCGGGAATGACCTGGACAGTTCAGGTTTCCATTTGTGTGTCGGGGGTTTGAAGCTGAGTGGGAAATGCAGTGCAAGTATATGCGATACTTACCTTTTCTTTGACATTGTTCTTGCGCTTTGCAGTATCCTGTTGTCCCAAGCTGCTTTGGAATGATATATGTGCATTCCCAGTTTGCTTAGAGGAATATGGCTGCACCTCACTGACGAGGCCCAAAGAAGGCTCAGACTATCATCTGCGGTTGTCATGTTCCGTGTTTAGAGGAGAATTGCCTGGTATTTTGGGGCTGTACTGACCTTGCTTGGCGGGATCAGACTGATATGCTTCAGGAAAGTTGTCCTTTGTGAAAAGTATACTGGGCTTCTCCTAGATGGTAACTCGCCATAGAACAAGCTAATGAGCTGTTGTTAGTTCCAGGTAGAGCGCTTCTCTCTTTGTATGCATGATTTGTATTAAAGTCCTGGGGAGGTCTCCCTAAGGGTAATGGGGGAAACCAGACGTGGACTCCTTGCCCAGTGTTCTTAGAGGAATATGGCTGCACCTGACTGACGAGGCCCATAGGAGGCTGAAACGATCGTCTGGGGTTGTCATGTTCCTTGTTCAGAGGAGAATTGCCTGGTATTTTAGAGCTGGACTGACCTTTCTTGGCTGGATCAGACTGATATATACAGGAAAGTTTTCCTCTGTGAAATGCACAACTGGGCTAAAAGAGGCTGCTCCTGGGTGGTAACTCTCCATAGAATTAGCTACTGAGCTGCTGTTCGTTCCTGGTAGAGTGCTTCTCTTTTTGTTTGCATTCCTAAAATAGCCACAACCAAAAACTGTTGTGCATTTGCAACATTCTGCTGTGTCTGCTTGTGTGTGTAAGTGTCTTTGTGTTAGAGTGAGCGAATGTGTAAGGGTGAGTGTCTGTGAGGAGAGTTTGTGTGTGAGAGCATGTGTGAATGTCTTTGTGTGTGTGAGAGGAGAGTTTGTGTGTGTGAGCGTGAGTCAGTGTGTGTTAGAGTGTGAACATGTGTAAGTGTGAACGTGTGTGATAGAGAGTATGTGTGTGAAAGAGTGAGTGTCTTTGTGTGTGTATGAGGAGAGTTTGTGTGTGTGAGTTAGTGTGTGAGAGTGAACATGTGTGAATGTGTACATGTGTGATAGAGAGAATGTGTGTAAAAGAGTGTCTTTGTGTGTGTGAGCGTGAATTAGTGTTTGAGAGTGTGAATGTGTGTGAGAGTGTGAACGTGTGAACGTGTGTGAGAGAGTATGGGGCCTATTTATCATATGTCTGTCGGACCTGATCTGACACTGCGGATCAGGTCCGACAGACATCGCTGAATGCGGAGAGCAATACGCTCTCCGTATTCAGCATTGCACCAGCAGCTCTTGTGAGCTGCTGGTGCAACGCCGCCCCCTGCAGACTTGCGGCCAATTGGTCGCCAGCAGGGGGGTGTCAATCAACCCGATCGTACTCGATCGGGTTGATTTCTGGCGATTCCTGTCCGCCTCATCAGAGCAGGCGGACAGGGTTATGGAGCAGCGGTCTTTAGGCCGCTGCTCCATAACTTGTGTTTCTGGCGAGTCTGAAGACACGGGCCTTCGGAGCTTGATAGATAGGCCCCTATGTGTGTGGAAGAGTGTCTTTGTGAGTGTGAGCGTAAGTGTGTGTGTGAACGTGTGTGAGAGTGTGAACCTACAGCATCAGTAAAAAGCTGACTGTAAAATATCACATGAACATCTTGTTAAAAAAAAGCTCAGCAGAGTAAGTGCCCTGTGAACAGCTATCCTTCAGCTGCTGTCATCTGCTTACTGAAACTCCCCCAAAAAACAACCATTCAGTATAATCAGTGCTGAGTTCACCTTGCAGGGGTTAAAGACACAGTAATAGTGCATTGATAAAATGCTATAACTGCATTTTCTTTTTGCACTTTCTTGCGTGGGTTAAACCTACAGTTATATGCAAGTAACAGTGCATTGATGATTAAATGCTGGAACAGGGCATGTTCTTTTTGCACTTGCATGTCTCTTTTAGCAAGAGCAGCAGAATTCCATAGAACAGTTTAAAAGCAATAAAACGTTTGTTCTATACTGTACCTTTACCATATAACATGCGGAATAAGATCTTATGCACATTTCTTGCTTTACAAGTCAAACAGTGATATATTAGCATGATAGTAATATGTATTTTGGACTTTCATTGAATACTTAAAGAGAACCGGAAAGCACAACTTTGTTCTCATGCATATACATTCCCAGCAATGGTAAAAGTTGTTAAACTTTAATAGGACATTTCTTTGTTGCATATAATTGAGCGTTTTTTTTTTTAACACTTTATGTTTGAAAAGCACTTGAAGCATCGATAACAAAGATCAAATTTCACAATTACAGTATAGTAAGTACACTGATGAATTTAAAGACTAAGGACAGATTACACTCCGAATCCATATTACAAGTGGTGCGCTGTTTAAATAACTGCAAATTTGTTGTTTGAAAACGTGGTAAGTTACGCTCCACATTTTTTCTATGAGCGTTGTTGAGCGCCAATGTCCACTCGTACTACAAGTTGAAACTAAATTCGATTGCTTGAACGCTATCGCATTTAACGCTCAAACTTTTAACTAGAGTTAGGCCAGAAGAAACTATAGCACTTAAAGGGACATACAACCCACATTATTTCTTTCATGATTCAGAAAGAACATGCAATTTTAAACATCTTTCTAATTTACCTCTATTATCTAATTTGCTTCATTCTCTTGATATTCTTTGCTGAAAAGCATATCTAGATAGGCTTAGTAGCTGCTGATTGATTCTGCACATAGATGCCTTGTGTGATTGGCTCACACATGTGCATTGCTATTTCTTCAACAAAGGATATCTAAAGCATGAAGCAAATTAGATAATAGAAGTAACTTGGAATGTTGTTTAAAATTGTATTCTCTTCCTAAATCATGAAGAAACAAATTGTGTTTAGTGTCCCTTTAAAGGGACAGTTCACCCAAAAATGTTCTCCCCTTTAAATAATTCCCAATGATCCTTTTTACCTGCTAGAGTAGCTCCTTTACTCCTATTTCAGCATTTGAAATAGCTGATTTAGACAGAAAGAGCACCCAGCGCCTGTTGGTATTGACCCTTGGCTAAGATAAATTGACCCCTAGTGGTCAATAGACAAACAATCAGACTTAAAAATATATATCAAAGCGCCAACAATAGAGGCAGGGTCTTGTCTTAAATAGATTACTTTGACAATATTTATTACAATAATGTTTAAAATCTGATCATTCCATTTGTGGAAGATTATTATACATATATACATATACATATTGCTATTTAACTCATGTATAATAATCTTCCACAAATGGAATGATCAGATTTTAAACATTATTGTAATAAATATTGTCAAAGTAATCTATTTAAGACAAGACCCTATTGTTGGCGCTTTGATATATTTTTTTTAAGTCAAATAGCTGATTTAGCCTGTGGTATAGCCACCTATACTGAAAGTTTTGATACTGGAGCATATGCAATTGACAAACCTAAGTAAACACAGCCAGCTGAAGAGATTACACTCCCAGTGGGATGCAGGATAGTTAAGTAATAAAATGATAATTTTCCATGTTCTCTCTATGTATTGATCTTTGGTGTGTGTACACAAAGTGATAACGTCATTACCTTTAAGTTCAACCCATTGTAATAGGCTGTGGTTTCAAAGCACAAAACCAGCTACTTCGTATACACAAATAAACCCGACAATACAATTTCTCAAATATTTTATACTCTGCAGCTGGTATAACAATTCATTCAAAATACATTAATGGAAAAACAATTTTACAGTGGACTGTCCCTTTAACTTCAAATGAGTTGTTGATTTTTTTCTGACAAATTTCAAAGTTATGTCTATTTCCACTCCTCATGTATCATGTGACAGCCATCAGCCAATCACAAATGCATATATGTATATTCTGTGACTTCTTGCACATGATTAGTAGGAGCTGGTGACTCGAAAAGTGTAAATATAAAAAGACTGTGTACATTATGTTAAAGGAAATAAATTGAAATTTTTTTAAAATTGCATTCTCTTGGGTCAATTTATCAAGACCTGAAGGCTTGCCGGAAAAACCGCTGCTCCATAACTTGTCCGCCTGCTCTGAGGCGTCAGAAAGAAATCAACCCGATCGAATACGGTTTGATTGACATCCCTTGCTAGCGGCCAATAGGCTGTGAACTGCTGGTGCAATGATAAATGCCGACAGCGTATGCTGTCTGCATTTATCGATGTGCAGCGGACATAATATGCTACATTGTAAATTGACCCCACTATCTGAATCATCAGGGGCGAAACTACAGGGGGTGCAGAGGTCGCAGGTGTGACTGGGCCCCTGAGGGTGGGGGCCCAGCTTAAAAAAAAGAAAACATTTTTTTTTTTTTTATAATTTTTTTTTTTATATAATTTTTTTTTTTTTTATCAAAAAACGTTAACCTACCACTGCCTGCACTGATATCATGTGAGTGTGACATGACTACAGGGGTTAGTGTTTCTGTTTTACCCATTGGTGTTTATGTGTGTGTGTATGTATGTGACTGTGTGTGTATTTATGCATGTAGTATGTGTGTTTGTGTATGTTTGTGGAACCAGCAAATTACAGACCTTGTTACTACAGCATGGAGGGCAGGGGGTAAACAGTGTCACTATACAGTACCACTATATACAGTATGGGGGGTGGACCATGTCACTGACTACTGTGGTCACTTTATAAAGTACTGGGCGGGTAGGGTCAGGCCATCTCACTGGCAGATTACAGACTGTGTCACTAACTTACTATATACAGTACTGGGGGGTTAAATAGTGTCACTATATATATATATATATATATATATATATATATATATATATATATATATATATATATATATATACAGTAATAGGGGGTCAGACCATCTCACAGACTGTGGGCACAGGGTACCTCCTTTTGCAGACATGTAATCTGATTCACATATTTTTCTGTGTTAAATGTAAAAAAAAAAAAAATGTATTAAATTCACCTTTTTTGGAGGGGGGAGGGGTGGTGGGCCCTTCTTAGATTCTTGCACCTGGGCCCTGTGGTTTCTAGTTACGCCTCTGTGAATCATGAAACTTTAATTTTGACTTGACTGTCCTTTTAATTATTCTATTTACCCCTAAACAGCCACACACCCCAACGCAAAGTAACCACCTTCACTACTAACGCCTAAACTGCCACACCTCCATCGTAAAGTAACCCACTACACTATTAACCCCTAAACTGTAACTTCCCCAGCGTAAAGTCATCCACTACACTAGTAACCCATTCAAATCTAAACCCTAACCTAACACCTCCTAAGTTAACCACAAAACAGACTATCCCTACCTGTAAATAAAAACAAAACAAAACTAACAGTACCTTTAAAAAATAATAATAAAGAAAAAAAAAAATCATACTGGAAAAAATAAAAACCTTTAAAAGTAAAAAAACCTTACCTTAAAACTGGCAGGCCTAACATTAGTAAAAAAACAACAACAAAAAAAACCCTACCATTACAAAAAATAAAAACAATTATGCCTTTTTCTAAAATCCCATTTAAAAAAAAACAAAAAACAAAACAAAATAAAAACTGGGCATTTTAAATGTATTACAGTTTTGTTATTTTTGATATATAGTTTTTGTTGTTATGTTTATAGGGCAGGTCACCAATAGAGGTGTATGAGTTGTCTGTCAGTGAGCAATCTGTCACTAGTGATGAGTTCTGCACTTCAAGTTAGTTTCAAAATCAGTTGAAACCATTTAAATTAAAGGAACATTTAGTTCATTATATTAGGTTAACCATCATGCAATGTTACTAGATCTGCTAGAGGAAAATCAGCAACAGGAACACCCTTTCAAATGGGCTGGCAGCAAAGGATACCCAGATGGTCCTAAACAGGTTAAACCAACATTAAACCAAAACAATGATACCATATGTATGACAGAACGCCATTTAAAGGGACATGAAACCCAACATTTTTCTTTCATGATTCATGACTCTGTGGCCCTCTCTGCATCGGGCAGAGGTGGTGACGATCGTTAGTGGTGTGGGAGGGTTAGGAGGGAGGTGGGAGGCCCATCACTGCAGGGGGAGCGGGATCGGGTGGGACCTTGATGCTACGGAAATAAAGAATTCTGAGAGCAGCAGGGATGGGGAGGAAGGAGGTAGTCGGTAGAGGGGGATCCTATGGTGGAGGGGAAGATTAGAGGGTAGGGAAAGGATCTTGGAGGGGGAGGGGGTAAATGAGGGAGGGAGTTGGGCAGCTACACTACAGAAAAAACAAGGCTCTATTTCTATTTAAATGCAGTGATGGCAAAAAAGCTAAAAATGCTCTGGCCATTTGGGGAAGTTTTAGTCTGAAATGCCCGGTCCTTAAGGGGTTAAACGACTTTACCTTGCTTCTATTATCCATTTGTTTCATTCTTTTGGTATCCTTTATTGAAGGAACAGCAATGCACTACTGCGAGCTTGCTGAACACACTGCTAAACCAATAACAAGAGGTATATGTGCATCTACCAATCAGCAGCTATCTCTCTGCCCCTGAGCCTACCTAAGTATGCTCTTCAACAAAAAAAAACCTAATCTATTTCTAAAGGTAACTTGCTTTGTGTGTGTATTTTTCTTTATCCAGCAGTTCCTTAGCTTGTGCTACATTTGAGCATTGAAACTGAAACGGCCCATTGTACTCACGGCTATCGTTTACCGTAAAAACACTGTAGACTTCTTGGTAGCTAATAAAATAGAAGCAGATAACAGTCAGGTTTTTATCTTAACAGCATGGGAGTGTCAGGCAGCTGAGATTCATAGAAATGCACGTGCATTCAGTGTCAAAAAGGGAAAAAAAAAAAGACTAGTGCTTTGATTACAGCTGCAGTTGCTTGTTCAACAAAAGTTATGGCGCCTGTAAAAGTCTTTGAGATAGCGGCATGTGTAGGAGTTCAATCACTGCAAATACTGCTGATACTATACATACTGTCCCCTTGGCATTTTCACCACTGTTTAATCAGCTGAAAGTACATTTCCTGCTTTATCAGTTGTGTAATTATGTACAGCTGGGATTAATACGTTGCAAGGCTGCGCACTGATGTACCTACGACAGGTGCTATTACTGTTTTATGGATTGTTATTAAAGGTACAATATATATTGTTTTTTGTGTAACAAATGTATAAAAGAGGCAAATCATTTGCAAAATGATGTGGTATTAAAGCTTATTAACCTGCCTTTTTGTACTAACAGAGAGTGAACTGAATGCTAGTAAACTTACATGTTGAAAAGCAGCACATGTATGCATTGCTTATGTATTATGTTCTAGTTATTGTTATCAATGCATTTAACATTATCATAATAGTCATTATTGACTTCATGTTGTAAATAATGGTTTAAAAGGACCTCTCGCTTTTGTTTAAAAATGATGCTTGTGCCACGCTCCCTAGAGAGACAAAAAAATAATAATTAGTAACCTGCAAATTGGGTTGCCAGCTGCCACGCACAAAAATACTGGGCAATCTGTATGTGAATGAACACAAAAAACTCTACCTTAGCTTTTACTCTTGATTAGGGTTGCCACCCGTCCCTTTAAAATACAGAACACTTATAAGTTACACATGCTGCAGGGTGTGCAGGGAGGAACATGTATTGTGTTTCTGGACAGCACTAATCATGTGCACTATTCATGTTCCTCCCTGCACACCCTGCAGCATGTGTAACTGATAAGTGTTCTGTATTTTAAAGGGACGGGTGGCAACCCTACTCTTGATCCCATAATGTATATTTTTCACAACTGAGCAGTCATTTAACCTTTTAGCTTCCAGTAACATAGAAATCAATAATGTTACCTCTTTTGTTGGGGGTAGCAGACATAATCAGAAGTGATTTGCCCCATTGACTGCCATTGACAGCCATTGACAATGACGTTTTTTATATTTAGCTAACATTCAGGGATTTTTAAAAAAAAAAAGGATACTGAAGGGACAGTCTACACCAAAATTATTTAGTTTTAAATTATTGTTATTATTTATTACCATTCCCCAATTTTGCATAACCAACGCTGTTATAGTAATACACTTTTTACCTCTGTGACTAACTTGTATCTAAGTCTCTGCAGACTGCCCCCTTATCTCAGTTCTTTTGACAGCATTTTAGCCAATCAGTGCTGACTATATAACTCCACCGGCGTGAGCACAATGTTATCTATAGGGCACACATGAGCTAGCGCTGTCTAGTTGTGAAAAACTGTCCAAATGCACTGCGATAAGAGGCTGCCTTCAAGGGCTTAGAAATTAGCAAATTAGCCTACTTAGGTTTAGCTTTTAACAAAGAATGCCAAGAGAACACAGCAAATTTGATGATAAAAGTACATTTGAAAGTTATTTAAAATTGCAAGCCCTAGGGGGCGGAGCCAAGCCACGAATGGAGATGGCTGCTTGCTGAAAAAGCTCCGTTGTCCCTGTTGTTCTTACAATAAAACAAATGCACTAATTAGCACTTATTACCCTATAACTAGCACTTGCTGTTACACCCAACGGATCCCTCTGACAGAGAAACTATTTTTCGCCTGCAGACCGGGAGAGCCGGTGTTCTCTTACCCACGCACCCGATCGCGGCCTAAAGATCCTGCCCAGAAGAGTGGGGAACAGCATTTACAAGCTCGGATGTTGGCGGTCTGTCATCCCCTCTTACCATCTCACCGCTGCTGTTGACCCTGCTGTTGACCCGCACAAAGCCGCTCAGGGATTATAGACTCGGCTAAGAGTCCCGCGGCTGGAGGTAACAGCCGCGACGGCGACACAGACTGACATCCAATACAGAGAGAGGACGGCGGAGTATCAAAGAGGCCCTCCGGGGATCACGACTACTAGATAACCCCGGTCACTGTGAGTACCCGTACAGAAAGCCTTAAAATACAGACCGGCAAAGGAGATACAAGCTCTGGCCGCAGGGGGACCCTTTTAGAACTCATTCCCACATAAGGTAGCAGCCTGGGCCCTCGGTCACGCTGATAGATTGGTGGGGCACGCTGAATCACCCTTCCTTGACTAATGATTTGGCTGACAGAGGGAATAACTTTCTAAGGTTAGCAGCGATCGGAGCCCTTGTTGAAAGCTCACACAGATTCCTTAGAGTAAGGCCGCACTAGGCCTGGAGCCTGCACCTAATATAGCATAGATCACCTGTGGCTCACAGCGCCAGAAGTTCCAGTGAGTGGCAGACAGAAGTTATAAGCCTTACCTGGGAGAGTAACCCAGTGCTCTTGAGGGGGCCTACAATTAACTAAATAAAATAGTGATATATCCCCCACAGACTTTTCTATTATAACGGAAGCCCTCTAACACAATTTCAAAGTTACTGTCTGGTCCTACACCTGCCCTAGATATCAGAAAACATATAGCTTTATTAGGCACATTGCAGCTTCTACCGCAGTATACAGAACCTACAATTGATAGCAGCTACAGGAGCTGCCACTGAGCTGAGGTGATGACCAGTAAAAGAAATTCTAAACCTGCTAAAAGTACCCAGTCTTCCATGATGGAGAACTATTTAATTGCTGCAGACCCGGCTACCTCAGCCACTAGGCCCGATTCACATACTATAGCGGCCACAGCACAAGTCCATTGCTCTGAGCCTGTTACTGGACAGCAAAATTTTGTAACAAAAGAGGATATCAGACATCTCTCCTCAAAGGATGATATAAAGGAGGCTATGAAAGACTTTAAGTCCATGTTCGGTGAGCTGAAGAAAGAAATAGCAGCAGTTGATCACAGAGTCATTCAAATTGAAGAGAAACATGAAGCTCTCAACTCAGACCTCCAGCTCCAGGCCAGCTTTATTCAGGCTCAGGAAAGCACAGTACTCACGCTAATGGACCGTATAGAGGACTTGGAAAATAGAAGCCGCAGAAATAACTTGAGATTGAGGGGAGTCCCAGAAACGGTTGAACCCCCAACCATCCAGGCCTACATACAAGACTTTGTCAAACACCTTAGGAATACGGAGGCAGGCCCGGAAATTCCGATAGAGAGGGCACACAGGGCCTTGCGCCCTAAACCACCAAACAGGGCCCCTCCCAGGGACATAATATTAAAATTACTATCTTTCAAGGACAAAGAGGACATTCTTCGGATGGCCAGAGCAAAGCAGCTAATAGAATTTAGGGGGTCTGAAATACAGGTATACTCCGATTTATGTCCAGCCACCCTACAGAAAAGAAGGGACCTCCGATTTATCACTTCCAAGCTGAAGGACAAAAATATCCCCTATAGATGGGGTTTCCCTACTTGTATCATTGTGTCAAGGAACAACACGACACATGTTTTCAGAAACATAGAGGATCTGCCTTCATTTAATCAAGCCTTAGGACTCCACATACAACCGCCACAGAGGAGGCCGGGGGCCCCAGCGGACCAAGCTGATGAGGCACATGAGGAGATCCAACATCTTCCTGGCTGAATCATGATCTCTTAATGTGAAATTCCTTACTTGGACTTGAAGTCAGGTTTGATCTCAAATTTCCACTATTGTGCCCCATTAGGGATAGATCTGGACACTGACAAGAGTCTGTACCTTTTAGGCTTGGACAATTACTTTGTTTCAGCATGTTTGTTTCACATAAGTTATTTTATAGTTAAAGGTTAATCTTATTGGGATTGTAGCACATGGCACTAACGAAGACTCATTTAAAAGTGAGGTGGGGGGATGTCATAGATACACCACAGACCAGGCTACATTTTGCTGATAGGCGATAAGGGTATATTGTCTGAGTCATTAGGGATTATAGCAGAGTGTACAAGCCCACATACAACTATAGACCCCTGCCCCCCAAATATAGAAATATAGAAACATGAGATTATGTGATTGGGTCACAACAAAGTGTGGAAGTTAAATTCCACAAGAGTCCAGGGTTCCTCACTATATTTTATTATGTGCTAGTTTTCTTTCTTTATTATTATTATAGCCTTGTTCAGAAAAATGGGTATAGCAGAACTGATTAAGGTACAACCTGCAGAATGTATTTGTTTAATGTTTAATGTTTAAAAGTCCATAGGTATAGTAAGAACACAGGGAACACTTTCCCTAATTGGTAAGTTTATTTACTTAGATTACACTCGAATCTTAGATCGAGTAAGAATTGTGCTTTACATTTTCAAAGATTGTAAATTGCTGTTTGTATAATTGCAATAGTTTGACTCCACTTAGCGATATTATATTGTACTTTCAGGCAATTCCCTTCTTCGACTCTTCTCTTTTCCTTTCTCACCCTCCTTTCTTTCTTCAGCCTCCTTAGCCTCTTTCTACTCTCTCCCCCCCTTTTTTTTCATCTCCCTCTCACTCTTTTCCTATCCCCCATTTGTCTTCTCCCACCTCTCCCTCCTCCTCCCCTCCCTTTTTTTTTTTTTTTTCCTCAGGTAACATGGCACGCCTACGGCCTGCGGCTGAGCACCAGCCCACTGAGTTGATTTCTGTCAACGTTAAAGGTATTAATAGCCCAGGTAAGCGCTCCATAGTGTTAAGGGACTTACATAGAATGGGGGGGGATGTTATCTTCTTACAGGAGACTCATTTTTCTGCCGCTCATGAGCCTAAATGGTTTAGCCACCACTATCCCATAGCCTATTTTGCGTCAGGTCCTAAGAAGCAAAACGGGGTGGGTATCCTAATCAATTCCAAAACCCCCTTTCAGCTCCATGAGTCATATCATGACCCTGAGGGTAGGTACATCATCCTCACAGGGTTACTATGTGGCACACTTGTCACACTCGCCAATATTTACTGCCCCAATCAAGCTCAACACCTTTTTCTCCAGAAAATAACACATAAAGTATTGGAAGTGCAGCGTGGCATTTTGTTTATGGGAGGTGACCTAAACGCATCTTTAAACCCAGCATTAGACACCTCGAACGGACTCTCCAGTGTCCCCCACAGGAACCTTAAACGTGTGATCTCCTCATTGAGAGAATTAGCATTACATGACATTTGGCGTGTACACCACCCCACCACAAAGGATTTTACATTCTATTCCCATCCACACAGGAAGTATTCTAGAATAGACTACCTACTCACAGACTCAGCAGGCCTTACCATAACAACAAGCAGTAATATACACAGTATCACATGGTCCGATCATGCGCCAATCAGTTGTACCATCATGTGGCCGGATGTGCCAGTCACTCCCTACATTTGGAGATTGGATGACACATTATTGGATGATAAGGTCTTTAGGCTGGAGATCGAAAGGGCTTTAGCAGAATACTTCCGTATACACGCAGATACTGAGTCTCAGGACACAGCTATCTGGGAAGCCCATAAATGTACAATTAGAGGTCTCTTGATTAAGCAAAGGGTTAAGCTGACGAAGCAGAGAAAAACTCAGTATCAAGCCCTGTTGTCCAGGGTTGAAATCAATGAGCGTGAGCACAAGCTACACCCCGCAGATGAGAAACTTGGGAGAGAGTTGGATTGCGCTAGGTCAGCCTTACTTGAGTTCCTCCAGGAGGACTACCAAAAAAAGGCGCTGTTCTTAAAACAGCGTTACTTTGAACAAGGAGACAAAGCTGGGAGGTTGCTGGCCAGAGCAATCTCACGCAACCGAACAAAACATTATGTCCACCGATTGGTGAACGGGGAGGGGATTCCTAAGGAGGATGGGAAATCAATAGCAGAATCTTTTAGTGAATACTATAGGTCTCTCTATAATATTCAACTACGGGCGGAGGAGGTTGAGATGATCCTTCCTCCATCCGAAAGGGCGCAGAGGATAAAACAATATCTGCTGAACGCAGACCTACCTAAACTAACTGAACAGGACTCGGAGGCCCTTGAGTCCCCAATCACACTAGTAGAAATCAAACAGGCCATAAAGGACCTTACCGTAGGTAAAAGTCCGGGGCCGGACGGCTATGGAACCAAGTACTACAAACTCTTTGCCGATATTCTGGCCCCAGAGATGCAGAAACTGTTTAATACCTTGTCAGAGACCCCCCTGTTGCCCCATACCATGTTGGAGGCACACATAGTGGTGATCCCCAAGCCAGGGAAAGCAGAGGACAGACCGGAAAACTACCGTCCTATATCCCTCCTAAATTCAGACGTTAAGATTCTGGCCAGAATCATCGCCAACCATCTAAACAAATTCCTCCCACAGCTAATCTCTACTGACCAGGTGGGATTTATTCCTGGACGGGAGGCTAGGGATAACACCCTAAGAGTCATACAGTTAATTTCGTATGCCCATAATAATAAGATCCCAATGGCGGTTGTATCAACCGACGCTGAAAAAGCGTTTGACCGGATTGACTGGTCATTCATGCAACAAACGTTGGATAAGTTTGGCTTTGGGCCCAAATTTATCAATAGAATTATGTCACTGTACTCTGCACCGAACGCGAAAGTTAGGGTGAACAGAACTCTGTCTAGCACCTTCCCGATTAAAAACGGGACAAGACAAGGCTGCCCCCTTTCCCCCCTCCTATTTGCCCTTACGATAGAAGTACTGGCCAGTAAAATCAGGGCACATCCACAAATCAAGGGATTGTCTATTGGAGGCTCAGTACACAAACTTGCGATGTACGCGGATGACATATTCCTGACGATCACTGATCCCGGCCGATCTCTTCCGATCGCCCTGGATGAACTCACAAAGTTCGGCAATGTGTCAAATTTTTTGCTTAACCCCTCCAAATCTGAGATCTTAAACATCTCTGTCCCTCATGAGGAGTTTGAGGCCCTGAGTCGGGATTGTCCGATAAAAATAGCACACCATACCTTAAAATACTTAGGTATCTCAATTACAGTGAATATAAAAGACATAACAGAGATCAATTATAAGCGTATCAGGGACGAGATCCTGCGGGATCTGGCAAATTGGAAGAATAAAACCATCTCTTGGTTGGGTCGGGTGGGGGTGGTTAAAATGAATGTTCTGCCCAGGGTTCTCTACATCCTCCAGACTATTCCTTTAACATCAGCCTCACATTATCTGCACCAAATACAGTCAGCCGTGGAGTCATACATATGGAATGGCTGCAGACCCAGGATAAGGAAAAAAACTATTTATATGCCTAGGGATAGAGGGGGCCTGGGTGTCCCTGATCTGCGGGTCTATCAAATGGCTATATCTCTCCAAAGAATAGTGGAGTGGTGCCAAAACTCGCTGCAAAAGGCATGGATCCATCTGGATAATGCTATCTTACAGAGGGGTAATACAGGGTCCCTGGCGTGGATTTCCCCTAATAACAGACCAATCATTATCAAAAAATACCCACTACTGGACTGCGCGTTCTTGGGATGGGATAGATTAATTAATAAGGAATCTGGACTGTCTTCCTTTGACTCCCCCGTCATGCCGTTAAGAGAGAACCCTGATGTGGGAGTAGAGACAGGTCCATACTTCCCAGACAAGACATATAACCTAAGGGACGCAGCAATCCTCAATATCCTCCACCAGGATAAGATGAAAACTAGGCCAGAACTGATTGAATGGGATGACGCTCTATTCTCATCGTGGTTTAGGGAGGCTCAAGTTAGACACTACTTTAGTACACATAAGAACAGGTCTGCCCTGACCAGAGGTAGGACACCCTTTGAGATGCTTTGCACCATGTCACACACCCCAACACACCTGATTTCGCAGATTTACAAACTCTTGATCATAGGTAACAAGACTCCCCTCCCAACTTACACTCAGGCCTGGCAGGAAGACCTGAGACAAGAAATCACTGATAAAGAGTGGTTAAAGATATTCGAGAGGGCAAGGAGGGCATCTGTCTCAGCTAAAATACAAGAATCACATTATAAGTTACTAAGCAGATGGTACCTCACCCCCCAGAGACTCAAAAAAATATATCCACAGACCGGTGGGGGATGCTGGAGAGGATGTGGAGAGGAAGGCACCCTCATTCATATCTGGTGGTCGTGCCCATACATAAAAACTTACTGGGATACGACGCTGGGGGAAATGAGCAGAATACTTGGGGTTATTATCCCCCCAAGTCCTAATTATCTTATCTATCACCACCTGCCCAAGATCATAGGGGAGGATAAGTACTTGCTTCTCCTATTAATGATGAACGCGGCAAAGGGTCTCATCCCCTTATACTGGAAAAAACAAAACACTCCAAATATGTTGGAATGGAAGGCTAAGGTGGGAGAGCTATTGAGGTTAGAGAGGTATCATTATTTAAGAATCGGTAAGCTTAGCACTCACGAAATGATGTTGCTGACTTGGGAGGGTCGTGGACTGTAACTCAGTGGGCAACGGCTGTTTGTTGTATATTATGCCCCCCTTTTTTTTTTTTTCCTCTCCCCTCCTTTTCCCCATCTCCTCTCCCTTCCTTAGTCACTCGACACTTTTTCACTTCCTCCCTATTCTCTTACTATTTTTCTAATCTGGTTGACTTTCTACTTCTGCATCTGCAGAAGAGCAAATATCAGGTATCAAGATACTCTCGGTAGTGTAATAAATAAATCCGAGAGCCTGTTAAATATTTCCTTTTCTATAACGCCTGATAGAGTATAGATCTTTCAAAGCTTATAGTTTTAATTTTAGGAAAAATGCCCATAGGTACAGTAAAAGATTCAATTTCAATCACTTAACGGTACGCTATCAAAGATATGATGTAAAAGAAAAGATAAGCTACAACCGATGTGCATAATTGTTATTGATGCTATGTTGTAATGGTTTCCATATGCATATATTCATTGTCAAATCTTTTACCAATAAAGCTTTATTTTGAAAAAAAAAAAAAAAAAATTGCAAGCCCTATCTGAATCATGAAAGTTTAATTTTGACTTTACTGTCCCTTTAACCCCTTAGTGACCACAGCACTTTTCAATTTTCTTACCGTTTGGGACCAGGGCTATTTTCATTTCAGCGGTGTTTGTGTTTAGCTGTCATTTTCCTCTTGCTCATTTACTGTACCCACACATATTTTATACCGTTTTTCTCGCCATTAAATGGACTTTCTAAAGATGCCATTATTTTTATCATATCATATAATTTACTATAAAAAATTTATAAAATATGATGAAAAAATGGAAAAACACACTTTTTCTAACTTTGACCCCCAAAATCTGTTACACATCTACAACCACCAAAAAACACCCATGCTAAATAGTTTCTAAATGTTGTCCTGAGTTTAGAAATACCCAATGTTTACATGTTCTTTGCTTTTTTTGCAAGTTATATGGCAATAAGTACAAGTAGCACTTTGCTATTTCCAAACCATTTTTTTTTTCAAAATTAGCGATAGTTACATTGGAACATTGATATCTGTCAGGAATCCCTGAATATCCCTTCACATGTATATATTTTTTTTTAGTACACAACTAAAAGTATTGATCTAGGCCCATTTTGGTATATATTTAATGCCACCATTTCACCGCCAAATGCATTCAAATAAAAAAAAATGTTCACTTTTTCACAAACTTTAGGTTTGCCACTACTAAAATTAAAGGCATTTTTTTTTATATAGTTATTCTGCAGTGTTGGATCCCCCTTAGCCCCCAACCTCCCTGAGCCCCCCAAACAGTTCTCTAACCCTTTACCTAGTTGCCGCCATCTTGGGTACTGGCAGCTGTCTGGTAATGTAGGAAATAAATTAGGTAATATTGTCACAATCATGAATTCAAGTTTAATCAATTTTATTTTGCAGTGCTTCAAAAATTCATAACATAACAGGCATAAAAAAACAACACATACAAAAACATTAGAACAAGACTAAAAAGGGCAACATTGCAACTTATGCTAAAAACACGTAAATCATTTTACCTTGACACTGAAAAATTACTGACCACCAAGGGTTACAAAACTTCAAAATGATTGTGACCGAATTACTTGGCAAGATAGCCATGGTGTAAGCAGGATAATGCACTAGTAGAAAATCAGTTAACTGCACTCCGGGTGGTTTATATGACCCTCCGCATCAATGTATTGAATACAACTTTTTTTTTGTGTACTATCACCACCCCAACGCCTCCTGCTACTCTCTCTATCCCTCTTCCAATTCCAGTGTTTTACACACGTTTGTTTGTGTACTTTGACCAGATCTCAGGCATCACAAAGAAGTGTCTAGCGTAGGATGTGGTAGGTTGTGGCTTTGGGATGATGGCTTTTATGTCAATAAAGTAGTACCAGACTTTTTCTCCCTCATATCTGATAGATGGAATGTAAAATTTGTTTGGCCCAGCACAACTCATAGTTTCGACCTCGTAGTGACCATCGACAATCTGGAATGAAAGTAAAACAAACAAACAAAAAAAATACTAAATAGGATTTTTCATCACCAACATGAAATGTCCATACCACCAAATATTTCTACATGCCTGTGTGATGGTGCCAGGGAACATTTTCTATAGACATGTGCATGGCGAAAAAATTCGGTTCGGTTCGGATCAATTCGTATTTTTTCGAATTTCGGTTCGGATCAATTCGAATTCGGAAAAATTCGAATCAATTTGTTTCAGATTCGTTTCGGATTTATTCGGATTCAAATAAATTCGGCTGGATTAGGTTCGGTTTGGAAATTCGGAATTTCGGTAAGTGTTAGGTGGGATGTGCTGTGTATTAGATTAGTATTATGTACTGTATATTAGGTGTAACCCATAGCAGAGTGATATAACCTAATATACTGTACAATACTAGTGTAATCCATGGCCAATCCGAATCTACCGAATAAATCTGAATAAATCCAAACTAATTCGGATTTATTCGGTAGATTCTGCACTATTTTAATTCGGAAATTCGAATCGATCCGAATCCCGAATTTGACGAATTCGGACGAATTTCCGAATCGATCCGAAATGAATCGCACATTTCTAATTTTCTATCATATTGTACGAGGACCTACTTTCCCACTTCCAAAACTGGCTCAGCATTCTCATTTTCTTACTCTACTTTGTCTCGGAAATCAAATTATTTTGGTCTGAAGCATCCACGGGCAAAATCACAAAAGCAGGACACTTCTCGGGTGTGGATAAGTCCTGACTTTGTCAATGTCAGCTTAAAGGACCACTGAATGCAGTAGGATTGCATAACTAACAAGTATGTAATATAAAAACAATGATTTAATACCTACTGTGAATTTAAAATAAGCAATAGATTTTTTTTTCTGACAAATTTATTTTGTATCCCATTTTCCGCCCCCTGTATCATGTGACAGACATCAGCCAATCACAGACTAGTATATGTATACCCTATGAGCTTGTGGACATGCTCAGTAGGATCTTGTTACCCAGAAAGTGTTTATATCAAAATTTGATAATGGAAGTAAATTAGAAAGTGTCTTAAAACTGCATGCACTGAATCATAAAAGTTTGTTTTGACTTGAATATCCCTTTAAGGAGAAAAGAATAGTAATTTTAGGTGAAATTCAACTCAGACATACGTTCAGATAAGTATTTGGCATTAGTATAACATACTCAAAGCAAAAACACTGTATGCCACAAGAAGAAAATGAAGAAAATATTGTGCCTATAAAGTCAGAGAGAATGCAGGCTATCATTAAAGTGCTGTTTTGCATATATTGACCTTTACACTTACCTCATATACTGACAAAACTTCAAGAATCCAACTAGAAAGGTAAAGTTTGAGGACAATCTGATGTTGGCTTAACAAAGCCGGCCTGAAAGTTTGAAACTGATTCATCAGCTTAAGAATTTAAGGTTCAAAGAAAGAAAGGGGAAAAAAAGGTGTTACAGGTGGAAAGGACGGAAGCAAAAAATAAGATGAAATTTAGTTTAAATATGTTATTGTTTTAAACTGACTCACCTGATGAATTTTCATCATCCCAGGTATTGCCTTCAGGTATGGCGGTACTGTTTCCACACTTGTTTTGATATCCTCCTCTGTTATTTTAAAGAGCCTCACAGATGAATTGAGATTCAGCTGCTTCAAGATAATGTCGGCATCTGGTATGCTGGTACCATAGGACACAATTCTATCAGCTAGGATTTTCAGGGTGCTGCCCACTCCATCAGCAGTACCCTTTCCATGGGACGCCTCTGTGAAATTCCATGTTAAATGCTTAAATTCTCACATTAATGGCACTGTTGAGGATAGGTAAAAGTTGGTTCTATCCTGATATTGAGATGTGGGCCCATCTGAGATGAGATGGATGTTCCTGGCATTTTGATGCTCCTCTCATATACCCCTCAGTACTGGGTCAAGGTGAACCCATGTTGCTGTGGTGCCACGCTCAAGACAGGCTTACAGCAATGCAAACTACTCCACCCTACCCCCATCGATATAGATAACTCCACTATGGAGGGTCACCTGCTGGTTGCCACCTCCAAAGGTGAGTTTGTTTTGTTTCCTAGGTGGATTTACAAGCATAGTTCTCACTGTAATCTTTGTGAACCACTACATCATTTAGGGTCAGGGTCTCTCTCAATCTCCTCAGTCATTCAAATTGATACTTCATGTTACAAATGTGTCTGGAGAAGTTTGAGAGGTGGTCCTGTGGGAGTTCAACCAGCTTTTCAATGGAGGTATGCCTCTTCTCACTTCCTTCTCTTCAGTGGACCTGTCTTTAAAAAAAATCGGCACAGATTTAGTGACCCACTCCTCCAAAATGATGATGCTTCCTTTTATTGAATGATCCAGTATTGTGTGAAATGTCTTAGCTTGCCATTTCTGCATGTCATTTCATTGTCACTACACACACTGGCCTATACTATGTTCCTTGGGGATGATGTCTCTATGACTACAAGCTGGCGCAGATTCTTTATCTTCAAGCCAAAGTTTTCACGATTTTTGCAAGCACATGTATATTTTTTCATGTCTGTGATTCTTTGCTGGCCAATCAAAAATGGCTTAAGTTTACAGAATTGAGCCATTGAAAGGTTGTGCCTGAGATTCTAAGACAGAAATCTTTTTTTTTAAACAAGCTTTATTGTATGAATAAAAGATGACAGTACAGGGAAAAAAATGCTATAAGTTATAAATGTTTTCAGAGTGTATAGATGCAATTTTTTTCTTTTCATACCATATTTCCCAATCTTCATTGTTCTTTAAAGTTCATTAACAGTTCCAACAAGTCTGCTTCGCATATAAAAACAGTATTTTCTAATAAGTCCAAAAATTTTGAGCTTGTAAAGTTCCATTTTTAGGTTTTTTAATAATAACATCATTGGTATATTTCACATGACAGTATGATATTTTACCTAAAACATATAGTTCAGTTTACTCTTATATCGTTCTGGATTTGTGTTTGGAGCAGGGGGAAAGGAGAGGCGGAGGGTAGGGAAGGTTTGGTAGGTTTGATAGGACACAGGCAGACATGGGAAGAGAACGAGATTGCGTAGGGAAAGATAAAAAAAACCAACTAATGTAACAAGCTGTTCATATGGAACTCTCCATAGACTGACTATTATAACGTACTGAATTGATTTGAAGTCCCTTTCCCTCCCAGGTCAGTGACATAATCTCATGGGTTGCAATTTTGCCCAACCTCGGGTAGTGGTATCTCTCCTGTTTCAGCAGATCCCCGACCCTGGCCTTCCACTCCCCCACACTTGGGGTATTTTGTGATTTCCAGTATTTGGGTATAAGGCCCTTAAATGGTTCGGATTAGGTGAAATTGTGGTATTTAAGGTTTTATTTATTTTTGAGTATATTCCATCCCAGAAGGGACGGATGTGTGGGCAGGACCACCAGATGTACAAGAGAGTCAGACCGAAATCTTTTTATGACTATTAGCCATAGTGTCCGTTAAGGCTCTCTTACGGAAAATCTAGCCCCTTTTCTGAATTTCTCCGGATTTCCCATTTATTATAGTGAAGACTTCATTTTGATGAAGGAAGTGGCTGACAAGTGTGCACATTAATCTTCTCTGGATGTTATTGGGTAATGTTTTCTGATGACCTCTCTTTCTTGTTTTCTTCTAGACCTGTCTGCCCTCCATGTTGACAATTATTTTCTTCCTCTTGACTATAATGTCAAGTCTTTTCAGTCTTTTTTTAAGTTGAAAAATCTTTTTGTCCTCTTCAGAAGCTTCTCTTCTGTGTAGCGCAACTTTGACCTCAGTTTTGATAGTCTTCTCTTTCTTCTGTTGATCTTTTTGGGTGATTCCTTTGGGGTAGATATCATCATAAGTCCCGGTGTCTGTAAAGTCTCTCTTCTTTTAAGAGTTGATATGATAGAAAGAACATTTATCTGCTGAGATGAGAATGCCTGTTCTCTAGGGGAGGCTGTGTCTTCTTGTAGATTTTGAATAAGTTCTTCACCATGTTGAAGTGTATCTTCCTCACTTGATGGTGATGTGTCCAATACAGCTTTTAGCTGTTTCTTTCTTCTATAGTACCTTTATTGAGTTTTCCCGACACAGTTTTTTTGTCAGATCTTTAGTTTTCTTGATTTTACCATTTTTGTTTTCATTTTTGATATCTGAAAATGTAAAGGAAGCATGACATGAAATGAGCATGTCTCAAAACATGGGGAAAATGTTAGTTTTATGTACACATCATCCTATAGTAGAGACTGAATGGTTTACTGACTGTGTATGAGGATGTGTGCATGCGTGTGTAGACTTCCTAACGCTGTGGGGTGTTAGGCTAAATTACTCTTGCTGTTACCTCATCAACCCCTGACCTCTCTCTCTTCTTCCTTCTGAACTCTTCCAGCAGTTCTGGGTAGCTGTAAACTTTGTCAGCCTAGCCTTCCCTAAAGCAAAAATATCAAGTTAGTAAATAATATTTAAATTAATAGTTCATAAAATACATTTCAAAATACTCTGTATGATTAAATTCTCATTATCTAAACAGAAGTTCTCTCTACTGCAATATTCCTTAAATTGTAGCGGTAAGTGAGAATGGTATTGTGGAGGATGAGTAACCTTAACATGTTTTGCTAACAATAGAGAAGCCACGATGACTAAACAAATTTTTACTCAATGTACATAATTAGATATTAATGAAGTATATTTCATAGAAAATTTTAAATCTAATGTTTTTCTAAATGTGGAAAACTGCCTGTTTCGGTAATGATACTGTCATGTACCAAGTCTGACAAGAGAACGTTTAACTGTTAACTGGAAAAATATAAAGAGATCTACTTACATGGTAGCCATCTTGAAGGTACTACCAGATGTGTTGCTTCATTCAAAATCAAAATTTATTTAAAATTCTGTGTGTGTGTGTAAACAGTCCTTTAAAAATGTTGCGGAGAATGAGAACATCAGTCATAGACACTTCATTTTTCCACCATGTTTTTATTATTATTATACATGAATATTCAGTTAATAATTTTTATGTGATTTGAGAACATCTAATAGAACATCCTTTTATTTTTTTCAGAATATTTTAATTTTACATTACAACTTAACATAGCTGGACGCATTGCGGTAATTAGAGTTTCATCAGAAAATGCAATAAAATAAAAAAATAATTAATTCCTATGTTGAAAAAACAAACTTTATGCTTACCTGATAAATGTATTTCTTTCCGGATATGGTGAGTACATGGCTTGAGTATTTACTGTTAGGAATATCACTCCTGGCCAACAGGAGGAGACAAAGAGCACCACAGTTAAACTGCTAAGTATCACTCCCTTACCTACAACCCCCAGTCATTCGACCAAAGGGAAATGGAGAAAAAGGAGTAACACAAGGTGTAGAGGTGCCTGGGGTTATAGTCAAAGGAACAACTGTCTTAAAATAAAGGGTGGGGCCGTGGACTTACCATATCCGGAAAGAAAGAAATGTATCAGGTAAGCATACATTTTGTTTTTCTTTCCTAAGATATGGTGAATCCATGGCTTGAGTAATTACTGTTGGGAACAATACACAAGCTAGAGGACACGGATAAATAGGGAGGGACAAGACAGGCAGTACTAAACAGAAGGCACCACTGCTTGAAGAAACTTTCTCCCAAAAGAAGCCTCAGCTGAGGCAAAAGTATAAAATTTGTAAAATTTTGGAAAAAGTATGTAGAGAAGAACTTGCAATTTGATTAACAGAAGCTTCATTTTTCAAAGCCCAAGAAGAGCAAACAGCTCTTGTGGAATGAGCCGTAATTCTCTCAAGAGGCTGCTGTCCAGCAGTCTCATAAGCCAAATGAATTATACTTCGTAACCAAAAAGAAAGAGTAGTAGCAGTAGCTTTCTTACCTTTTCATTTCCCAGAGAAACAAAGAGGGCAGAGGACTAGCAAAAAATCTTAGTGGTCTGTAGGTAGAATTTAAGAGCAGGTACAACATCCAAATTGTGTAACAAACGTTCTTTAGAAGAAGAAGGATTAGGACACAGAGAGGGAACAACAATTTCCTGATTGATATTTCTATTATAAACAACCTTAGGAGGAAACCTAACTTAGTATGAAGAACCACCTTATCGGCATGAAAAATAAGATAAAAGGGATCACACTGCAGAGCTGAGAGTCCCGAGACTCTTAGAGCAGAAGACATAGCAACAAGAAACAAAACCTTCCAAGAGCTTGAGGGCCTGTGTTTCTGGCGAGCCTGCAGGCTCGCCAGAAACAGCAGTTATGAAGCAGCCGTCTAAAGACTGCTGCTCCATAACAGCAGGCGGACACACATCTCTGAAAATCAACCCGATCGAGTTGCAGGGGGCGGCATTGCCCCAGCAGCTCACAAGAGCTGCTGGTGCAATGCTGAATATGGAGACCATATTGCTCTCCGCATTCAGCAAGGTCTGGCGGACCTGATCCGCACTGTCGGATCAGGTCCACCAGACCTTTGATAAATATCCCCCTTAATGTCTATGGAATGCAACGGCTCAAATGGAGCCAGCTGTAAAACTTTAAGAACAAGGCTAAGGCTCCAATGAGGAGCAACAGACTTAAAAATAGGCCTGATTTTCACCAAGGCCTGACAAAAAGTTTGCACATCTGGCACATCCACCAAACATTTATGTAGTAAAACTGATAAAGCAGAAATCTGACCCTTCAGGGTACTGACTGACAAACCCTTCTCCAGGCCTTCCTGAATAAAAGATACAATTCTAGGAATTCTAATTCTACTCCAAGAGTAGCCCTTGGATTCACACCAATAAAGATATTTATGCCATATCTTATGGTAAATCTTTCTAGCAACAGGCTTGCGAGCCTGAATCATGGTCTCAATGACCGACTCAGAAAAGCACGCTTAGACAGAATTAAACTTTCAATCTCCAAGCAGTCAGCTTCAGAGAAACAAGATTTGGATGAAGGAAGGGACCCTGAATCAGGAGGTCCTTCCTCAGAGGTAGTCTACAAGGTGGGAGAGATGACATCTCTACGTAGGTCTGCAACCTCGTGATAGGAGAGCAAACGGAACCACCAGAGCATCTATCAGAACGGCCTGCGGATTAGATCTAACTCCGGCACCCCCCATTTGAGGACTAAGCTCAAAAACACCTCCGAATGGAGTTCCCACTCCCCGGGATGAAAAGTCGGTCTGCTCAAAAAATCCGCTTCCCAGTTGCCTACTACTGGAATGTGGATGGCAGATAGACAGCAATTGTGGTTCTGTGCTCACTGAAGAATCTGAGTAACCTCCTTCATGGCTAAGGAACTCAGATTTCCTCCCTGGTGACTGATGTAAGCCACAAGGATTATGTTGTTTGACTGGAACCTGATAAACTGGGCTGAGGACAACTGAGGCCAAGCCAATAGAGTATTGTAAATTGCCCTCAACTCCAAGATGTTGATGGGAAGAGCAAGAGCAGACTCTTCCCGAGTCCAAAGGCCCTGAGCTTTTAACGAGTTACAGACTGCTCCCCAGCCCAGCAGGCTGGCGTCCTTGGTCACGATCACCCAGGAAGGTCTCCGAAAGCATGTGCCCTGAGACAGATGTTCCCGAGAAATCCACCACAGGAGAGAGTCCCTTGACAACTGATCTAACTCTATTCTATGAGATAGATCCGCATGGTCGCCATTCCATTGTCTGAGCATGCACAACTGGAGAGCTCTCAAAAGGAATGATGTCCATGGAAGCCACCATCAGACCGATTACCTCCATACATTAAGCCACTGAAGGATGAGCAGTAGCCTGAAGAGAGAGGCAAGAGGAAATGATTTTGTTTTTCCTGACCTCTGTCAGAAAAATCTTCATCAATAGAGAATCTATTATGGTCCCTAAGAACACTACTCTTGTAGCAGGGGAAAGGGAGATTTTTTTCCAGATTCACATTCCATCCGTGGGAATGAAGAAAAGACAACAATATCTCTGTGTGAGATTTTGCTTGTTGAAAAGATGGCGTCTGAACCAATATGTCGCCCAGGTAGGGTGCCACAGCAATTTCACGAGAATGGATCACTGCCAAAAGAGCCCCCAGAACCTTTGACAAAAATTCTGGGAGCCGTGGCTAGACCAAATGGAAGGGCCACAAACTGGAAATGTTTGTCCAGAAAGGTAAATCTCAGGAATCTGTGATGGTCCCTGTGAATCGGAACATGAAGATACGCATCCTTTAGGTCTATGGTTGTCATGAACTGACCCTCTTGTACGAAAGGAAGAATGGAGCGTATAGTCTCTATCTTGTAGGATGGAACTTTGAGAAACTTGTTTAGACACTTCAAGTCTAGAATGGGACGAAAAGTTCCCTCTTTTTTTGGGAACCACAAATAGGTTGGAGTAGAACCCAAGACCCTGTTCCTGCACTGGAACTGAAACTATCACTCCCAGGGAGGAAAGATGTTGTATACATTTCAAGAATGCCTCTCTTTTTATCTGGTCTGCAGATAATCTTGAGAGATGGAATCTGCCTCTCGGAGGAAAATTCTTGAATTCCAATCTGAATTTACGAAAGGAACGAAAATTACTCTTATGTCCTTTAGGCCTATTCTTCTTATCTTGAGGTATAAAAGACCCTTTTCCACCCGCAATATCAGAGATTATTTCTACCAAACCAGGTCCCAACAAGGTTTTGCCCTTGTAAGGATTTCACCAGAAGCTTGACTTTAGAGGAAATGTCCGCAAACCAGATTTTCAACCATAATGCCCGGGCTAGGACAGCAAAACTAGAAGTTTTAGCTTCTAGTCTAACAACCTGTAAAATGGCATTTGCAATAAAGGAAATGGCTAACTTAAGAGCTTTAATCCTTTAATTTTGAATGTCATCCAACAAAGTCTCTACTTGAAGAGAATCAGACAAGGCGTCAAACCAATAAGATGCCACACTTGTCATGGTGGCAATACACACCGCAGGTTGCAATTGGAGACCTTGATGAACATAAATCTTTTTCAAATAAGCCTCCAGCTTCTTGTCCATCAGATCCTTAAAAGAGCAGCTATCCTCAATAGGAATAGAGGTTCCAGAGTGGAAATGGCCCCTTCAACTTTGGGTGCAGTATACCAAGGGTCTTTAATGGAGTCCTCAACAGGAAACATTTTCTTAAAAATGGGAGATGGGGAAAAAAAACACCCCTTGTTTCTACCATTCCTGTGAGATAATCTCCTTAGCATGGTCAGGCACAGGGAAAACTTCCAAAGTGGAAGGTTCATCAAAGAAACTATTACGTTTACTAGATTTCTTAGGAGTAACAACGACAGGGGTATTGGAGTCATCTAAAGTAGCTAAAACCTCCTTTAACAATACACAAAGGTGTTTAACCTTATTATTTTAATAGCATCATCCTGAGAGACATTAGACTAAAAAATGTTACCTTTATTTTGCAAGGTTTTCTTGACACATGTAGAACAAAATTGCATAGGAGCTGCAATTTGTGCATCTAAACATAAAAACCATGAATTCATGAGAGCAGGCTCTTGCTCCATATCAGACATGTTGTGAAATAGTAAATAAAGTTGTACAGATAAGTTTCAAAGATTTTAATATTCAATTAAAGGAAAAAATACACTTTAAATTTTATCCCAAATTAGGATCGATCCCCAGCTAAAATTATGTGAGAAAAGTTAATAAAAAACATTTAATAAACATCAAATAAACTTCTAAAATACCCCTTAGGCAACCCCATATCTCCATTACTGAGGTGCCTTACTGCTACCAATTAAGACCGGATCACCCAGAAATTGACAATAACAAGCTTTTCATGAGAAATGTTATGAAGTAAAGCCGGTCATGTGATTGCAGCTGCCGAGCTCAAATTACTGCTGCGACACAGAGAGGCACTACTTCCTGGTACACTGAGTACCAGAAATATCCGTTTTTTCAAACTGGACAGTTTAAAATGTTGCATCGTTTTATTTTAAAGCAAAGGGGAAATGAATAAGCTGCTGAAATAGAAAATTCAGCCTTACTTTCAGTTTAAACTTGTATTGTTTTATCAAGTAAATATGTGTCAGAAAATAAAGCCTAATAAAAACATTTTACCCTTTCTTTTTAAAGGAGTTTAAATGTTAGTCTCACGCATGCTACAGTACCTGCTTTATGCCCCAGTGTAACCCATATAACAGGATTATCTATGTCCTAATAAAAATCTGTGTCTTTTAATTTGTTAAGTGCATGGTCTCCCCAACAGGAAGAAAAACCACTTACCTGCTCCGCTGTCCCGCATGTAGACAGTTACAAGGTATGAGAAGAGACAGTTCCTCACAGAGACATTTGAAAAAGAAAGAACAGAGTAGCCTTTAAAGCCCCCACCACCCGACTGCAAGGAATGATGTGAAATACTCCTATACCCCAAAATTTGCTTGAAAATTAAATAAAAAAATTTCTTCAGACACCTAAACTTCACCTCCTCAATGCACCGAAGGCAAAGAGAATGACTGGGGGTTGTGGGTAAGGGAGTGATACTGAAAGTGTTAATGAGTAGAATCCTCAATCAGCAGAGGTTTGGCCCACAACATAATCACTGGAAAATGTAGTACTAAATTGTGATGTACACAGGGGAGGGGATTGTAGGACTCAGATCAATGTGTACTGTAATCTTCACAAAATCAAGCCCAGGTGAGCAGTGCAAGGATTCTTACTAATATTGCACAGCAGCCTGTATGTATATTATTGTGAGACATTTCTAGTATGCCTCAACTGAAAGTGGCAGGTAAAGCACTGTTTCCCTATCTAGTTTACTGCCTGATGGAGCAATACAGTCAATAATGACAGTTTGGTAGCTAGGCCTCATATAGGTGGGCCCCTATCAAGCGTAAGTAGGGATACAACTGGTTTTATGAGGCAAAATACTAATCTGCATGGTATGGGGCTGTTCAGCTGGGAGATTGGGGTAGAAAGGGTCCATTGCATGACACACCCAGAGTCGCAGTGAGTGCTGCACAGGGTACTCAGGATTTGTTTTCTTTATTTCAGGATTATGTGGCTTCTGAGAGGTTTACAGACATAAAGTGACTACAGAGACATTTCCTTTTACAGCAGAGCTGGTTCCTCTAGCAGGGGCAATGCATTTGGTGCAACAAGGGGGAGCACCTGGACCAGTTTAGCAAACTTATGCACGTTCAAATAATTCAGATACCTTCTGGTATACTAGTTTAGATAGTGATGAATCTTTAGGTCTAGTTTCTAAGGGGCAAGAGCAGAGCTTCCTCATGATAACACAAGTTAGTACTGGCCAGGCAGCATAATCCAGTGTTCCAGTTGGAGATAGTAACAAGTTTAATCAGGAGCAAAAAATGCCAGGAAACAGGGGTGAAAAATAACATGACACCCATGTGTGTATATATATGCGATCGGGTTTGCACGAGAGTGGGTGTTAAGTTTTTTCCCCACTTTTTTGCGCTTGTTGGCTTAGTGCATGAGCAAAAACTGTGGACTTTCAACTCATAATACAAGCGCAACCCGATGAACACTTCTAGCACAGTTAACACCCAAGTCGGGGAGTTAATTAGTGCTACACTTGTAATCTGGCCCTTATTTTACAGAGCATTTTCATGTCTTCTGTTATGCAAACTAGTAATCAATAATGGTTTACAAATTTGGTAACAAATTGAATTATTGCCAGATGATACAAGCCC